>NC_050454.1:3861251-4161251 GCF_903995425.1 Onychomys torridus | reverse complement strand
AAAGGCGGTCACTTCTAGGTCAAGGCAATTCATGGACTGTCTGTTGTACAGTCCATGTTGTCTAGTTCTGTTGTAGCAACTAACAACGAGAGCTACCCAGTAAAGACAGCCTGGAGGTTTATTTCTACCAACCTAAGAACATGATCTGACTGTTCAAATGCAGATCCTTCATCCGGCCTCTGCTTCCCAGGGGTTCCAGTAGAACCACACACTAACCAGAGCTCCATTTAGTCAGCGTCAGTAGCTTCTAAACCATTTCACACCTTTTGTATTTTGTTTCAGCCTGACAGAATCCCTAGATTTCAACAGCTCTTAACCAGGAACCTCAGCTCTTGCATGCTGTTAAATAAGCAGACATTTCTCCCCATAAGAGGTCTGCCAAGGAGACAGTCATTGTTAACACAAAATGCTAATAAAAGTGCAGTGTGACACATAGAAACCCAACTTCCTTGCCATGCATATTTATTGTGGAACACAGGCTTTTCCCATCATGCTTTTTGAAATACTGAACATTTTTAGTGGTTCCCAGGAGACCTTGTGCAAGGAAGGACTAGTGGTTTTCATAGCTTACTTTAACTTTATCATAACTTTCTTATCTAGGACCATAGCACCTAGAATGTGCACCCAGTCTTGCCTTGGACAGCTCCAGCAGTGGACATAATCACACCTCCAAGAGAGCAGGTCTCCCCAGATGGCTAAATGGTAAGCAGGTACTTAAATGCTCCCAACTGCCCCTCATTTGGCAGGGGTAACTCATTCTAAGTTTATCCAGAAGAATCAGACTGAGTGCTTAGAAATCAGAGCATCAGTGTAAAACCGGGATTTCAGTGATTGCCAGATCAGACACGAGCCTCCCTCCCCAGCTGAGCCCTCATCCGGCAAATGCATCTGTCTCACAAAGAGGCCTCGTGTGTGAGGGTGTCGGCACCAGAGCTATGCAAGGAAAGTGGGGAGTGTGGTAACGGAACTGCCAACAGGACTGATCCATGGTCTGGTTAAGGGGGGAGTGGGGTTATAGTAGATAAGAGGGAGAAAATAGCCAGAGGCATCTGGGAAAGTCCAGAGCAGAGAGAAGCAGAGTGAACCTGGCCAGTGGACTGGACATGGCCAGAGCTCTCTGCAAGACAGAGAGAGAAGAGCAGAGAAGAGAGGGAGCTTGGTGAGAAGAGCAGGAGCCAAGATCAGTGAGAAGGGCCAGCTTATGAGAAGAATGATAGCTGCGGGAAGGGAAGCCCATGAGCTGGGGGAGCTGAGGCTGAAGGAGGAGGTGAGAGGTGCTAGAGTGCTGGAATAGACTTTGAAATGAGCAACAAGTACTTGTGAGTAGGGACTGAGAGAGTTTGGAGGCTACCATGGACCTTGATATGTTGACAGGAGCCACAGGTATGTGTTCATTTGAGAACCACAGTGTCCCTTTAGCCAGAGGTAAGGGAACTGACTCCTTTCGGCAAATGGGGAACAGCTTCCCTAGTTCCTGAGAAATTATTTAATTTCTGCCAGAAATCCTCCTATGGTTCAGGCTGAGCTGGGTCTAAACTCAATTTTGGATGAGTCAGCGGGCCTGCCCTTTCCTTAGGGAAAGGATGCCCTTTGGCCCTGACAGGTCTCGCTTTGGACAGTCAGCAACATAGTTACAGCCAGCAGGGGAACGGACTGCCGGCAAGACCCATATGCTGAATTGCAAAAGAGGACCAGATGGCTGTGAAGGAAAGAAAGATAGGAAGTAAGTCAAACATTAATAGTTTTCTCAAATCCTGGACGTGCGTGATGGTATATAACAAAATTCCGGCACTAAGGCAGAAGTCAGAGGATAGGAGAGGCCAGCCAGGGCTACACAGTGAGTTCTACGCCGCCTGTCTCAAAATTAAGAGTTTTCTCTTAAGTCTGATGTCGTAAATTTCTCTGTTGGAACTGTGTCCTTTATGAGAACAGTCACCCTGTAAGTGCTGTCTTAAGCATTGTGTCGCCCCTCCACGTCTGGGGGCATGCCAAGGGCTGTTCTTGCATTCTATCGTGTCCTTGCCCATCTGTGCAAAAGGAAGTCAGGGCCAGCGTTCCCTGGCATTGTTTTAAATTATAGTTTTATGTGTATGGGTGTCTCGACTACGCGTATCTCTGAGAAGCATGTGCGTGCCTGGTGCCTGAGGCGGTCAGAAGCGGGCCTCTAGAAGAAGGCCATGGTTCCCTTGGAACTGGAGTTACAGGCTGTTTTGAGCTGTGGATGCTAGAAATGGACCCAGAGCCCTCTGGAAGAGCAGTCCATGGTCTTAACCTGGAAGCCATCCCTCCAGTAGACATTTGCTAAATGGCACAATCACTGAATACAGCTAACCACACCTTAAGGTTACCAGGGTAAGAAGTGCTTTGCGCTCTCATCTTAGTAAACTAATGTCTTCCATAGGACCAGGCCAAGCCCACACAGGGCACCATGTATAGAGAGAGGGCAAGGGAATCTGAGGAGCAAGGCTTGCTCAAGTCTGCTAACAGCATCTGGGCAGCACTGTTAACAACATTCTGGTGCCCAGCATTGTTCTCAATGGGTTCTGACTGAACCAATCCGAACCATAGGCAGTAGTTAAAGCATGTTATAGCTTACAGTAGGGTGGCCTTCACAGAATGGGATGAGGCCACACCTTCCTGGGAAGGACGCAAGCAAGAGCAATACCAGACCAGCCCCAGGAGGGACCCAGCTGGTGGCCCAGGCACATAATTACTACAGACTCTTCCCAGGGCTTTTCTGCCAGATAGGAAGTGGCAGGTCCATAGCGTCAGGCCAGGTCTCTGGATTCATGTCATCAATTCTGGACACCCAGACACAATGGGGGGGGGTGCTTCAAAATCTACACAGCACAGAGCACTCTGTCCTCACAACAGGGCTGTGAAGTTGGTCTTTCCACAGGTCAAGAAGCTGAATCCAAGGTCCTCAATGGACTTCTGCTGGTAAACGGCAGAACCGGCACTTGAACCCAAGACCTACTGAACTCTAAGATGCTCTGTGTTTATTCTCATGTTTAACTATTTGATAAACTGTCATTTTCATGTGACTTTCAGTTAATTTCTTCCAAATTCATTAAATAACTTAATTTTTGTAAAGTTGTTTTCTTTAATTTAGCTTTTTATATTTATTCTTTTTAACGATTTGGGAAGTTAGTATAGAAACAAATGGGTTCCACATCACATTTTCTTCATGGTCCCCTTTCTCTCCCTATATAGCCCCCCACGCCTCCCATGACACATATCCCATTCCCTTCTGTTTCACCCCACTTAGACCTCTTCCTCTCCTGGCTCCCTTCCTACACACACACACATACACACACATACACACATACCTAGAATCTGTATATAAGAGAAAAATGAACTCTGTCTGATTGGCCTGTTTCTTTTAACATAGTGACCAGTGGCCTTCAGTTTCATTTTGCTGTGCTGTACTGTCACAATTCTTTACAGCCGAATAAAAAAATCCACGGTATCTAGGTATTTCATTTTCTTTTTTCACTCATCCACTGATGGACATTCAGGCCGGTTGCATGTCTTGGCTACGAAGAATATTGCAGAACTCCCTACAGATGTTCAAGTACCTGGCTTTCCATCCACTGGATCTACACCCAGGTGTGGTGCAGCTGAGTCACACAGTAGTTCTATTTGTGATCTTTTCAGGAACCTCCATACTCACATCTCTAGTGGCTGCACCATGCACATTCCCACCAGCAGTGAAGAAGGGTTCCTTTTCCCACATCCTTTGTCAGCATCTGTTGACTGTTTCCTTGATGACAGCCATTATTAGTCATTCATTCTTATTTCTTCTTTTAAGAACTATCTATTCAATTCATTAGTCCATTCATTTCTTGATTCAGCAGAGAGGACGCTTAATATTTTTACTTTATTGTAGAAGTTCAGTCTCTAAACCATCCAAAGTCTCTCTAAAATATACAGTCTATAAAACTCCAAAGTCTCTTAACTGTGGGCTTCTGTAAAATCAAAACTAAATTAAATAACTTTACTCCAAGAAAGAAGAACCAGGGCACAGTCACAATCTGAACAAAGCAAAACCAAACTGACAGGGTAAATAACTCAGTGTCCAACGTATGAGACTCATGCACAACCTTCTCCGTTCCAAAGGGACGCAGACAGTCACGTCTTGGCCCTGCAGTCCACAGCACAAGCAGTTTGTCTCGGAGGCTCAGGCTGGCTCCACTCCACAGCTGCTGCTGTCCTGGGCAGTCATCTAATGGTTTGGGCATCTTCAGAATCCTGGGGTCTCCACTTCAACTGGGCTGAACCTTCACCAATAGCCTCTCCTGAGCTCTCTTCAAGGACTCTGACCCTGCCACACGGTGCCAAGCCTCAACTTCTCTCCCTGACACCTTCAAACCTGGGGGTTCAACTACACCAGAAATTACACCTTACCAATGGTCTTTTCTCAAGGACTTGCCACACAGTAGCAAGCCTCAGCTGCTCTCTATGACCCATTCATGCCATCAAAACTGGTACCACCTGGGTGACTCTTACGCTACCAGGTTTGGCTTTCAGCATAAGGTATAATTTAGTCACCTCTGGTGCATGGCTTCTGTGTGCTGACTCGAGGAGACACTTCCCAAATCCCACCTCAATGATGCTGGTCTCTTTTCAACAGTGGCCGATTCCTCAGCATCCACTGTCCCAACGAAGCAAAGATTTCAGTTTTACTGGTCTCCTGTTAATCACAGCTTTTCCTTCAGCCCCAGTCGACCAGAATCACAGATATTTAATCCAAGATAGATAGATAGATAGATAGATAGATAGATAGATAGACAGACAGATAGATAGGTGGGTTTTTTTGTTTTGTTTTGTTTTGTTTTTGTTTTGTTGTTGTTGTTGTTGTTGTTTCGAGACAGGGTTTCTCTGTGTAGCTTTTCACCTTTTCTGGATCTCGCTTTGTAGACCAGGCTGGCCTTGAACTCGCCTGCCTCTGCCTCCCGAGTGCATTCAACAAATATAGACATTCCTATAACCCTCTATTTATGGACTCAGTGAGGGGCAAAAGTCACGTACGTGTGCAGTTATGCCTGACTACACAGAAAGAAGACATGTCGTGCTCTGGAAGAATGTGCAGGGACTCCTTATCTGTCAGCCAGAACAGCTCACGTCAGGCTCAACAGAACAGACATCGGGTTATCAGGTAAGCCTGGCCTGGGGATTCTCTAGATTTCAAGATAACTCTCTCACAAAGGTCAACAATAAGCCTACTATTCCCACATTCTAGATATGGAGAGACTAAAGCTGAGGAATGTCGGAGGAACATTTTTAGAAGGTTTTTCATTTTTTTAAAAAGGAGATTCGGGAGAAGTATGGAATTCTCTACATTCACCCTGCTACAGAACCAGGACATTAGTCAGGCTTGCTTCTGGCTCACAGCACATGGAAACCTGGGTGCTGGCTCTTAGACTAATAAAATGAGCCCCAAAGCAGAAATTGGGAAGTCCTTGACAAGGCCCAAAGTGGAGGATTTGTGGTAACTGTCATTGGAACCATACCCCAGATACAGATGAAACTAGATTTGGATCCCTGCTTTATTATTCAATCTCTGAGGCAAATAATAGGAATATCCCAGGATTTATTTTCTCTGCTGTAAGCTGTGTACAACTGGACCCTCAGGAAACAGGCAAGAGTGCTAGGAACCTGGAGCCTGGCTCAGTTGCTGTGGGATGGGGAAGTCTTCCTTTCTGAGGTGAGATGGCATTTCTGGGAGTGTCATGAGCCAATATTTGCCTTTGGCTTAACGCAGGACTTAATCGTTCATCTCAACCAAACTAATATTTGCCCCTTTCAAGTTCTCCCATTTCAAACACTGCCCCATGGCAAAGGGAACAGGAACACAGACCCTTAGGGGAGCCAGAGCCAGAGTGGCTGACACTGAAGCCAACAGAACATTGAACTCTAGAAAAACCCCAAAACAGGACACAGATGTAAGGTGTGTTCGTTCCTGAATTAAATCACAGTCTCCATGTTCCCCCTAGAAATCACCCACCCTCTGCATCTATTTGGAAAGATGAGAAGGTTTATGATCCCTATCTCATAGCTAAGAGCGGTAATCAGGAAGTTGGCACAGGAGGTTCACTGAAGCCCCGGAACTGAAGACAAACCTGCACTGGGTCCTTCCCTAGCACTGGAGGGTCCTCCCCCAGCACTGGAGGGTCCTCCCCCAGCACTGGAGAGTCCTCCCCCAGCACTGGAGGGTCCTCCCCCAGCACTGGAGAGTCCTCCCCAGCACTGGAGGGTCCTCCCCAGCACTGGAGGGTCCTCCCCAGCACTGGAGGGTCCTCTCCCAGCACTGGAGGGTCCTCCCCAGCACTGGAGGGTCCTCCCACAGCACTGGAGGGTCTTCCCACAGCACTGGAGGGTCCTCCCACAGCACTGGAGGGTCCTCCCACAGCACTGGAGGGTCCTCCCACAGCACTGGAGGGTCCTCCCACAGCACTGGAGGGTCCTCTCACAGCACTGGAGGGTCCTCTCCCAGCACTGGAGGGTCCTCTCACAGCACTGGAGGGTCCCCAGCACTGGAGGATCCTCCCACAGCACTGGAGGGTCCTCCCACAGCACTGGAGGGTCCTCCCACAGTACTGGAGGTCCTCCCCCACCACTGGAGGGTCCTCCCCCAGCACTGGAGGGTCCTCCCACAGCACTGGAGGGTCCTCCCACAGCACTGGAGGGTCCTCCCCAGCACTGGAGGGTCCTCCCCCAGCACTGGAGAGTCCTCCCCCAGCACTGGAGGGTCCTCCCCAGCACTAGAGGGTCCTCTCCAGCACTGGAGAGTCCTTCCCCAGCACTGGAGGGTCCTCCCCCAGCACTGGAGGGTCCTCCCCCAGCACTGGAGGGTCCTCCCCAGCACTAGAGGGTCCTCTCCAGCACTGGAGAGTCCTTCCCCAGCACTGGAGGGTCCTCTCCCAGCACTGGAGGGTCCTCCCCCAGCACTGGAGGGTCCTCTCCCAGCACTGGAGGGTCCTCCCCCAGCACTGGAGGGTCCTCCCCAGCACTAGAGGGTCCTCTCCAGCACTGGAGAGTCCTTCCCCAGCACTGGAGGGTCCTCCCCCAGCACTGGAGGGTCCTTCCATAGAGCTGAGATGTGAATTCCTTCAGACGTCATTATTTCGGTTTTGGTTGTTTTGCACTGGTTTCTGTTTCTCTGCTGAGGATTTCAGTTGTTCCACTAATCTCAACACTGGAGCACAGATACAATGGCTGCCTCAACCCCAGCTGAGTCACCTCAGAGTCAATTCTTGTTAATAACTTTTTCCTTAAATACCGTTTGAATATTCCTGTCTTTGTCTTTAATAATGAGTAAACTCAGGCTGAATTATAACCTGGACATTTGAACATTGTCATTATGAGATGCTGGGCCCTGTTGAAATCCTCTGGGAAATATGGGTTCTGTTTGCTTGGGCAGGTAATGCAGCAGCTGACACTGTCCCTTCCCCTTTTGTGAGTGGCAGCTGACATTAGTTCAGACTCCAAAACCTTGGCTCCACTGTTCATGTTTGTGTGTCCCACATGCCGCTCGGAAAGCTGTTGAGGACACAATTCTATTTTCAAAACTTCCACAGTACATCTTTAGATCTGCTCCAAGCAGGTGCATCCCTAGTGTGCCCAGGACCTCTTTGACCACACGCTGAGGTTATGTGAGCAAGTTGCCTTCACCATCTCAATCTTCTCAGGATGTCCTCATCCTTGCTGGCTTCCAGTGGCTTCTTTTTCAGGTACCCATTGATAGACAATTACACGGTTGGGCTTGCCCGGCGGACCGCCTAACTATTTCCGGTGTAGAATAGCCATCTCCGGGTCAGACATCTCGCGGGACCAGGGACTCTGTGGCCTTACGTGGTTGCGTAAAGCGCGCGCGCAGCCATGTAATCTACACGCATGCATGGAGTACCCACAGGAGTCCCTGTACGCATGCGCGGCCCAACCTTTAAAAAGCCGGTGCCATCTTGCGCGAGGCTCTCAGTCTCTCTCTGTCTCCTCACGTGTGTTTCACACAGGCCTGTCACCTCTATCCTCTTTAATAAAACTCTCCCGTGGTTCTGTCGTGTTCGGGACGTGTTCCTAGCGCTGCATATATACTAACACCCATAGCTAAAATGACTGTGGTGCTGTCACAGAAGTTCAGCCTTCTGTGGCGTAATTCTTGGAGACAGGGCTGTCATGAGTTCATGTTCTGACTCCAGGACCGGTCCTATCTGTTTTTTCCAGCGTTTCTCAGGTGGCTGATTTCTGAGAAGCTATGGCAGAGAAACCAAACCTCCCAGTTTCTTCTTGTCTTTTTCATAATAGAAATGCTATGCAGGTTCCCCTGCTCAGCCAACAGACACCAGCAAAGTGTCCTTAGTTCAGCTGACTCTATCAGTTGTCTGCCTGAAGATAGCACCTCAACTCTCTTAACCACCACTATACTTACTGCCTAGGAATTGAGGGAGGTGTAGTGGTGGGTAAAAGGCTGTGGAGTCAGGCTGTCTCCATCACAGCTAACTGTAGGATGTGTGACGTTGGGTAAGGCAACAACTCCTACAAACTTTATTTCGATAAAATACAAATCCTGGGGCTGGAGATTTAGCTCAGTGGTAGAGCGCTTGCCTTAGGCAAGTGCAAGGCCCTGGGTTCGGTCCTCAGCTCCGGAAAAAAAAATATATAAATCCCCCTAGCTTTGGGGGGAAGATTAGCTGAGTTATTGTCTAATAGTCAGGATGGACCTAGAAGAGTACCACATGTATGTATCCTTAGTTTCACAGGTTGCCACAGTTGATGTGGCAAAAGATGGAGCCCTGTGCAGGGAAAGGGGGCAAGAGCATGGGAGGAGTCCATGCTCACTTCCTCCAATTTGCTGAGAACAAAAGTGATTTTTGTTTTGAAAAATCCCAAATTGTTTATCCGTGTGGATCCTCTGAAAAGTCCCATGGCAGAGGGGAGGAGGATAATAAGAGACGGATCAAGAGATCAGTGCTCTGGCCTGGTCCTCCTTGGGGGTCTGCATCTTCTACGCCACATCATGACACGGAGACAGTGTACTATACATATACATAACTGACAGGGACCTTTAAGGTCCAGTGGGACAGGGTCATTTTTCCAGTTACTCAACAACCCTAAACAGAAAACAAACTTGAAATAGTTAAACTGTCTCTCGTAGGGCCTAACGTGACTCTTGCTCTTTTTATTTGTCCCTCATTCCAGAAGGTTGCTGCTCCCTTAACAACCTTCACTTTCCAGCCATACTGAACTAAGGTCAACCCACCCACTTCTCTTACCCTTGTACTCAGATGGTTATCTTCTCATCAGTGTTCCATGTGTCCCCCTTCCCAACAGGACGATTCTAAGGGTTTCCCAGAGAAAGAGACCTTTCTGTGCCAATACTTCCACAGCCCTCTAGACACAACCCAGGGTCACTTTACAGTGGGTGGTTCTGTCCAGCCCTCTAGACACAACCCAGGGTCACTTTATACCAGGTGGTTCTGTCCAGCCCTCTATACACAACCCAGGGTCACTTTATAGCAGGTGGTTCTGTCCAGCCCACTGTACACAACCCAGGATCACTTTACAGTGGGTGGCAATCACTTGTTCCATGAGCTTTTGTATCATTTTACTGTCTCAAAGTCAAGCTGGCGCCCATGGTCATACCATCCTGACACACCTGGTCTCAGAGTCGAAGTTATAGTATAATAACCAGTTTTATTAAAATAAAAGAAGCTATAAGGTTAAATATCAGAATTCACCACATAAAAGGACAAGCAGTGTTTCATGTAATTTTGTCCCCAGTAGATAATGAGAAAGATGGGTACGCATGGATATAGAGAACTCCCATGGACCAAAGTCAATGACCAACTCATGGACGTTGTTGTTTACAGTTCCATCTATTTCTGAATCTTCTAGATTATTTTTAAACAAATCTCATGAGTCATTCCTACTTACAAATACCTCACCATGTGTGCCTTTAAAAATCAAAGCTTTTGCTGAACGTAGTGGTGCACACCCTTAATCCCAGCACTCGGGAGGCAGAGGTAGGTAGGTGGATCTCTGGGAGTTTGAGGCCAGCCTGGTCTACAGAGTGAGTTCCGGGGCTGCCAGGGCTACACAGTGAAATCCCATCTCAAATAAAGAAGGATTATTGTCAGCCCTCTGGATACCAGTGGAGTGTAGGTGCAGCCTTCCAGGGTATAACTGTGAGTAATTTTTGGAACACTTTACACCTGTATGCTGTTTATCATTACCAGAACAGTCTCTTCCTTTGGTCCTCATAAGGGCTCTTGGGAGACAGAGGGATTACTTTCCTCCAAAGAAACGACACTGAGGTGTGATCTAGGACTCGTGTGATGAGCAAGGGGGCAGAATCGGCCTCAGGACCCAGAACTTGTCCTGAGAGAGGCCCTCCTCCTGTACCAAAGTCCCTCTCCATGAAGCTGACTCTTTATGACAGATACTGAGAACACACCTCCAAGGGCCTCGTCTCTGTGGAGACTCTCCTGCTTGGGCCTTCCCAGACAATGCTGGAGGGAGAGATGGAGGTGAAGGTAGAGGGAGGGAGCTACAGCAGTCGGTTATGCATTAAGTCCTAGAGAAGGGAGGCGAACCAGGGACACTGATGGCCAACATGCGGTTTTGAGTCAGGCAGGGACAAGTGCTTTAATGTGGTGACCCATGCTGCAAGCAGTGTCAAGTGGACACACGGAAACCTTAGTTATCCAAGAGTGTGTTGAGGTTGAGAAACATTAGCTCATGCTTACTTTATTTCTCTGCTTCTGGGAAATGTATGAATAGTACTTTCAAAATGGTTCAAAGCTAAAAGAGAAGAGATTGATTTCTCTCCTCCTTTCTGGCTTTCCACCACTCCCTTCTTCCCTCCATTCCTCAGTCTGTGCAGAGCTGCACATGCGGACACAGACACGGGTGAGCCGGCCTGGCTCCTGTGAGCTTGTGAATCTTACAAACTTTTTACTTTTATTTCCACCAACAATAAGCAACATGGCTGCTTTTTTAAAAAGCTCTTTTGTTTGTTTGTATGGTTTGGTTTTTGAGACAGGGTCTCACTATGTAGCCCTGGCTGTCCTGGAACTCACTCTGTACACCAGGCTGGCCTTGAACACAAGTGATCCGCCTGCCTCTGCCTCCCAAGGGCTGGGATTAAAGACGTGTGCCACCACCGCCTGGCTTGACAGTCACCCTTCTTAAAGCCTCTGCATATAAGTCCTCAAAAGTGTCAGTTCACAGATACTTAGGAAATACATTTTGCATTCCATTTTCAGTTGAGAAAGACCACATGCCATGTGCAATTATTGCATCTCAATTTGAAGAAACAGTTTAATGAAAGATGGGCATGATCTTCCTGAAAACTATGAAACATCCTGGGGGTCATTATCAAAAGACTTAAATAAATGTGAGAATATATTTATGTTCATTAGTTTGAGGGTTTGGTTTTAAAACAATTTGACCCCCAAACAGTTGCGAGGGTTAGTTTCATATCAGCTTAACTACTCCACATGCGCCAGATATCCAGTCAGATATTCGTCTGGATATGTCTGTGGGGTTTAGATGGGATTATGATTTACACCAGAAGTCAGAGCACGTAGCATTTCCCTTCCCTCGGAGGAAGGCCTGACCTAGTCAGTCAAAGGCTTATATTGAGCAAAAAGCCTGACCTGCCCACAAGTAATATGCAAATCATCCTGCCTTGACCTGGGCTGCTGAGGGTTCTTCTTGCTTGAAATCTCATCTCTTCCTGGGTTTTCTGCCTTTGAGCATTTGGTCTAGAGACACCATCGTCATTCCCAGGTCTGAGACCCAACACAGACCATAACACCATCCTTAGCATTCTTGTGTCTCCAGCTTGCCAACTGCAGATCTGGAGACTTTTCATCCTTCCCAAAAGTATAAACCAACTGGGGAATGGGGAGCACAACTGGTTCTCTTTCAAGCTTAGCACATTGATCAACAGCTTCAGTGTACTCTCAATCAAAATCCCAGCTACTGTTTGGTGGGAATCAACAACCAGCTGACTCTAAACTAAGAAAAAATGATTTAAAAATCCAAAGTGTGGCAATCTTAAGGAAACAGTGGAAGGGTTTCATCAGACTTCTCAGGAAACTACCATAGCCAAACAGAAAAGAACAGCATAACAAATTCAAGCAAGAACAGGCTCTTGAAGAGGACCACACCCATAGGGACATTCAATTTCTTACAATGGTACCAATGGAGTTCAGTGGAGGGAGAAAGAAAGCCAGAAAGACTTCTTAATAAATAGTTCTGGTGTGTCTAGATAGCTACACAGGAACAGAGATGATTCCCTCCAGACCACTCTATACAGAACATAAATTTGAGGTAGATCCTGGTTGGTTAACTTTCTCTTTGCTATGACAGAAACAACTCAAGAAGGATTTCCTTTGGCTCAAGGTTCCAGATGTTTTTTGGTCCATGATCACATGATCGCTTGGCCCCAGGTGGTCAGAAAGCCATAATGGCAGGAGAGTGTGACAGGCTGAGCTTCATGTCTCATAAGCAGAAAACAGAGGGGAGTACAGGCAGGGGCGAGGGCAAGCCATGATCATGTACTTCTGCCAAGTTGGCCCTACCTGTACCTTTCACCATCTCCTCACAATGCCAATGTCATTCATAAGCCCATCAAGGGATGAGCTCATTGAGTAGACAGAGCCCTCATGGTCTGTCTCTGGAACACAGACACCCAGACATGCATTTCACAAAGCCCTCTGTGTTTCTTCATCCAAACCAACTGACCATCAAGATTAACCATCACACTGCTGTGCTACCTAGTGTTGTGTCCAAGAAAAAATAGGCCTGTCTATGATCTGTGTAGCATGAAGGCAGAAGAAGGAAAATAGTCTTACCTTCTTTGACATGCCCAAAGGCATCTTTGATCCATAAAACAGAGGCAGACACACCCAGAACTTCCCCCAAGCAAGGGGCATTTATATAGAGAGGTGTCTGAGGTGGGTGCTGAGAGCAAGCAGCTGCTTAGGCTTGTGAGTGGGCTGGAATAGGGATTAGTCAATGCTTCAGGGAAGACAAGGTCATCTGGGCAAAGGGAAAGTCCTTGGCATTTCCAGGAATAATCACTGCTTTCACTTTCCACAGCGTCAATGGATAATGGCACATACCTCACCCTAGTCTCGCTTTGCAGATCCACTTGTCAGGACTACCCATCTTCTAGCATCTCAAACATGACCAAGATCATCAGTACAGCCAATAAACACTCATGACCAAGCACCTACACCAAACGTCACACATTCCCAAGTGTCTCAGCTCCCAAGAGAGAGGGGCAAAGAAGAAAATTACAGCTGCAAGGTGGCCTACATTTGGAGGTGCTAGAGCCCAGTCTACAGGTTTCCAGGAATGCTCTTGGGAACGCACAGCTCAACCTAGATGTGAAGAAGGGGGGGCTGGGCAGACGGGGGGAGGGCATATGAGCCTCTTCAGTTATTTCTCTGTGCTTCTTTGAGAATACAACTTTTCCCTTCACTGGTAGACATCTCTGATAAGTGTTGCTGAGCTAAACACATGACATTTTCCATAAGCCTGACAGTTTCTTTGGAAGCTACCTGTAGAAAGACTCCCTAAACTAATGAACATATCAAGTATAATACCCTTTCTGTGAAATTTTGCTCTGGTTACCTCAATAAGACTTCGTTAAAAAAATGAAAGCATAAATCTTGATTTCCCACCAATTTTGATTTGTGGTAGCACACCTACCGACAATGTGGATGCAAAAATAGTCCACAGAAACAAATGCCTTCAAGACCAGCACTGTGTAAGGGAGGACCATCTTTTTCTAAAGAACAACATAAAACAAGAATGGGTGCGCCTCCAGTGTTGCACCTGAGGAGGGCCCTTGGCATGCTGGATGTGGTGTTCAAATGCTCTGAATACGATCCAATCACTCACACCCCTCTGTGAACACAAGTACCACAATCCCACTTATAGAAGCCTGTCCAAGGGCACCCTCTAGAAAGTGTCAGGTGAGCGGGAAACCTGTGTCTGCGTATACTGAGCACTGTTCTTAGGGCTTTCTTTATGAACATTATAAGCCTTGCACTAATGCCATATACAGAGACACTGCTGTCACTGCTATTTTATTGTATTTTTAGACACAATTTTGCCATACATACAGGTGAGTCTCAAACTCGAAGCCTCAACATCCAAGTTGTAGTATCAAAGTCATGAGCTACCACATCTGCCCTTATTAACTAAAAGGTAAACAAGATTTGAGATATATAAGAAAATAAAACATGCTCCAGATTTCAGTCTCTTGCTATCCTGCCGTTTTGTTGAAACCTTCCAAAGGCTCAATAAATTTGCTCTGACAAAGTATCACCAGTGTTACCATGTTGCTAATATGTCTTTGTCTCTTTAAGAAGATTCTTATCAGATTTGGAAGATCTAAGTTCACTGTCCCCCACAAGCTGAAAAGGACTGGAGAGGAATACTACCTGACTACAGTTTCTTTTCCCACCTACATTTTTTTGAGGCGGGGAGCATTCCCTCTCTTCCTGCCCTTCTCTCATCTGCTAAAACTATATATTTAATATTCCAAATGTACACCTAAGAGAAAAAGTTTCCTCTTTAAAAATCCTTGACTGTATGTTCTGCCGTTAACATGTATTTGTCCCAGCAGGAATTCTAATCATTTAAGAGTTACAGGTTGCCACCTTCTGGACCACAGATGTGCTATCTAGCTGCAGCCCTGCACCCCGCCCTCCAGCCCACATGCCAGAGGGTTCTGCTTCATTCTCCTGGCTACCTCTCTGATTCAAATGCCACCTGCATGGATGACACATGGAAAGGCCCACTCTTCCCATATTTCCTTCTGAACTCACAACTTTGCCCCATATTCGCATGAAGCAACCACAAGCGAATTCTACACCCTCATTCCTTTTTGCTTATGGAACTTTCTTGCCCAGAGACTGGACTACCTTTTAACAACTGTTCTATAACTAATTGTATACATTTTGCTCATGACCCTGAAATGTATGTACTTCAGATATCCCCCTCATGTACTTCTGACAATTGTTCTGTATGTAAATCTTGCTATGTATGCCTTGACACAGGTTGATATTGTCCTCTCTTCACTAAATAGTTTATTATTGCCTTAATTACAAATTTAAATTATTAGGTCAACTTCAACTACAGCCTTGGTCCCACAGATACTCATGACTAATTCAGGTAACTCTTTATCTAACAATACTTCATTAAAATACAGTTTAACCGAATTAATACTACTAATCAGAGACTAATAGATAGAGTTAATGTTCTAAACTAACCATCCCTTTTTTGGTAAACTCAGAACCATAATATTTAGACACACTTAATCATACATGCCATACTAGCTAAGGATAGATTTTATGTTACTCCTATGCTTCCTTTTTGGGACAGATATATTCTTATAATATACAATTATATCTATACTATACCTATTAGATGGTTAAACTAATTCTCAGTTTGCCGTCTATACAGATTACTGACTGATCACTATCATAAATACAGATTAGTGATGAGTATTAAATATTAATTATTGATTAAATATTTTTACTGATTATAAATATGTATTATTATGCAAACATTGATTAAATATCAATATTAATTACTGGTTATTAATTTCAAAATCATTACTTATCAATTTTTCCAGTCATCCCCAAGCTTTTAATTTATCCACATTACCTGCTGCCCTAGAGAGAATTATACATTCTTTTACTCTTTTTTTATTAAATGAAAAAAGAGGAGATATTGAGAGCCCCTGGTAGCAAAAGACCATGGGAGTGTACAGCAGAGACAACTAGTGTTCAGAAGGTCAACCTATCAAAACTAAGGGTCTATTAGAGGAAACCATCACTCAAGACATTATGGAATTACTGCCTTTTGAATGAACTGGCTGTCTCTTGTTGTAAACTTCTTGTGCATTAACAGATATGAGTCTCCCCATTTACCATACATCTCCATGTCATGTGTACATGTAATCTCACAACTGCATCTCAATCTTGGGCACAACTTTCCCTGTACATTTGGGGTAATTGGATAACTGTCCCCAGCTATGTTTATTTTTTCATTAACATAAATCTGGCCAGGGCCATTCTCCAGACAAAAGTATTTCAGCAAAGATACCTTTTTCCAAGGACAAAACTGCACATAGATCAACATTAGCTCATCTCACTTACAGATAAGGGAAAAGAACCACTAGCAATTAAGTCCAACTCCTTACCTTCATCCTGGTTTATTTACACAAGACTTTTTAGAATTCCCTAATTGACCTTAGCCTGTAGTTGACCCTACCAGAGAATTCCCCTTTAGTCACTCCCCTTTTGGGTTGTAATTGGAAGCTGACAATTATTGCTTTATGTGTGGATCCTAATCACCTCTCTCTGCAACCCTGAAAACTTCAAGCCTCACATGCTTTGCCAAAGACTTACCGCCTGTGTATATAGACTGGTTCCCCCACAGCACTTGAAGGAATTGATGGAGAAGAACAAAGATGAGGATGAAGATGGAAAGAACTAGGTGGAATGATGAGAGAAGAGCAGAAGGGACCGAGAGCAGGAGGACTGAGAGGAGCTAAGTACGAGAGCAGGAAAGAAACCATATAGACAGAATTAATTTAGAAAAATAAAGGAAATGGACTAAAGAACTCAGCGTGCTTAGATTTGTTTATTTATCCCTCAGATTAGAATCCTAGCCAGTTGTAGCTTCTGTTCTGGACCCAGGTAGAAATCTCCTCAGGGCAGGCACCTGGTGAAAATTAGTTACCTAGTGCCCTGGGTAACCATGGGACCAGAATAGAAATCATCCAAGTACATCCAGGGGAAGATGGGCAGGATCTGTCCACAGAGAGACTAGCTTCCTGGGAGGTCAGAAAGGTGACCTCCTAAGTCTTCAGATACAAGTTGGACCTCACTGAAGAGTGCCCAGGGATCCTGTATGCCCCCCGAAGAGCGCTGAACAGTTTGAATGAATACCTTTTCCCCCTTAGTACCCCTCCCCTAAGAATACTTCTAGCACCATGGGTCAGAACAAGTCTAAAGAGAAACAGCTTTTGGTAGAAGTTACAGAACACAGGCTTGAGATGAGAGGCATTTCAGTCAGCTCCAGTCAGTTTACAGACTTAAATGGGGACCTCAGAGAGACACCAACCTTGTGGGACAGATTCACCAGCAGACCAGGATAGGTGGCAGACTCCACGCCCTCCCTCCTAGGGAGAAACCTGCTGCTATTTCATTCGGGGTCTTACTAGAGGTAACAATATTATCACACTACAAGATAGTATGACATCTCCTGAGGAGGCAGGCTTGAAGGAGCTTCAGGAGAAACAACGTCACAACAAAATGGCAGCATTGGTGGGTAGTGCTTGTGATGGAGTGGTCAGCCCAGAGGGTTAAGGAGAGCAGGGCACTATCAAAGGAACGACAGGGAGGACTCTAAGCCACACGCTTTGACAAACAAGAGGAAGCAAAGGTCTGAGCAAGGCCGGGGGTGATGGCGCACGCCTTTAATCCCAGCAGAGGGAGACAGAGGCAGGCGGATCTCTGTGAGTTCGTGTCCAGCCTGGTCTACAGAGAGAGATCCAGTCCAGGAAAGGCGCAAAGCTACAAAGAGACACCCTGTCTCGAAAAAACAAAACAAAAACTAACAAACAAGCAAAGGTCTGAGCAAGCACAGACTCCGTGGTGTTTGGCCAGTGTGTGGGATACGGTGGCCAGCTGCTCAGCGTGAAGTGAAGGGTATGGTGATGCCGGTCTGGCCGTGGGTCCTTCCTGCCAGTGGGAAGCTCTCTGGCTTCTCTGCCTGTGCTGCTCCAGACCCCTCTAGCTCACCCCACAGCCCACTCAGGGACGTGTGTGGTAAGCTCTTGAGAGCTCAAGGACCACCTGTGACATTGGAACAAACCTTTGCTACTTTCACAGAGGAACTGGTGAGTGTAGGAGCACCTGTCTCAAAACATCCTGTTCCTGCCAGGTGTGGAGGCACCTGCAACCCCACAGACCACTCATGCTCCTCACTGCTGGGGCGACAGGTTAGTTTCAAAGCCAGCCTGTGCTGCATAGCAAAACCCTGTTTCAAAATAAAAGAAAAAAAAAATCTAAAAATAGGTAGAGGAGGAGAGGGGGGAGGGGCAGCCCCACCAGGCTTCTAGAGTTAAGAGTCAGTAGTGAGTGGTGAGGACAGCCACCTATGACCGACCACACAGCAAAGAGCAGATGAGAAGGGACTGCAGACTGGCTCAATGTGCAGGCATGCTCGGATGACACGGGCCTCTGTCCACCCATGGCAGCAGAGCGCCAGTGACCACCGTCCTATCCTCATCATTATCGGGTCGTTACCATTACCATAAGAAGCATTTACACCAAGGACTGTGCTGGGCACTTTATTCCAAATCTGCGGGCAAATCCTTCACCTCTGAGGACACTGAAGCTCACAGACAGTGAGTGCTTTTCCCAAAGGGCACACTCGAGAAAGTGGCAGAGGAGTCTCTTGGTATCCACAGTCCTAGCCCTCTCTTCTCAGCATGCGACGAGGTGGAGAGGAGGCCTTTAAGGTAGTTATTTCAGTGGACACCCTTTGTTTTCTAAAACAATAACACACAGAGAGACACAGATGCACACACACACACACACACACACACACACACACACACACACAGCTGAGCTCTCTAAGATGCAGAGACCATCCCCACTCTATGATACCCATGGGATGGCGTCTATAATTTTGCAAAACTATTGTAGCGGCTGCTGCTGCTGCTGAAGACCTTCCCTTCAATTCCGCTGATATGCTTGAGAAAGCAGAAAATGACTGTATTTAGACTTAAAAAAAAGTACTGGTAACAGAGCTAGGATTAAAAGTGGAGGGAAAGTTGGGGGTGGGGTGGGAGGTGGGGATTTTTTTCTTTAAACCTCAGCCTCATTGGGTTATTATGGCCACTTGGTAATTGAGTCAGCTTGGCTGCTCACAAGAGAGACCCACGAAATTGTGTTCCAACCAAAACCCAGTCAAGCAGTGACCACAGAAACCCCAAGGCGTTTGAGCTGCAGATTCCTTGGTGAAGTGTTCCTTGGAGTCTTCCCTAAGGAAAAGCAAATGCCTCTGAAGGCAACCTCTGCCCCAGCTGGACAGTGAGGCATCCAATCCAGTCAGAGACCCAGCTCACAGTGAGGTCCAGCTCTCAGAACTCAGGAATGCTGTCCTCTCTGTGAGGATGCAGCATTGTCAGCCCAGGAAGACCCCCAAGAAGATGGGCTGCAGTGGGGGGGGGGAGACAGATTGTCATGGGAGCCATGACATTAAGCTTCTAAGTGTCTTAGGGGTGGGGGTCATATCCACTCTGCCTTTGTAGTCCCCTAAAGAGTGCCCTCAGCTGGGTGGTGGTGACACAAGGCTTTAATCCCAGCACTCGGGAGGCAGAGGCAGACGGATCTCTGTGAGTTCGAGACCAGCCTGGTGTACAGAGCGAGATCCAGGATAGGCACTAAAGCTGCACAGAGAAACCCTGTCTCAAAAGAAATTTTTTTAAAAAGTGCCCCCCCCTCCACCAAATTGCTAGCAGTTTACTTTTAACTGGTGGTCATGTCCTGTGTTTAGAACCTTTACAGATAATTTTAGATATTTAGATACTGAAACTAGTCCCAGGTGCCATGGCACTCTGAAAGATTCAGTTTGACTTTTTTGTGGGGGTGGTGAGGGGACTCGCCCGACTTCCACAACGCAGCCCCATTCTTAACATTCCCAGACTTGGATGATTTGGTTTGAATCACTGGATTCCCCTTCCTCAAGAGGAATGTGGCCACGTAGGAAGTTGGATGGAGGGGAAGGAAATGGGAAATGGTAGAATGACAACCCAGAGCCTCTCAAATCACTGAACCCACTGGCAGCCCAGAGGACGGCAGCCCTGGCACCTTTGAGAAGGAACCGAGAGGAAGCCCAGTCCAGCTTCTATTACAGGATGGTGTTGTGGTTTCTCCGTGAAATGTCCTCACAGGCTCGTGTGTTTCAACACTTTTTCCCCAGTTGATGGTGCTGTCTGGGATCATTGTGGGACACTTAGAGGCTGAAGCCTGGCTGGAAGAGGTATGGCATAGGCTTTGAGGTTTTCTAGCCAGGTCCTACTGCCTCTGTGCTCGTTCCTTCTCTCGCTTCTTCCTCCTTTCCCCCTGTCCATCATTCCATCACTCCCTCCCTCTCTCCCTCTCTGCTTCAGGACTGTCAACACAAGGTGAGGGGGGTGGGGGGACATGTCCCTGCTGCTACGCCTTCCCATCATGACAAGTGGTTTCCCTCTGGAACTTGAAGCTAAAAATATACACACACCCTCTCTTAAGCACTTTTCGGTCAGGGTATTTTATCAGAGTAACATAAAAGTAACTAAGAAAGATGATCCACAGAGTCAAGCCCATGCCCTCTGTCTACAAGTTTGATAGCTCCAGACACAGCACTGGCGTTATGGGAACGAAAAAAGCATGATGATTAGTGACCATCACAGAATGTCTGGAGCAGCAGACATCCATGTTCTGCATGGGGTGAGGTCATGGCCTGAGGGAACCATGCTTCAAAAGTTACAGATTAGATTTATCTGTGAGTTCTGGAAGATGGAGGAAATGATCCCCTGGGCAGAGAAACTGAAAGACTCTATCAACCACCCAAAAGAGAGCTGCAAGTGCCTTCTGACTTGATGTATGAAAAGAACCAGTGGGTCTTTACCTATAGTTTGTTGGATACAGGGAAATTCAGAGGCATTCCCTGTATGAGGAACCCCTGCCCTGTGTGCTCACACATCCTAGGTGAGGAGCCCCTTGCCCTGTGTGCTCACACCCCTAGGTGAGGAACCCCTGCCCTGTGTGCTCACACACCCTAGGTGAAGAGCCCCTGCCCTGTGTGCTCACACACCCTAGGTGAGGAGGCACTGCCCTGTATGTTCACACATCCTAGGTTAAGCCAGGTCATGCACTTCTCTCCCAGTTTCTCTGTTCATATACTTTACCAGGTATGGATTTTCAGAAAGTAGGAACCTCCTGAGCCTTCTTTGAGGCTCAGGCACTGAGCACACTTCTCAGCCCAGACTTAGTCCCAAGAGGTGGCTTTTGCACACCTGTAATGAAGTGAGTTGGCTTCCAGCAAATCTATCATGCTTCCTAAAATCCAGGCCTAGCTGAAGGGCCCAATCATGGCAGGTATGGGAGGGGCAGCTAGCAGGCACTACCTGCTTCTCCTGTTATAAATGGAAAGCTTCAATTGTAAGGCCTTGACTACTCTCATAGCTTAGTTACTAACAATGACAAAGGACAGAAGCCTTAGTGAGGTGACTCAGGCCCATAGGGTGAAATTGACCAACTAATTTGCAGGGTGGAGGCTGGGCTAAATAAAGCAAGGCCAGTAGGCAACAGTGGAGTGCTCACTGGAACAAATATCAAAGTTAGCTGCTTCAGAATAAAGCCAGAATCAGGTTCATACAGTCATCCCTGGGGGAAATCCTTAAAGAATTAGTTCGTAGCACCCTTCAACACCAAAACTTAGATACTCAGTCCCTTATTCCTGATGGTGTACTTGCATGAGACCCAACCCATCTTCCAATTTACTATAAGTTATCTCTAGGAGATTTATAATACCCAACACAGTGTCAATCAACCATCTGCACCACTGCCTGGTGAACAATGTGTCAGAGCTATGCTGCTCAGTGGTCTGTTTCTTTCTAATTATTTTAAAGATAATGTAAGGTGGAAACAAAGCCTATGAGTTCTATAAATAGAGGTTAAATTCTCTATTCTCTCTCTCTCTCTCTCTCTCTCTCTCTCTCTCTCTCTCTCTCGGTTTTTCGAGACAGGGTTTCTCTGTGTAGCTTTGTGCTTTTCCTGAAACTCACTCTGTAGCCCAGGCTGGCCTCAAACTCACAGAGATCCACCTGCCTCTGCCTCCCGAGTGCTGGGATTAAAGGTGTGCACCACCACCGCCTGGCTAGATTCTCTATTCTCTTAAAACCATGCAATGAATGCAGAGCTGAGACTACAGCACACTGAAGAAAGGCCATTCCCACAAGGAAGGCTGATAAGGAAGGTTTCCTGTGGTAAAGTAAGGGTTGGGCCTGGACCTAGCTAAAACAGTGCTGAGGGACAAGCAGAAGGTGCTGAGCATTCCTGAGGTTTCCTGGGAGAAGACACTCAAATGTAAATGCCCAGTAGTTAGCTGATGTTTTTCAAATACTAAATACTACTTCATGAATACTTTGCTATACTCAAATTGGCCAATTCTCCATGCTGAAAACACAGCAGGCTAGATTATGCTGAAAGCAAGTCAAATGCATGTAGATTTTGATCCGTAATTCTACATCCAAAGCTCATGCCTTCTGCACTATGTCATACACCCCTTCTCCCCTCCCCACTTCCTGCCTGCCAGCAGTCCTTTCCTGGACTGCATGTGACAACTGAGACCACAGATACTCTGAGACTGGGCATTATTGTCAGGATTCTACCACTCCAGCTATATGACTGCACATGCGCAGTTCAGTAGCTAAGCAAGGGATCTTACATCTTACGCCACCAGTGAGCTGTGTGATTGTGCAAAGGCACACAGGGTGGTCACGCAATCAGTGCATGTGTAGTACAGCTCCCATAAGCCCACCTGCGCATGTGCAGGGGAATCCTTAAAAAGCCAGGCACAGACTCCTCCCCTCTCCTTCTGCTCCCCCCCCCCACACACACATACTCTCTCTCTTTCTGCAAGTGTCTCTTCCCAGGCCTGGTTACTCTTTTCTGTCCCCCCACCACTTCCTAATAAAGCTCTGATACAGGGTTTTGTCGTGTCCCTGATCTTTCCTCACACAGTAACCAGCACCGCTTACTATTTTTTAAAATCAACAATTGTTACCACTGTGGTTAGAAACGGTTGTAGAAGAAAGGCTGGCCACCCTTCAGCCAGCAAACACAGTTCCACTCAATTGCGCAAAGAAAAAGGAAATGGGCGGCTTACTCCAGCTTGATGCCTACAATAATGACAGTCTCTAAACCACAACCGCACGTGCAGTTATGGACACTCCCTGCAGCCTTTGGCTCCCACTGTTGGTTCAAATTCTCCTCTCTAGAGGGAAACAAATCTTTCTTAAGACAATGCTATCTCCCCAGAACCTTTGCTTGTTCAAGTGAAATATTCTCAGCCTCTGAACTGTTCCTTAAGATAACATAGTTTCTGAACTCCTCGTTCTCCTCTGGGCCTAGTCCCGTCTGTCTGCACCTGTCTTTAAGGACCCAAACACAGTTTCCAGGTGTGACCAAGGATGGAGAGGATGGTAAAGCACCTTCACTGCCAATTGCTAAGTTGCTGGGTAGTTTCCATTGGGTTCACTGACTTTCCTCCAAGTCCTGCTCTTCAGCCAAATGCCCCCTCCCCCTGTCTTTCTTAGCTATTGGTGGCTGGAGCCTGTGGTGGTTTGCATGAGAAATGCCACCCTTCTCCCCCCCCCCACCTCCAGTCTCAGGCATTTGAACACCTAAGCCCCAAGTAGTGATTATATTCAGAGAGGCTTAGGTCTGTGGCCTTGCTGGAGGAAGTATGTCCCTGAAGGTGGTTTAAAGGCTCCAAGTCATTTCCAATGTGCTCATTCTGCTTCATTCTGGCTGTTCAAAATGTGAGCTCTCAATTCCCATTTCTGTTTCCACGCCTGCCACTTGTTGCCATGATGGACTTTTACACCTTTGAAGCTGTAAGTCTAAGTTCTTGGTCATGGTGTTTTACCACAGCAACAGAAAACTAACTAATATAGAGCCTACAGGCAGATCCTCACATCCACCTCAGCATATCCAGCCTAAGTATACAGAGAACATAGACCCTGGCATTCACACCATTCACTAAGTCCTCTGGCTTCCCATCACCAGGAATGTGATCAAGATACCTTCATCTAAGTCACTAGTTAAAGTTGAGAAAATGCAGTATCTCCATGCACACCCTTTAAGGTCACTGACGAACAGTGCTCCCGAACTACATTTAAACATCATCTCCCAGACCACATTTTCCAACATGTCTATAAAATTGTGCCATGAGTTATTACACAGAGATGTTCATATCTAACTTTAAGCACAAAGCATGGCACCACACACCTGTAACTGTAGCACTCAGGAGGCTGAGGCAGGAAGATCTTGGGTTCTAGCCCAGTCTGGGCTACATAATGAAGTCAAGGTTAGCACAGTGGTAGAATGCTTGCCCTAGCATGTCAACCAACAATCCCTAACACTGAAAAAAAAAAAAAATTCCAAGTCAGCACCATCACCAAACATAGAGTTTCCCTAGGTTTTTGTGTGAGTGGTGGTAACTCATGCCCTTTTCTTTCAAAGATTTATTTATTTATTATGTATACAGTGGTCTATCTGCAGGCCAGAAGAGGGCACCAGATCTCATTACAGATGGCTGTGAGCCACCATGTGGGTGCTGAGAATTGAACTCAAGACCAGTGCTCTTAACCGCTGAGCCACGCCTTTAATCCCAGCACTCGGGAGGCAGAGGCAGGCGAATCTCTGAGTTCAAGGCCAGCCTGGGCTACAGAGTGAGTTCCAGAGTGAGTCCTAGGGCTGCGCAGGGAAACCCTGTCTCAGGGAAACAGAAAGAGGTAAAAGAGTGGTTTGAGACAGCTGGATTGTCTGTGAAGAACAGGCTACGGCTTCGCACAGACGTCTCCTGATGACACACACAGGAGAGCTAAATGGCTGCAGGGGGGTTGTTGTTGTTGTTTCGTTTGTTTGCTTTTTGAGACAGGGTCTCCTTAAGTAGCCCTAGCTGCCCTGGAGCTCACTATGTAGATGAGGGTGGCCTCAAACTTATAGAGATCTGCCAGCCTCTAGCTGCAGAGTGCTGGGATTGAAGAAAGGTTTGTGCCACCACCCCTGACCTCTGAAGATATTTTAACTAGGGCAAAGCTCTAGCGCTTCCCAACATCAGCCTCTCATGTCCAGGTGTGAGGAGAGTCCATGGGCATACATTCATTTAATAACAATAACCCCCTCTAAACCTCAAAGCGATCAGTATTGAATACTACTACCACATGCTATGCGTTAGACATAGGCCATCTAACCTACTTGCTTGATATTGTGGGCTTATAATTTTCTCTTTCGAAAATGTGTTTTCCTCTCCCGTTATTCTTCCATTCTCTGTAAGACCCAGAGTACTTCCAATGTACTTCAGCAAAAGTAAATGAATAAATTATAAAAGCCCAGAAGTTTTCTCCAGGGCCTGATAATCCCTTCTATTAATAAATATTTCTCAAGTCTCCTAAGAATGGGGCATTGTGCTAGCTGCTGGGGAATCAGCAGGCTCTACACACCTATGTCTCTCAGAGTCGTTCTTCAATTTTCTCTCCCCATCATATGTCCTGCGCTCTCTCTACTGCTAGCCATTTGACCACAGTAGGATATTGACACAATATCCTCTATAAGGATGGTTGTAAGTTGTGCGTGTGCCTAGCCCAGGTCTGGAGACACAAGATGCATAATCATTCTGTGGCTTGGTTTTGATTTTTCCTCTCTTTCACTCCTTCTTGTACAGTCTGATAATGTGTCCCTCCTCAAAGATGATGGGATTAAAATAGAAGCTGAATAGTTCTGCTTTCTCCCAGGACATCTGCCAAAATTGTATCATTGGCTGCCATTGGGGAACTAGATCTGCACTCTCAGCACAGTGCTTATTTAAAGGGGCAGAGGGCTGAGATTTTAATGAGTTTTGCAAGTTATGATTTTTTTTTTTTTTTTTTAGTCCTTTCCTCCCACTATTCTTTTCATCAAACCACAAACAAATTACCTGAGATCGTTTAAATCTACCTTTCAGAGGATTGCTGAAATATGTAGCTGGTTTGATGCCAACCTCTGATCTGAGTCCCGAGATCACCCCGCCATGTTTGGGAAACTCTCGTTCCCTTGGTTTCTCTTGACTGACTGTCACATTTGTGAAGGACTCAGATAAAACATTATTCTAGTCACAAAAGAGAGCTAGCTGCCTAGAGATTTATCTGTCCAAATCATAACCACTATGCAGTTTAAAAAAAAATAAAGGAAGCTAATAAAACCACATACAGACTCACAAGGCACCAAGGGATGTGTTGCTAAGGCAAGAAGGCACCCAGAGCCAGCCCTCCCATGAGACTTATTTTGTTGGTGCTCATCAGTAGCCTGCTTCTAAGTTCTATAGTGTTTAATGGACGCGACACCTTTTCTTACCGACTTATTATGTGATGAGCACGGTGATGGGGCCTTGAACTGAGTAGCAACTATTCAACATGGAGCAAATTTTCAGGCATAATTGGATGATGTTTCAGAAGTCACATGTGATCTGTTCACTGAATGCTCCTCCCCAATGACTTCCGCACAGCTGGGGGGAAAAAATGCCTGTTCTGTGGCAGAGTGTTCTGAATTGTTCACACTTCCCCATTCCCTGCAAATAGTTGAAATTAACTCACATCATTCCACTGAAATTGCTTTTCTAATAGGAAAATCTAGAGACCACGCCCTCCAGGTCTTACTTGAGTTGGATCTGATTGACTATCTCAGACTCCCTCCACATTTCCCTTCTCCCCGCCCACCACTGCACTGATGATGAGCAGCAACTTGTTGGCCCAGGAATGCTTACTCTACTCTACCTCTTGCATGAAAATTCCTGTATGCATGCAGCCAGACCCCTGGCATTGTCCACAGAGTCCTCTGAAAAGGTCCAAACTGGAAACCTATTGTAGGATACTATTTTAAGACGTTACATTAGTTTATGCTGTGGAACATTTGTTTAATGATGCAAAGATGTGTTATGTTCTTTTGGGTTGTGTTTCTTTAACTCTGTGAAGCTGTGTTACATTGTCTGTCTAAAACAGCTGATTGGTCTAATAAAGAGCTGAACAGCCAATAGCTGGGCAGGAGAAAGGATAGGCAGGGCTGGCAGGCAGAGAGAATTAATAGGAGGAGAAATCTGGGAGGAGGAATAAAGAGCAAGATCAAGAAGCATCGAGAAAAGAAGGGGCCAGCCACCCAGCCACACAGCCAGCCATGGAGTAAGAGTGAAAGTAATATTACAGAAGTAAGAAAAGGAAAAATCCCAGAGGCAAAAGACAGATGGGGATAATTCAAGTTAAGAAAAGCTGGCAAGAAAAAAGCCAAGCTAAGGCTGGGCATTTATAACTAAGAATAAGCCTCAGTGTATGATTCATTTGGGAGCTGGGTGAAGGGCCCCCCAAAGAACAAAGAGCCAAAAGAGTGAAAAACAACCAATACAGAAACCCATACAGAAATGTTACGTTCTACATTTACTCATTTTTAAACACACACATACAAACACACGTATACACACAGCACACCACACCCACATCACACAACACAAACTTTATATGTATTAACTACTTACTATATGCCTGGCACAATTCTTAGTGCTAAATAAAAAAAGAACAGAACATAGAATAAACAAGATGACAGCCACCGCCCTGACAACATTCTAATCCAGCAGCAAGACACACACACACACACACACACACACACACACACACACACACAACCCATAGTGTAACAGTCAGAGGTCCCTCAGTGGGAAAGGGCTATCTAATGCAGGGAGAGTCCTAAAGCAACTGAGGCAGAGCACCTGAAACAGAGGAAGGATGTGTGGGTAGAGCCCTGGGGGGTGTGTCTGGTAGGAGGGATGGAAGGTGATGGAGAACACTGAGGAGGAGTCAGGAGGTGCCGGATCAATGATGTAGACATGGAGCAGAATACCAAGGGCCTCCTCTGGTCCTAGTAAGACTGTGAGCACAGGCAGAGCCCACTCCGACTGAATGCCACCAGAACCACTCAAGGAAGTCACTATGTGGGGACAAGGACAGGAAGACACACGGCAGCACTCATGGCTTAGACTAGGCTGCTGCCTGAAGTGGAGTTGGTCAGAAGTGGATGCATGTGAGATGCGCTTTGAAAGCCTGTGACTGTAAACAAGATTGGGGTTCCCCAGCGATAAGGGTGGTTCCGCTTTCAGTGGACTATGAGGGGCCAGAGAAAAGCAGATCCGGGGCCATCCGTTACAAGTTCAACTCAGGAAATTTCCAGGTCCAGGTCATATTGTCAAACAGCAGGCAGCAGGAACCAGCTTTCAGATAGGCTTGTCTGTCTCACTCCTGATCGGCCCATGAAACCTCACGGGCCTTCTCTGGTCCTGGTGCTGCCCAGCTGCTGGAATAAACGTTCATGTTCACTTTGTTTTGATTGACGCTCTCTTCTTTCTCTCGTAGAGACGCCATTAGCCCTCATTTAGCACACTGCTCACCCCTCTCTGTATGGCAGTCACGCCGGGAACACTTCCTGAGGGAAAGGCCGACTTCGGCCTGCATGCACAGAATATGGGCTGCAGAATTAGCTTCCTGAGCATCACCCCCAGATCATGGTAGCCTGATCCCAAGTGATAGGGACAACAGAAGTCAGCTCATTCTAGTCACAAATAGTTGCGGATTTAGACTTGGAGAATGGCTACTCACTAATCCGGAATCTATAGCCTCTTTAAGATCAAGTGCTAAGACAATAAATTTTTTAAAAGCTGAATATCCTTTCACAGTAAAGTTTCTTTCCAATCATAACACACACACTAGCTGAAGAGAGGGCCCACCATGAGACACATCTTAACAGGCAAGAAGTTACCATACAGTGTTTCTAAAACTTATTACAGGGGTGGCCTCCTTCCCAGCTGGGCTCATTTCTAACAAGAGACCCAGGGAGTTTCAGGGCCAGACTACTGGCAAGCGACAGCATAGTAGTGATGGAGAAACACCTGGTCCACAGCAGAGCACTATTATTTACCTGTATGACTCAGCAGAGCACCATTATTTACCTGTATGACTTTAGGTAGCTAACTCTGCTGATGTTAGGTGTGCATCTATGATTCACACTGTCACCAACATTGTCTTCAGGGGACTTAGAGGCATCAAGAAGGCAACGGTCATGTGCCACACCCTGCACAATGCCCAGTTCATAAAAACACTCATCAGAATCAGCAGCAGCCCTGAGCCTAAGGATCTTAGCAAACAAAGACTCCTTTGCTCTCCTCAAAGCTGCACAATTAGCCATTAGAGTGTCTGAGACGAGGCCTTAAACTCAGATGTGGCCATCGGCAGAATACAAAGCATGGCCACCAGCGACTTCCCATAAGCCTCAGAAGTAGGAGGATGCAGACGGGCAGGACGCCAGTGGGGTAGAATGGCCTCTATGAGCAATATTGGCTCGGAGTTGAGACTTGGACACAGTTCATGTTGCTTCCTCAGGAGCTGCTCTTAGGGAGGGGCACCAGCCAGCGAGGTGCCCCAAAGCACCTCAGGGAGGAAGGGAAGCTTGCCTTGGGCTTCCTCCAGTCCCCTGATTTTATCCCACCCTGCAGGGCTTCCCCTCAACTCCCTTGGGGAATATTCAGTACTCCCTTTCTTCTTCTAAGTCTGAACTCAGCCCAGCTGCCCTCCTGAGGCTCCTCGTCCTGGAAGACAAGACAGGCTGGAATCTGAGAGAGAGTTTTACCTGAGGAGCCTAGGGCTCCACTCTCTGCACAGCCGCCCCCACTGTGTGACCCTTAATAGGGTGGGGGTGGGAAAGACTGGGGTTGGGAGTGGGAGGAGGCTTTTGGTACTGTGCTTGGCCTTCAGATCAACTAAACCCATAGCATCTCTTGTCTCTCAACAACTCAGCCTAGGATCTTGATCAAAGTAGTTCACATGTGATTCGCCCATTAGTACGCAACTTGTTAATCAGTCCTTGTTCTCTTCTCACACAGATGTGTCCCGAGTCCAGTTGATTCAGGAAGGAATAGGATCCACCCTCTGCTGCACAGGCCTTCAGGGACGAAAACAGACTGATGGGTGAGAAACTGTTGTGAAGCGTTAAGAACTACAGGCTGGGGTGCTGTCCACAGAGTCAGAGGAAATCAGAAAAGGAAAGGCTCATCCCATTTTGAAGCATGAATAGGGGTTTACCAGACAAAGCAAGGTAAAGCCCGGCTGAAGATGGCAAGGTCAAACTGAGTCGTGAAATGGGCCTGTTGTGTTCAGGGCTGGGGAAGCTGGGAGAATAAGAAGCTCTGTGATCAGTACCAGGAGGCATCTGCTCCAGGACGGCCTGGCTGCACTCCAAGCAGAAAACATCATTTATCACCTATAAATCAGTGGTTCTCAACTTGTGGGTCTAGACCCCTTTAGCAACTTTCTATTCTCAAAAAGGAAAAAAAGAAAGAAAGAAAGAAATTTTACATTATAATTCATAACAGTAGCAAAATTATAGTCACAAAGAAGCAACAAAAATCATTTTATGTTTGGGAAATGTGAGGAATTGTATTAAAGGGTCTCAGCATCAGGAAGGTTGAGAACCATTGCTCTAAACTGTGATGAGCTTTGGGGGACTGTGAAAAGCTGAAGCATTCCAGCAGACGGCAGGCAAGGTGTGGCCCATCTTCTCCCACTCCCGGCCTGTCAGCACCACAGTCGCCCTGAGCAGCTGGTGTTGAACTCAGTCAAGTCACAGGGACAGAGGTGAGACAGCACGGAGACTGTAACGGCCCTAAGAGGAAGGAGGACATTTGAGCACACCTGGAGCCATCACTAGGGCTGCCAGACTACAGAAACAATGGACCCGAGGAATCTGGAATTCCCCTCGAGAATCTCTCCCTGGAAGAAGGAAAGGTTGTGTTTCTGAGGACAACCAGAGGAGGAACATGTGTGTGTAGAAAGGGTGAGCTTGCCAGAAAGCCGTACACAGGGAGGCTGTAGGCGGAGCTCACACCTTGGCCAGGATTGCTCAGTATACACACTTCCTGACACCTGTTTAAGCCTTAGCTTCACCTTAGATCCCAAAGATGGACTTGAGGGAAGAGGTCATTGGCTCTTTGTCTCTCTTCCCAGGCCATCAGGGCTCAGGAGCTCTCCCCAAAACTCAAGGACAACCTGAGAAACACTATGCTGTGTCTCTGAGGCACCAAAGTCCTGAAAGGAACCTTAATACGTCACACCTGAGTTTGCATTCTATGGCTGCCCTTTACTACCTGCACAAGCTTGAATAAAAAACTGTCTTAACTCCAGGCAATGGTGGTGCGCCTTTAATGCTGGAACTCAGGAAGCAGAAGTGGAAGGATTTCTGTGAGTTTGAAGCCAGCTTGGTCTAAAAGCCAATTCTAGGACAGCCAGAGCTACACAGAAAAATCCAAAACAACAACAAAAGAAAAACTGTCTTCTCATCTTTGAAAGGATAACACACACACACACACACACACACACACACACACACACACACACACACACCCCGGCCCCCACAGCTTAGTTCTGAGCACTAAAGCTAATTTCCTTCAAAGTGGGTGCTGTATGCAGCCAAGCCTCTCCGTTGCTAAACTAATTACTAATATCTTTGTTTTTATCTTGCTGAGGCTTCAAAGAGCCCCACAGGGAGCAGGTGGAGTCGGCCCAGAGGCACAGCAGCGCTGCCCTGTCTCTATGGGAGACAGAAGAATGCTTCCAAATGCTTTCCGCCACCCCCGCAGCTCTCCACCTCTACAAGATCAAGTTTCCCCCTGACCCAGTGGGTCCAGGAGAGCTCTGGGTCTCACATGACAGCCAGCCTGGCAGGCGCAGCTGTTCCCGGTGAGGGCATTAATAATACAGGCCTTTTTCCGCAAACTCCGGCAAACCATCTGAAAAGACAAGAGAAAATGCTGTGTCCAAATTCTCACGGGGACTCAAGGTGGGGTGGCCAGAGGAACTCACCTTTAGCAAGAGCAACTTGGAACTCTCTGGGGGAGCCTAAAGGAAATGGCTAGAGCTCATGGGGAGGGGCGTGCTTGGGGAATGCTGTAGAGTCCAGAAGCAAGGGGATACTGCCCTGTGACTTACTGGCCCAGTGATGAACAGAGCCATGGATTTCCTCTCAGCAATAGCAAACTACAGCAGCACAGTTGCCTGAGACAGGAGACATGGGAGAGTGTTATGGAATATTATTTTAACTATGTAAAGATATGCTACATGTGTTTATGTTGCAGAATATAACTGTGTAAAGGTGTGTTACATTGGTTTATGCTGCATTTGTTTAATTACGTAATGATGTGTTGCTGTTTCACCTTACCTGCCTAAGCCACCTGATTGGTCTAAGAAAAAGCTGAATGGCCAATAGCTAAGCAGGAGAGGGATAGGCAGAGATGGTGGGCAGAGAAAATAAATAGGACAGAGAGGGAAGAGAGAGAAGAGAATGAGAAACAAAGAGAGGGACATGCCCGGGGCTAGAAACCAGGCAACCACAAGTCAGTCAGAGAAAGAGAAGCAGGAAAGTAGGGAAAGGAAGGAAGGCTGGAAGGAAGGAAGGAAGGAAGGAAGGAAAGAAGGAAGGAAGGAAGGAAGGAAGGAAGGAAGGAAGGAAGGAAGGAACGGAAAAAGCCCCGAGGCAAAATGTAGATGAAGAGAAACAGGTTTTTGGTTGTTTTGTTTTGTTTTGTTTTTCTGGAGCTGAGAACCGAACCCAGGGTCTTACCACTGAGCTAAATCCTCAACCCCAAGAAACAGGTTAAGTTATAAGAAATAGCAAGAAACAAGCCTAAGCTAAGGCCGAGTATTCATAATGAATAAGAAGTCTCTGTGTCATGATTCGGGAGCTGGTACAGGAGAGCACCCTGGGGTGAGGGGCAACGGGACTTGCATGCCCTTTGTTCCTAAGGTCTCTGCACTAAGACAGTAAGGCACTCAGTGAGTACCAACAACTGAAGGAGGCTGGGGTGCACAGGAAGAAAACCCTAGCTTTGCTTCCACAGCACGGTCCACACAAACTGAACCCAGCCCTTTACTTGGTCTCTGTCTCCTCAGTAGGAAAACGGGATGGTGCCACGTTCTCAATGTTCTTTTAAAAATGGGATGTAGAACATCGTACATCACCCTGAAGCGATGCATGGAAACCGTGGGCACCCCATAAATGGACTTCTCTCCTTCAGATACAGAGCAGACCCCAACTGTCAATCAAGTCTATCTTCAGTTCCAAGGGAAAGGCTGTGGGGAGGTGAGGAGGGTACAAAGCAGCTGGCCACACGTCCCTGGGTCTTGAAATAAGTCAGATCTGATTGGGGGTCAGCTCTGAGGCATCAGTCAGTGCTTAGCAGACAAAGACTCTGTCATGGTCATCAGCACCCTCCTGGTTGTGCAAGCTCAGATTGGCACCTATAGGGTAGCAGAAGCTTATCTGGACCTGATCACAACCCTGAGGGTCTGGCTTCCATCATCACTTCTGTGGTGTGGGACAGCTGGGCACTCTCATGGAAACTGCTCTGGCCTGCATTGATGCTCAATGGGACAGTACACACACACACACACACACACACACACACACACACACACACACACACGCAGCATAGGTGGAGGGAGAGAGACACAGGAAAGAGACATGTTGGGAAGTGGATAAAGAGGAAATCTTGCTGGGGAGAGAGAAGTGTGGTGTGGAGAAGCTGCTGGTGTGTCTGTGGACAGGCAGAGTTCAAGGCTCAGGAGCAGCAACAAATGGTCAGGGCAGAAGCAGAGCTGAGGAGAACACAGGAACGGAGTAGTGATGGACTATGTTCACCCAGTTTGGCTCCCCTCCACTCCTTTTGTACCATTCCCCATTCCCCTTGCACAGATTTGGGATCCATTGTCTACCTCCAGGACCCTCACCACAGCCTCCTAATCAGCCTCTGCTTCAGATGCCTCTCCTGTACAAGATGAAGTCCCCCTCAAGTCTCTAACAACAATAGTCAAAAGTGCCTCGAACACTTAAAACAATCCCTACGTTTAATCCACTCCATCGAAATGTCTCAGTCTAGCAGACAAGTACACACCTTGCCTCTCAGCCACCAAACGGCACCATCTTTGGAAGCCACAGACTCTTAAACTCTAGGCCCCCTCACTGGCCACTGGCCCTTCATTTGCTCTAGCCAGATGTCCTCACTCGTTCCTATCTCTCCCTCCTCATACAGGCTTCATCTCAACTCCACCTGACAAATCTGAGCACCCTAATCAGCTCACCTCATCTCCTTCCTCCAAAGACCGTGCACCCAGGCCTGCCGAAGCCTAGAGCTATTTACAGGTGTGGGAGCAGCTTGATCCTGCTGCTGGGCCAGTACCCGAGCACACCACACCGGGCTGCAAAAGCAAGGTCTCTGCTTGCTCCAGAGAGTCACAGAAACAAACACTGGCCCCACACCAGAGAGCCGGAAGGTCAGCTCAAGGTTAAACTTGTCTGCAGCAAGAAGCTGGTGAGCCACGGAAAAGCAGCCAACAGCACCTGTTTATTTCTTCATTCGCTTTTGCACCTGACTCAACTGTGCACTTCAGCAGGCTCTCAGTAAACAATAACTGAATTGATTAATCAATGAGGCCCTCCTCCTGGAAACAGAGAACAATCGTAGGCCAAACAAAATTTTCTCGTCTGTTGCTTAGAAAGATGACCCAACCCATAATGGATTGTAGAAGGTTTGCACAACTCAGTAATTTACTTTAAAAATAAATCACTGAGTTTCTCTCTCTCCTTTCTCTCACACATATTTATTATGTAGTTATTTTGAGAAAAAATGTGTGGGTGCATTTACACAGCATTTGTGGAGGTCAAAGGGCAAGCCATCTGCTCTCTCCTTCTACCACATGAGTTCTGGGATGGAACGTGGGTCCTCAGGCTTGGTAGGAAAGTTTTTACCCACAGGGCCAGCTCTGAATCATCTACCCTGGCTCATTTTCATGGACTATTGAGTGCAACTCAGTAAAGCTGTTTCAAAACTCTATATCTTGCTATCCACGCCATTATGGTGGCCCTCTAGATTCACTGGACAGAGTCATAAGCACACTCTACAACAGAAAAAGGGGCTACCCCTTAAGGCACAGTCTCAGAGTATCTCCTCATTCATACCCATGGGTACATCAACAGTTAAAAGGCTGGACATGGGTAACCTGTAGAGCAGCCTATATTGAGGGGGAAGGTCCTGAATGGCCAACATTGGGCCAGGCTACAGTCATCTCCCAGCACAAAGCACCAATAGCTTCCTGAAGATCACACAAGGACTCCACCTGCTGCCCAAAGCTAAGGCTGAAATCCTCAGGGCAGAATCACTTCCTGAGGAAGCGTCCTGTCTCTCAGACTGTTCACTTACACAGTATCAGAGTTCCCCACAGACTCTGTGACTTCACATTTGCCAGTGTTAGTATTTATGTCTCTCTCTTCAGACAATGTGAGGATTCGGCTCATGTGTGCACACAGAACCCAGATGCTCCACTAAATGAGCAGATGGGATGCTTCCCCAGAGGGACAGGGTGAGGCATACCTTCAGTTTTCATCCATCAGCCCTGCCCAATGTGTTCATGCAGGGGGTACCTGAAGGAGAGGCAGCCAGAGCTAACACTCCCCCCAAGGGCCCCACACCCCAACACCCCAATCTCTCCTCTCTGCTCATAAAGCAGCCATTAATCCTGCCTGCCTTAGAGGACAAGCTACCAGAGCCCAGACTCCTCAAAATAAACTACTCACACTCTCCTCCGCCATGCCTGATGAGCAGAAGTGGGGGGGGCAGTCTCTACAGTTCACACTCAAGGTTACCTCGGCCTAGGGCCAGTAGGTGAGAATCTTAGCATCAGTGAGGTCACACGCTCCTCCCTCCTTCAGCCTCTCCCCAGGGTGTGTATGAATGGGCCCTGAGCACACAGCTGGCTCAGAAACAGAGCTGCATCCCCCCCAGGGTGGGTTTGGCATTTGGAACCTAAGCTCCCCTCAGACCTGCGCAGCAGAGTGGACTCCTCAGCAATCCAAGGAAGTTCCTGATCTCCCGGTAAATGCATCCACTCCCATCAACAGTGTTTTCATTGCAATATCCCAAACTGCTCCTGCTCCAGGAAAAACTGGCAGCAATTTCTCTTCTGAGTTCCTAAGGGGAGACCTCTGACCATTCAGACACACAGCAGTGTCCTCGTCTCCTCACAGACCCAGATAGCATTCAGAGTAGTAGGGCGGAGGCAGCTGAAACATGGCTGGGGTTGCAACGGCTACCTACTAGCTAACCACAACACCCTTCTGCACGCCTGCTTCTCTGTGTTCAAATATTTAAACTATGACCCTCTTAGATTTGTGTGGAAGACAAGTGAACTAAGCGGAGAACATTTGGTACCCACAGCATGTTGTCACTGTTAATTGCCCATGTTCCTTCTGCAGGGTCCAGAAGCTGCCTCTCTGCCTAGACGGAGGAAGAGCAGAAGGCCCTGGGTCTGAGGTGGCCCTGAAGATGGGCAGCTGTGCTTGACATGGTCACACCAAAACACACTGAGAAACCAGGCCTCCCGGGCCAGTTCCAGAGGTCCAGACGTTGGTACACAGGAGCTGGAGAGGGGCAGGCTGGGACCACAGCAAGCAAAAAAAAAAAACAGTCCTCCCTGGAAAAATACACAGCTCTATGAACTATCTCCTTCCTTAGCCACCCAGAACAATGAACTGGGTCAAAGGATAAACAAGAGGGGACACGTCCAGGGCAGTTCTGGAAATGGTGAGGGATGGAAGCCAGCCCTGGATCCATCCGTTTGCCCATCGGAGGGCACGCCAGGCTACAACTGCAGACAGGTCTACATTCAGACAGTAGGCCTGAGAGGCGCCTGTCGCTCTCCGCCAGGAAAACAAGCCGTTGGCACAGGAGCTACCACTGCAGTTACCAGAGCAGCTGAAGGAAGCAAGCTAGCATCACCCGACATGGGCAGGGAGATGGGGTTGGGGGAGGTGGAGTGGGTCATCACTCTTCAAAACATTCTGGCATTCTCTTTAAAAATCAAACATCACGGATGCCATAGAACCCACTGTTTCTAGTCCTGAGCTCTTGTCCCAGGGTGAGAAAAAAAAAGAAAGAAACTTTATGTTTATACAAAAGCTGATGACATCAGCCCCAAGCCTGAGAGTAACTAAAATGTCCTTCAACAGGTGAAAGGCTGTAGTGAATGAGAAGTGAGTTCCTCACAGGCTAAGGTATTTGAACACTTGGTCCCGGGTGGTGCTGCTGTCTGGGGAGGTGCTGCTGTCTGGGGAGGTGCTGCTGTCGTCTGGGGAGGTGCTGCTGTCGTCTGGGGAGGTGCTGTCGTCTGGGGAGGTGTGGCTTGACTGACGTAAGGTAAGGTATGTCATTAAGGGAAGGTTGAGAATTGACTCTTGGTTTCCTTTGAGCAGTTGACACGTGAGCTCTCTGTTCCTGTTCCAGCTAGCATGCCTGTCATTTGCTGCCATGCCACCCTTACCATTATGAACTCTAACCCTCTGGAATCATAAACCCAAATAGCTTTCTTCCTTGACTTGCTTCTGGTCATGGTGTTTCATCACAGCTACAAAAAAGTGACTAATACACAGGTCAGGATAGTTTACATCCATACCATGGAATAGTACTCAGCGATGAAAAAGGAAAAAAAGATAAAGAAAACTAGCCATAGAGTAAACAACCTTGCTGGGCTTGAGGGGCACCCAAAATGCGTCTCAAAAGACTGCATGTTGTGGGAGACAACGATCCAGGTGGAGAACCAGGAAGAGCCAGGGCAATGACAAGGCAGAGCACCAGGGAGGTCTCTACCTATGGAACACTTCTGAATCCCACTGGCAGTGACGGCTGCCCTGGCCTACACAGAGAAGAGCCAAGCATTGCCCGGTCAGCACAGTGGTTTCAGAGCCCGCCCTTCCCAGGGCCCAATAATTATGCAAGATGGAGGCTCTGGAGAAACCACAGCAAGGTCTAGCCCCTCTCTCAGCCCCTGTGCAGCTTTCTGTGGATTCTGTAATTATTTCAAGGCAAAAAAGGATTTAAAAACAGGAGTGCACAGCCAGTAATCAGGAGCTGGGATTACAGACCACCTCCGTCTACTCCATACCCAAGTTAGTGCTCAAAGCAGATCAGACCACCCTCAGCTCTGTACAAGCCTCTACTCAAGCCTCTACCTACCCTGCTACACACAGCCATCTCCCCGTTTCCTGTAAAACCATCCGTACTCCGCCAGGCACTTCCCACTTTAGGACTGCTGCTCTCCTCCTACCAGAATGTTCACTGTACTTACATGACTCAATTATAATCATTAGCTTATTTGTTTGTAGCTCCAGTTCCATGCACAGCACAGAATTGGAGGACATCTTTACAAAACCTAGAGAACAAAGCCTTGATGGCAGAATATATAAGGCAATCTTCCAAGTGAATTGTAAGAAGAGATTCAATGCAATTTTTAAGACAAACATTTGCTTTACGACTTCTTTTATTTATTATGTATACAGTGTTCTGTCTACATGTTTGCTGGCACACCAGAAGAGAGCATCAGATCTCATGATAGATGGTTGTGAGCCACCATGTGGCTGATGAGAATTGAACTCAGAACCTCTGGAAGAGCCATAAATGCTCTTAACCTCTGAGCCATCTCTCTAGCCTCATAAAAACAATTTTTTTAAAAGTAAAAGCCCAGAGATTTGAGCTGAAATTTAAATAAGGAAATATGTAGATAATAGATGCATCCATGCAAAGAGGCTGATCAGCATTAACCCTGAGGGAAACGCAGACAATGTCATAAAGAAGACCTCCCAGGGAAAGCGCCGAAGCAAAAATCACCTGGCAGACAGGAACCGGCAAGGACGCGGAACACCTGCAATACCAGTAGCAGCTGTTCTTGAAGACAGTTTGCAGCTTCCTAAAAAGCAAATGCACACTAAATGCACGACACAGCCATTCTCTGCCATGGGTTTTCACGGGAGAAATATAGGTCTATGACTAAAGACTTTTTTCATCCACAAATTCTTAGCGAGTAGTTCGATTTAATAGCTGCAAATTAAAAGCAATCCAAATATTTGCCTAAAGGTGGGTGGCTAAACTGTGGGACACACCCACGCCCTTTCAGCAATAAAGGCAGAGATGGCTGATTCAAGTGACAGGGACCAACACTGTAAGGTGCTGAGGGAAAGGAGGGTGCATGCTGCAGGATTCCACCTTCCTGAGGCCCTAGAGAATGCGAACACTGGTGACAGGAAGCACACTGGTCATTGCTGAGGTGCGAAGGAGACAGGAAAGAGCAGAAAGAAAGAATACAGCACAGGAAGGAACGTGGAGAGGCAGGCAATTGGCTGTGAACACTAATGTGATCTGCAGCCGTATACATATGCCCACACTCCTCAGGTTGTGCAATTTAAATACAGACAGGGTTGTTGTCTTTCAATCATTCCTAGGTAAAGGCAGATGAAGCAGGATAATGGCACTATTTAGTAGGCATCTCCTTTAAGGAGAAAAGCCTTATGTAAATTGTCAGTCTTCCTTTCAGATAGGAATCTTGCAAACTTATCTAATACAGGAGGAAGCTGGATCAGAAAGCCTCCAGGGCCAGTTGGGGGGGGAGTGGAAGGAGTGGGGGTGGGGAGATTGGGGACTACAGCTGTCATCAAGTCAGACTCTAGCTCGAACCCCTCCAAAGCTGAGTGCGCCTCTGTGAGAGCTCAACAGCATACTGCTGGCCTGAAGGCTCAGGTGGTAGACCCTAGCAAAAGCATACACTCAAGAAGAATTGGAGGGAGGGATGGCAGAGACCTCTGGTACCTAAGGTGCCACCTCCCCATCCTGGGTCATCATTACTATGAATGCCTCTAGCAGGAAAGCCCACTGCAGACTGCCACTGAAAGGTGGCTATGCCAGCCTCCATAGCAGCATTCTGTGTGGCCAGAAGGGTTTGAGGACAAAGACCCTGGTCAGTCAGGAGACCAGATCCCAGCTCCACTCGAGGAGTGAACAAGGCCTTCCTCTCTCTGGGCCTCCACTTCTGCCAAGGAAGGAGGTGAAGGAACTCTTTCAACCCTATTTTATGTTCTCTGGGTGCCCTGCAGGGCCTAGCTTTTCCTCCTTCTCAAATTGCGTGGGTGTCCCGGTCAAAAGGAATCTTGATTCTCTGTGGAACTGCAACCCCTGATCCCCACCAGCCCCAGCTCAGAGCAGAGCACCCTTCTCCACCTGGCAGTGACTTTCTAGACAGCCCCTGGCCTCCTTGCTCAGTTACCCCACCTGCCTGCGTCCTAGTTAGGGTTTCTGTTGCTGATGTAGAACATCACAACCAAAAGCAACTCGAGGAGGAGAGGGTTTCTTTCACTTTCATAGTCCATCATCAGAGGATCTCAAGGCAGGAATCTGCAGCCGATGTGCAGGCCATGGAGGAGTGCTGCTTACTGGCTTGCTCCACATGGCTTGCTCAGCCTGCTTTCTTATAGAACCAGGACCACCAGCCCAGGGTTGGCACCACCCTCAGTGAGCCAAGCCCTTCCATATCAATCACCTCTCAAGAAAATGCATGCCAGGCTTGCCCATAGGCTAATCTAGTAGGGGTGTTTTCTCACTTGATGTCCCCTCTTCCAAATGACTCTAGCTATGTCAAGTTGACATAAAACTAGCCAGCTCTCCATGTGTTGCTTAGTGGGCTGGTCATAGACTGAACACTTCAAACTGAGGTTAGGGGCCAGGGCATCCTGGAAGGCACACTGACTTCAGATGTAGTTTCTGCCTTTAGAGTCAAAGACAAGCTGGAAGTGCATGGATCCAGGAGGAAGGAGAGCCTATGTCTTACAGGGTCTTGCTTCAAGGAAGTTTCTCCCCTTGTCTTTGTCAAATCTGTGTGCCCAAGAATTTCCTGCCCAAGCAACTGGGCCATTTGGCTGCCATGTAGTCAGTATCTATGAAACTAGATCAAAGTCTTCTTGCCTGAGATGTTTTTCTGAACAGGACTCCAGTAGCACAAGGAATAATCCTGAGGGTTGAAATGAAATCAAGAAGCTTCCATACAACAAAGAGAACAACCACTGGAATGAATGGACAGCCTGCAGAACAGGAAGAAGTCTTTGCCAACTGTACCTCAGGCAAGGGATTTCTATCCAGGAAACATAAAGAACTGTAAACTTAGACACACACACACACACACACACACACACACACACACACACATTCAATGAATATGTCAATGAACTGAACAGACAGTTTTCATAAGAACAAATACAAATATATGTCAATATATATATGTCCTAAAATGTCCAATGTCCTTAGCTACCAGGGAAATGCAAATTAAAACTAGTTTGAGATCCCATCTCACCACAGTCAAGACAAATCAACAACAGCAAATTTTGGTGAAGATGTGATGAACACGTACACTAGTATAGCCATTGCTGAATCCCTATGGAGGTTTCTCAGCTAATCGCCACAGAACTACCATAGAGCCATACCACTCTTGGGTATATTCCTGAAGGGTTCAGTCAACACATCAGAGAAAAAAAACGCCTTACATATCTGTGTTTATAGCAGCACCATTCACAATGCTAAGGAGACGGGACAATGCCCATCAGCTGAGGAAAAGATAAAGAAAAGGCAAGTCTCTCTACACAACAGAATTTTACACAGCCATAAAGAGAAACGAAATCACGACACGTGGAGAAAAATAGTGGTGAGCTACGGAAGCCAGATTCAGAAAGACAAATGTCTTCTGCTTTCTCTCACATGTGGACCCTACCCCCAACCACAGAGGAAAATAAAGTATATCCATCATACTGGTAACGAAATCTGAGAACACGGACACACAAAAACCCTGTTTCTGGGCAGCAGGGCGGGCTGGGACAGCTACAGCAGGCCCACCTCCCCGGGTGTCAGGTGGGAGCTGCAGAAAGCACAGGCTCCTGGATGGATGTTCTCTCACACTACAAGAAGGAAAGAGCCTCTGGGGTTTAGCAGATCAGTTCAGAGATTGGCAAACTCCACCGCGCCTGTCCACTGCAGCTCAGAGGGGGAGCAACACTCCTTAGGGAAGGAAATGATTGTTGAAGCTGGGCTGGGAAGCCCTGCCTGGGTGACACCTGGGAAGGGCCCCTGGCAGCTCTGAGAGGAGCTTAATTGTATCCAAGCTGTAGTTTCCATATCTGAGACATGGGTGCAGACACACTGCCTGGGGGTGCAGAGTTAAGAGAGCGTGCCCACAGAGCACAGAGCATGGGGCCTCCATCCATGGCCTGACCTTTCTTACCTCACAAAGATTCCTCGAGGTTCTTAGAGTCAGGCCTTCACCGGCATCATCATTGAGAAGGAAAACCAAGCCCCTGATGAGGAAGGAGGCTTATATCCAAGAAAACTATAGGCTGCTTCTGAAGGGTACTGGGGCTTTGGCCGCTATGTAGGGAAAGGCCTGGGAAAGGCAGAGTCAAGGCTGGCAGCCGGAAGCAACAGTCAGGTTCCCTTTGCTAGTTAAGTACAACAACAGCTCAAGGGTCAGAGGACCAGAGGCCTCAGGGACCAGGCCCGCCCGCCAGCCTAGCTTCTTCCTCCCCAGGATCCCATAGCTTCACTAGCAGCGGCTGGTGGCCTGGATTCTTAGGATGAGGGGGAGGGTCCAGGTGCTTGCTGAAGACCCTTGCTACCTTTCTCATTTTCTGAACCACATAAGGAAACTGGTTGTCACAGATGTCTCACCCTGTCCCTAAACCCTCTTTTAGGGACCGTGCAAGAATTGCAAAGTAGGAGCCAGAAAACTCAGAAAGAAGAAAGGCAGAGGCCAAGACTTCATTATGCTAATTTAATTAGCTCTAATCTCCTGACAGTGGGGCCTTGAAGAAAGGGGCTTTTGTTGAAGCCTCGTGTTTGGCAGGAAGTCACAGGCGTGATTCCTCGGAGAGTCAAAAGCCCCGACTGGGTCCTGGCCTTCACGTCTAGTGTTCCTAAGGCTTCCTTTCCACACTTCCCTGGCCAGCCCCTCAACTTTTCCAGGAAGAAAATGTGCCCCAGATGTTGGACAATAAATGGAGGTCTTTCATCCGCCTTTATGAAGGGGTATCAATAATTCAGAACCCCCAAGATGTCAGTCAGAGAGCGAGAGAAATGCAGCCAGTTTCTCTCCATCAATAAACCAAAGGTTTCCTGGTGGCCCAACCCCCTCCCTGCAGCCAAGGAGCCTCCCCAGAGCAGACATTCTCACTGCCCTTAGGTAGCAGCCCCTCATCCTAGCTACCCATGAGGTACTGCCAACAGACCACAAACCACACTCTCTTGTTCTCACGGAGGATCGTATCCTGTGTACTGAACGCCTACTGTTCGTAGGGGAGGCGACTCAGGGTCAGTGGTCCAGCACTTCACTCATATGCTCAAGGCCCCAGCTTTGATCCCAAGCACCAGCATAAGAAAAAAGCCCTAGAAAGTCTGCTTGGTAGCTTCTCCAGTTTCCGGGGCAATTTGTCGCTTTCCCACAAGAGTCAGTTTTAAGCTGCCAGATGTTTTGTATCGTTTTGTCTTTTTATTTCCTGGGGTTCTTTTGAGGGGAGAGGTTAGTGCTTTGTTTTGTTTTGTTTTGTTTTGTTTTGTTTTGTTTTAACAATTCTTTTGTTTTGTTTTTCAAGACAGGGTTTCTCTGTGTAGCTCTGGCTGTTCTGGAACTCGCTCTGTAGACCAGGCTGGCCTCGAACTCACAGAGATCCCGCCTGCCTCTGCCTCCCAAGTGCTGGGATTCAAGGCGTGGGCCACCACATTTTAACAACCAGTTTGTACAATTCCTGGATGCTTAGAACCAACTCTGGAGAGATTCTATACTGGACAAGAGCTCCTCTGGACCCTCATGGGAGTCATCCTTCCACCTCCAGGCAGAAGGGACCAGTAACCCATGGGAGCCTAAGAGAAACTCTAATAGAGAGCTATTTTTAGACCCTGCTTTATTTTCTTCCAAATGTTGTAGGAGTACTTGTTACTTTTATAATCAGAACACATCTAAGTTTATTAAAATCATTTTCAGTAAGCCTAGAGGAATGCTTTGCCCTAACCTCCCTGCATAATTTCTGTCATCTTTGTATATGTCTCTTGGACACACACACACACACAAATGTTTCCTGGGAGCTTGCTTTCCTTTGCAGAACAGAGCACAGAAGCATCCATCAGAAACTGGTGTAGCCTTTGAGGAGAAGTTCATTCTCTTCAGGGTTCAAATTTCCTTAGCAATGGGGAACATGGCAAGACTCTGGATGTTCTACACTAACAAGGCTTCCTCAGCCTCCAGTGACTTTGCCTCCATATGAACTGAGATGGAGGCAGAAGTTGGGACTAAAAACACCCGCTCCTTCTTCCCTGAGCCTTCGAGAATGGCCCTTTCCCCAAAGAGGCATTCTGCCTTCCCGCCAGCTGGATTTAAAGGTTCTTACCTCAGCATTGAGATGGAAAGTGGGTACCAGGCCTTTGGGAGGGGCTCAAGGGGGCCGGTTCATTTCAGTTGACTTCTGTGGCACTGGTTGCTCCTCTCCGGGCCGCTGGCTGCTGCGGTTGGCACAGCTGGCTCTAGCCCTGCCTGCAGTGAAAAGTGAGACTGCAAGCTGGATTCAGAAGCACGGACACAAATACAAGCATGCTGCGAGTGAGCACCCTTCCCCTCCGCCCTCACCGCCTCCCCCCTGCCCCACTTCTGAGCCCTTCCAGAGCACATCACTCTTCCAAACAACCTAAGGTGGCCGTCTGTTCACCCACGTCCATCTGTTTTTGCCCAGTCTGAGTAACAAATTAAGTAAGGCAAACGTTACTAGGGCCACTGAAGCCTGACGCTACTCAGCATTTGTAGGGAGAAAGGCAAGGTAAGACATCTTCCAACCCAGCCCCAGTCCTGTGTTCAGACAGAGCCTGCGGGTTTGTTGATCTCGTCAACCCGTTTCTGCTCTTACCAATGTGAAACTTCTCATTCATTCTGGAAGCACTTCTAACTGGGTCTGAATTTCCGATCCATAGATTACATCTGAACACAGGGAACTAACTGAATTCTTGTGCCAAAGAAATTTAGCTTCCATTTATACATTTAAAAAATAAAATAAAATTGAAGTGAAAGGAAAAAGTTACTCCATCTTGCTCTACCCAAGAAAACGACCCATGATAGGCAATATTCTTTCTGATTCTCGTATTGTCTTTCTTGTTAGCTAGATTTTTTATAAAGATGGGGAAGGGTAAGGTGTGGCTTAATGTCATCACAGTGTTCTGCACTGTCATTTAATGGCTACATAACATGCATGTGCCCCTGGATTCCCTATCATCTACATGCAGTACCCTACATAGTTGGACTATAAATTCTACATGACCCTCAAAGGCTTGGTATTTAAGTCCCCATAAATTCTTTTTGTGCTAATCACATACAGTATTTGAAACTGTATCCCCCTCCAAAAAAAAAAAAAAAAAAAAAAAAAAAAAATTTAGAAATACATCAAAACAAGGAAGCAAAAGACCTCTACAACACAAACAGATCCAACGTAATACCTATCAAAATTCTCATGTCATATTTCACAAGTTTGGGGAAAAGTGCAATTCAAGGATTCGTATGAAACCACAAAAGACCGTGAACAGCCAAAGCGATCCTGAAGAGAAAGAGTAGAGCTGGAGGTACCACAATCCCTGGCCTCAACTTACACACTCAGGATGGTGAAAACAGGCTGTGGTGGCATCGAAATCCACTGGAAGACGGATGGGATGGAACAGAGGACGACAGTGGAGGGAAAAACATACCAGGGGGTTCGGGGGCGACTGAGCAGCCTCTTCAGCAAGCTGTGCTGGATTTCTACCTGCACAAGCTGAAATTAGATCCATGTCTCCGCCTGATACAAAAATCATTTCAAAATGGATGCAAGGCCTTCCTTTACAACCTGAAAGGCCTCGATTTCTAGAGGGAAGCCTAGGGAATGCTCTCCATGGGGGTGGGTGAGAACATTTTAAATAGAATGTGAATAGCAGAGACACTAACCCCATCTATTAACAGATGGGACTCTGGGAAAATAAAGTTTCTGCAAAGCAAAGGAAAACACCAGCAGGGCATACACACAGCCCACAGAGTAGGAGAAAATCCTTGCCAGTTACATGGCAGACAAGGGGCTGGTATCCTGAATTACAAAGAATTGCATAAACTGAAACCCAAGGAAACAAAATTGCCAATTAACAAATGGGCAAAGAAACTGAACAGAGGGGCTGGAGAGATGGCTCAGAGGTTAAGAGCACTAGCTGCTCTTCCAGAGGTCCTGAGTTCAATTCCCAGCAACCACATGGAGGCTCACAACCATCTATAATGAGATCTGGTGCCTTCTTCTGGTGTGCAGGCATGCATGCTGCATACATAATAAATAAATAAATAAATAAATCTTCTAGAAAGAAAGAAAGGAAGGAAGGAAGGAAGGAAGGAAGGAAGGGAGAGAGAGAGAGAGAGAGAGAGAGAGAGAGAGAAAGAAAGAAAGACACTGAACAGATGTCTTTCAAAAGGGGAAAAGAAAAAAGAAAGAGACACAAATGGCCAGTAAGTATGTTTCCAAGTCTTCAGTATTCCCAGCCATCAGGGAACTAGGAATTAAAACTACTCAGAGATACTATGTAACACGTTCTGATACCCAGTCAGCACGGCTGTCATCAACAAATCTGACAACAGGGTGTGGAGAGAACGGAATCCTTACTCACTGTTGGTGGGAGCACAAACTGATACAGCCATTGTGGAAATCCGTTGACCACATGACCCAGCTATTTCACTCCTGGGCAAATACCCAGAGAACTCCTTCCCTTACCACAGAGATGTTTGCACATCATCTTTATGGCTGTTGATTCCCTCTCGCAAACAACTGGAGCCAAACTGTTTGCCTATCAACAGATGAATGGATAATGAAAATTCAGGGGGTGTGTTTGTGCGCGTGCCTCTGTGTGTGTGTGTGTGTGTGTGTGTGTGTGTGTGTGTGTGTGCAAAATCACAAAATCGCAGAAAAATGGAAGAGCTTGGGATGCTTAGAATGAATAACATCAAATAAGATCACATAACCTAAGAAAGAAAACAACAACACACGTTCTCCTTCACATGTGGAACCTAGCCAAGAATCCATGTTTATATGTAAACAAATGTACTTGTGGGCACAGTATAGCACGAAGGCAGGACAACAAGGGACCAACTAGATAACAAGAAAGACTGACTGCGGCACAAACACAGCCGTGAGGAGGATGAGCAGCTGTTTTTACAGCTTCAGTTCTCTCGTGCACTTTTTCCGCTTTTGGTGGAGGATAAGTGCATAAAGTATATTCGATACTGAAAACTTAAAATCTAATGTGAAGCTCCACATTGAGGTGTTCAGACTTTGGGTCTGTTTAATTTTAGGGTGGGGAATTTTCTTTTTTTTTCTTTTTTTTTTTGCAAATATGGGTGTGTGTGTGTGTGTGTGTGTGTGTGTGTGTGTGTGTGTGTGTGTGTGGTGTGTGTGTACTGGGAAAACCCATGATTAATTCCTTAAGCCACAGTCTGGGAGGTCGGGGTCAAAGACTTTCCAAATTGCCCAGGTGTTTGCACAGCAGAAACATTCAATCTCCAAGGCCACTATGTCAGAAAGGCATGGCATCTCTCCCATGGTGCTCTCTCCTCCACACCACAATCAAACTAGTGGAAATGAGTATGGGGTGGGTCCCAGGAGTCTGGATTAGCCTTTCTTGTGCTCACAACTAGCTCAGCTTCCATCTCAGATAAGATCCTCGAGGCTAGATCCAGGGACTGGTGCCTGAGTTAAGCATAGGCAAGAAGTCAGAAAGCCATGAAGGGCAGGGGAGGGTGGTCAAATCGCAGAGAAGTGTCTAGGTGGAAAAAGGAGAAAAATAAGAAAAGAAAAGAAAAAAGCCTTTGAGACAAAGAAAAGCAAGGGCTGTGCCCAGAGGAGACAGAGGTGAGCAGACACTAACAGAAAACTGAAGCCTACCTTGCCGTTTGCAAGGCTGGAAATATCGAGGTCTCATAAAAATTCAGGGCAGTGCACAGCAAACAGTAAAGGCAACAGGTGATACCAAAAGGGGGGGGGGTGTTGCTGGAGGCCTTGGCCACTTTGCTGCTGTGTATAATTAATGTCAACAAAACACCAGAAGTCAGCCAGAGGCACTGTGGTGAAGGCGGGCAGCCAGTGCTGCTTGCTGACAGCCAGCTAGACAGCAGCCGCAGGCCTGCAGGAAGGGGCCTTCCCCAGAACAGGAAAGCCATGAGCAGCCAGCTCACTAGCCTACTTAATGAGAAAGCCTCCCCTGCCATCCCACACCCCACACAAATATTCTCTCTGCAGTCAGCCTGCTTACCTTCTTTATTCTAGGCCACTTTTATTTCATGAAGGTTAGTAATTCACTAGGTAATCCGTCCAAAAAAAATGGCTGGATTTTTGAGACCCTGATGTCCCAGGCAATGGGGAGCCATTCTCCTGGCCTTGCCTAGTTGACTATCCCTGTACACCCTGCACTCTAGCAGGCCCCTGAGGGGATTGTGGGCTCCCTGGGGGCAGTTTTCCCAACTCCTTAAGTAAATAGCTTGCAGGTTTCCAACAATGCTAGTAAGTCACTCACACTCCTGGACCTGCCATGGGGAATGGAGGGGAGGACATTGAGAACAATTGAAGAGAGAAATAGGCTGACCAGGTATTGTTTCAAAGACTGGGCATAGAGGAAAAGTAGCAGAACCTGAGATAAGCAAAAGACACATACAACCTTTGGGAAGGACCAGTAGGGGACCTGCTGAAGGCTGAAACTGCCATGCAGAGACCCACACCAAGGCAGAGGGAGGCGGTTAAGAGACCATCAGACCTAGATGGTACATGTTTGGTGGCCACAGTAGCTATGAACTCTGCTCTTTTACTGTATTCATCCTTTATCTCTCTCACAAAAACCCCTTTTTGATGGAATTTGGGTGAGTTAGACTACCCCACAAAAACAGTCTCTCCCAGGCCCTAAGTCTGCAGCAATAACGGACCTGTGGAGCAACTGGGGTTGCCAAAGTACTAAAGTTGCTAAAGGTGAGTTTGCCAAGATTTTTCTACCCACACTGGGCAGGCCACTGGTCCACTTGCACAACCTCCTCACCATGCCCCGCCCCCACAGTTTGAAAGAAAGGGCCCCCAAAGGGAGTGGCACTATTAGGAGGTGTGGCCTTATTGGAGGAAGTGTGTCACTGTGGGGGTGGGCTTTGAGCTCTCATATGATCAAGCTACTCCCAGTGTCACAGTTCACTTCCTGTTGCCTGCCGATCAAGATGTAGCCAGCACCACGTCTGCCTACATGCCGCCATGTCCCGCCATGATGATAATGGACTGAACCTCTGAAAGTGTAAGCTGCCACCTCGATTCAATGTTTTTCCTTATAAGAGTTGCCCCGTGGTCATGGTGTCTCTTCACAGCGACAGAGACCCTGACTAAGATGTCCCCATGTGCATCCTTGTAGTTTCCACGCAGCTCTCATTCAGTCCATACTCCCAACTCTACCTGTTTCTCCCAGCAGCTCTTCCCTGGTCTCCCTCAGATCCCAAGAGAGTCACTCACTGGGTTTGACATCTGAATCAGTTTCCCATTTTTCTCCTGGGGTCTAAGCAGCCAAGGCCTTCTTCCGCGTCTGCTCTGTTTGAATCTTCCCACCTCACTGGACTGTCCCCCTATCTTGCTACTCTGGTGGCAACTCAGGCGATCTCTCCTTTCTTCCACAGATGAGTGTAAGAAAGGGGCTACCTCTGTGATACTTGTCTTCAGGGGTGCTCTCCCAGAGTACTGACGTATGAGATACTGACCTCAGACCACAGCCAAGACTTCAAGAGCAGTGCCTGTTGCCCAAGCAGTCCACACACTGAACAAGAACACACACTGAGAATTTCATGTTCCAGCCTTGCAAAGCAGAGCAAAGCTAACAAGTTCTGTGTCCGGTCAGGGTGCTATAGCTTGTCACAGGAATGAAGCAGAGGCCAGGTCCCTGGCATCCATGAACAGCCACCACCACACACCCGAAGCCTAGGGTAAAGGAGTTCGCTGTTGACCCTGGAGCCATTATTCCACACTACTTGGGATGTGGGCAGTTTTTCTGATAATGGGGCATGAACATAAATTAGCTAAGTGTCTTTGTAGATCCTTACACAGAAGGCATCCCAAGACCTAAGCCCTGAAAATTTGCTGAGCACTGAAGTCAAGTGAGAAAATACGATACTGGAAATCCAATAAGAACGTCTGCTAAGTTCAAGCAGCTTATGGGATGGCCCCTACCCCCCCACCCCCTTTGCTCCCTCTACTCCCTCTCCCCTCCCACGACCCATGCTCCCCCTCAAAGGTTCATCTGTGAAGCCCCAGCCCAGCATTAATGGGATTCCTACCTCAGACCAAGGATTAGCTGCAGCTGTCCCCCGTAGGCTTCATTCTCATTATTTATCAGCTGCCAGCCTAGACACTCTGTGTTCTAACCGACTTTTTTATTCCTCAGATAGTCCTGTGAGGCTAGAAGTGTTCTGCCCATTTGCTGATAAGGTGACAATTTTAGAAAGGAGCCTAGGCACAGAGCTTAAGAATTTCACTCACAAACCTGCCTCCCAAAGGCCTTTACTCACTGCATGTCAAGAGCTGAAGTTAAATCCGAGTTGAAAACAAAATCCAGGAGGGGTTTCTAACGCTGAGAGGAAAAGCGCAGGGGTTCACTTTCAGCACTAAGCTCCTCTGACACCACCATACAGAAAAGAGCCTCACGGAGAATACACGTGACCACGTGGTGAACGTGGTGTCTCCAGCAGTCACTGTCCTGTTTTCAGCACCCATCCAGAGACTGGAACCACTGAGCCCTCTTTTTAATCAAAGCAAAACACATCCATGACCCTTCATGTCAAGCGGTCCCACCAGGCTCAAGCCCTTCCCAGCCCTCCACAGCCTTGGTCTCTGTGGCTCAAACGCAACAACTTTCATCTCTTAGCTACTTCTGTGCTACTGCGGCGGTGTCTGTAAACCACATACTTCCATGGCTCTTGTTTTCAGCATAAGGGGGTGTTAGTCACGGACTTCCTATCATGCAAAATAAAGGTTTAGTTCACTTTGAGCCCACATGCTGCCCCTAATGAAGTTACACCAATGCTATTAAGTCAACCTCAGCACGTCTCATTATTAATATTATGACCCTGTGGTTATGCTCACAGGAGAGCCATGTGAGGTGTCATGACTCACTCCTTTCACACACACACCTCTCATCTGTCATTTCTCAAGTCTATAACTGTCTCCTGTTTGGATGCCTGTGTTTCAATATAACTAACACTGACGAATTCAGCGTCATCTTTCCCACAAAACTATATAACTCACAGTACAACCCAATACTGTTTGTTTGTTTTTAATTTCTTGAAGCTCTCCCTTCTGGAAATTTCTCTGCTCCTACACCAACCCACACTAGTTGTTTCTGGGGCTTAATAGAAGAGCCCACTTATTCTTTCTTGTTTACTCCCTCGTTGGAGGAACAGAAGCTTGTCGCTTCTCAGAAAGCCTCTGTGGGAGGCAAGAAACTGGCTCTTCTCACGTCTGAAAACACCATCATTCCACCCACGCATTTGATTAATAATTTCTCTGGCAGTTTCTCAGAAATCATCTCCTCTTGAACTTTTTCATAATTTTTAAATGTATTTACTTATTTATCTAGTGTGCCTGTTCACACAAGAATGCTATAGTGCTTGTGTATACGTCTGAGGATGACATAAAGGAGTTGGTCTGGGGGGTCCTGGGGATTGAACTCAGGTAGTCAGTCTTGGTGGCAAGTGTCTTTATGTGCTGAACCACCTGAAGAACTCTCCTCCAGGATTTTAAAGGTCGGCATTCAGTGTCTTGTAACCAGTGCTACCATCCTGTTCTCACACAGAATCCATGCAGGCTCCAGAGTTTCACATTTCGCCTATTTATTTGCATGCACAGGCTATTTGTTCGGTGTTCTTCCACTGAGTCACACCCCATCACTCTCTAGAAGCTTCCATTTGTATACATCTTTTTCTTTTTTCATTTGTAGGCTTTGCTCCAAGTACTCACGTGAAATGCTTACATCCAGCAGCCTACATCCTTCAGTTCTCTCTACTGGTTTCTGCTTTTCTTTTATCGAAAATAGATTTTTTTTTTTTTTTTGGATAAAATATATTCTGATCATGGCTTCCCTCCCAACCTCTGTTCTCATGGGGAATCCACACCCTTTCTGTCTCTCCATAGAAAACAAACAGACATCTAAAGAATAATTAAAATAAAGTAATACAAAACGAAAACAAAGAGAAGAAAAATCCTATGTATTGAATTGTTTATTTTTTGAGACAGGTTCCCTCGTTGCCAGGCTGGCTCACGCTTTCTATGTAGCCATGGATGACAGTGACTTTCTCATCTTCTCATCTCCACCTTCCGAGTGCTGAGACTTTGGTTCGTGCCACTGTGCCTTGTTTTCTGAGGTGCTGAGGCCAGAGCCCAGGATCTCCTGCAGCTAGGTAAGCTCTCTATCAATTCAGCTGCCTCCTCAGCCCCAACACTTTTTCTTGTTATTTCTATAATGCTTTCTCCTTCGGTATCCCTCTTCTCTTGTTCTGTACATCTTACTACTCAGACATCGATTGGGCTTTGTAGAATAACCTGCTCAGTTTCCATTCCACTGCCTTCTTTATTTGTTGCGACTTTCTAATCCAAACCCTGTAGCTATTTACTTCTGCCAGAATGCTTTTAATTCCAAGAGGTCATTCTCCTCCTCTGAGCTCTCCTTGCTACACGTCCCTTGTCACCAAACCTTTTTATTGCTGAGTCTAGCATTACAGATTAGGGGGTTGGTTGGTTGGCTAGTTGGTTTCCTGTACTGTACCACTGAACCACACCCCAGCCCTGAAGTTTCCACTGCTCTCCATGTTGCCTCCATTTCTTTGAGTGGTTGTTGTGTGTTATTGTGTTGCCTCTTGGATTCCATGTTTTCTGTCTCAATTCCCCTCAGAGAGCTAATGTTCCTTAGATATCCTATTACATCCAAAAGTGAAGCATGATAAAGGTGTGGAGGCTGGCAGGTCTTACCCCAGAGAGACTGAGATCACTCTACATTTTATTGCGGAACTCCTAACCTAAGCATCTGTAGGTCTGTGGGCCTCTCAGTTCAGACTATTTTCCTCTCATCACATGACTGCAAACAGAGCATCACCCTGTCTAGACAGTGTGGGTGGCTGGCCAGTCTCACTGAGGACCTTGTAGGCACACATCCACTCTTTCCCTCTGGGGCAGAACAGCATGTCACACATACTTCTCACATAGCAGCCTTCCGTGCTAGATTTTGATTTTAAAAGATCTATTTCTTTTTCTTTTATGTGTACGAATGCTTTGCTCACATGTGTGCTTGATGCCCACGGAGATAAAAAGAAGAGGACCAGGGTCCCATGGAACTGGAGTTATGGACAGTTGTGACCCACTGAGTGGATGGCTGGGAATTGAACCCAGGTCCTCTTCAAGAACAAGTGTTCCTAACCACCAAGCCATCTGCCCAGCCCCCTGTGAAAGATGCTAGTCAGCTCTGAAGGCTTAGTATGTTCCTGGAAAGATCTTTAAAGGAAATAGTAATTACACAAATGTGCATAACTTTATATAGGCCCTCACCTCAGTTCCACCAAATGAGCTAACAATTTAACTTGATTTCTGCATAGAAACTGCATACATGGCATTCAATTTGTGCTTCCTATACCATCAGTCACATTTAAAACATTGTTTGCAGGGATTTTGTTATTCCATGGGGCTGTTTGCTCACAAGATGTAGAAAACTAGGGCCACTTAAGGAGTTGAGTGCTAGGGGGAGCAAGCTTGCCAGAAAGATAGCAGTTGCTGATGAAGATGATGACGATGATGACGATGATGTGGACACCAAGGAGGTCTCAGTCATAGCTCTATTCTAGCAAGCTGTGATATTTTGAGAAAGTTTCTTTCCCTCTCTGGGCCCCAGACTTCTCCTCTATAAATTGTGGGTTACTTGAGTTAATTCTGAAGTCTACCTCTGTGGAGGTAGATGCCTAAGAGCATGAGATGGGAGGGCTGGAGAGATGGATCAGCAGTTAAGAGCACTGGCTGCTCTATCCAGAGGACCTGGGTTCAATTCCCAGCACCCACATAGTAGGTCACAACTGTAACTTGAGTCCCAGGAGATCTGACACCCTCACACCAATGCACATAAAATAAATTTTTAAAAAGAGAGAGACAAGAAACCTTGACAGTTTTTGAGCAAAGAAGTTACACGTTACTGCAACTTTTGAAATGACCACTCTGTGCTTTTTGAAAACAACCCACAGAAGCAAGAGTACAAGCAGGCTGAGGCACAAAATTATCCTGAAGATTCCAAATAGAGATGAGCCTGTCCTGTGCCAGCAGGAACTTGGTGAACCAAATATCTAATCCGTCTCCTGACTTATTACGAAGGCACAACCAGCGTGGCTTGCGCTCATGAACGTGGCATGAAAGAAGCTTCTAGAAGGACTCTGACGTCTTAAGTTCTGACTCTCATCTACTGGAGTAGGGCCGCTACTTCAGAAGGGCAGCAGCTCAGTTTCAGGCTTGTTGCCTTTGTGGTCTCTGCCACATGCCTGAGGAAGCCTGTTCGGTGGATGGTTGAACATATGAGCCTGGTGTTCAGAGGAAAGGTCTGGAGTGTAGGTGCAAAGAGAGGGTGGTCAGCATAACGGACTGGATGAGATCAGTGGGGGCTGAAGTGCAGAGAAGAGGCCACAGTGAGCAGGTGACGATGAGCCAACCACAGAGTGAGGGAGGATGGCTAAGGAGAGCAAGGAGAGTGCTCCAGAAGCCAAGAGACGATGCCTGTAGAGTGGGATGGGACAGCCAGTCACACAAGGCCCTGCAGAGAAGCCAAGACAAGGCTTGAGATGTGGCCGTTGCATCTGGCAGATGAGCCTGACTGATAGAAGCTTGGAGAACAACAGGGCAAAAATGATCAGACCAGACTTAAATAATTGAGTGAGAGAAAATGAACCACCAGGAAACCAGGAAAGAAACAGAAAATTATTTCCAGGAGCAGGAAAATAGGATAATTACTAGAAGTCAGGGGAAATGTGCAGGTATACACAAATGGGTAGGATAGAGACAAAGCCACCACTTAGAGGTAGGTTGATGGACAGATGGACAATTAGGTAGATAAATTATAATGATGGGTACAAGCGGAATGTCACAACTAATACTGGTGAGAGAAGGAGGAGTTAAAAAAGCCATACCTTTAATTAAGATAGAATAAGAAGTATTCACAAATAAAGAGGGGGAGTACGCAGGCATGTGGTGGTTTGAATAAGATTGGCCCCCACAGGTCCATATATGCTAATACCCCGTCACTAGAGGGTAGAACTCTTTGATAGGGTTAGAAGGATTAGGAGGTGTGGAGGAAGTGTGTCTAGGGGTGGGCTTTGAGGTCTCAAATACCCAAGGCAGGCATGGTGTCATTTCTCTCTTGGCCTATAGATCCCAATGTAGCTCTCAGCTACTTCTCCAGCACCATGTCTGCCTGCATGCCGCCTTGCTCCCTGCCATGATGACAACAGAGTACACCTCTGAAGCTGTAAACCAGCCCCCAACTAACTGATTTCCTTTACAAGAGTTGCCTTGGTCATGGTGCCTTTCCACAGTAATGTAACAGTAGCTTAAGACACAGCTAAAGTGTATTTTATTTATAGGTAAATATAATTACGCAAGCACATAAAATATTTACCTACAAAACATAATGCACTTATTGATAAAATGTAACCTGAGAAGTACATATTTCACATTGGTCTTTTGTATTTTTTTGTTTCACTAAGGTAGCTAGTCAGGCCTCTCTGTAGATCGTAGCACAAGGGAAACCACAGCCTTTGGAATCAGAGAGCCGATGGGTTCAATCACAACTTCCTCCTGCAAGACTTTAGGTAAACCACTTTCACCTTCAGTGTCCTCATCTGCACAGGAAAAACAACAATGACGTGTTCCACAGGGCTGTTGGTTGAGAGACTTTGTCAGGTCCAAAGAACACTCAACTCCCCCAAAATTCTGGCACCCATTCCCCTCTCTCAAAGGAGTCATTTCCTAATCATTGTCAAAGGCGACAAATGACTATCTGCGGTGCGTATTAGCCTACCAAAGTGTATGCTGGCCTCCAGGCTCTCTCAGTATCCCAACTACCTGGTACAGAGTCCATGCAGGCATCTTGGCTCTTCTCACCCTGCCCCCTGCTCTAAACATCTTCATCTCATGGGCTTCCCTCCCCCTCATTCCCACATAACCCTACATTCTCTCTTTCGTCTTCCTCTCTAGACACCCTCTCTCTTGGTCTCCTTTGCCCACACTCTTTCTTTTCCCCATCTCACTCTCCCTATCTCTCTCTCACTCCTCTCATGGCCAAGTCCAGTCTGCTGGCCATGTTCAATCTACAATCTCTCTCTCTGCTCTGGAGTCTTCCAGGTGTCTATGGCTACAATGACACCTTCCCCTCAACCATACCTTGGAGCAGTCATGTCCTCAGTTTATACCTGGTTCCAAACCCCCAGTTCTTTTTTACATTAAATGCTGCACACAAGGTCGCCAAACTTCCAACAACTGCAGAAGTCGCTCCATCCACTTGACTCTTTCCCAACTTGGTATAAACACATCAGGGCTCCTGTATGGTGAAGCCCTTCCTGCCCATACTACCTAGATCCTGCTCTTGGAGGCTTTGCATTTATAGATTCTGTCTAGCAATGAGTCTCACTCCTTTGGAGAAGCCCACTCTTGACCTGAACCCTGAGCCTGGGAAGAACTCTGTAATGACAACTAGCCCGTTAATGCCCTCTTAGAGTTGGGCTTGGCTGGGTTCCTTGCCCATGTCCACCCGCCTGTGAAAAAGGACTGTAGACCTTGTCCTAACCCAGTCTGAGTGGGCTCAAAAGCCAGCAGATGCTCCCTGGGTTTGCCTCTCCATCAGTTCCTGCCTTCCTTGTGAGGAAGCCTTGGGCCAAATTCCAACAGTGACCCTCCTGTCTGGTCCAGCTACTTCCTCCTCACTCCCACTTTAACTGCCTGGAAAACTGCTTGCTTCCTTACAGTCTTGTGGGGTGGGGTGGGGTGGGGTGGGGTTCCTATCTCTTCTCTGGCCTTGCCCTTCCTCTCCTTCCCTCAGCAACTGATCTAGCTCCTGTGCCCCACTGCACATGGCCATCGCTCCACACAGATTGAAGCTCTCCAGGAAGAAACTCTTTCTCATCTGCCTTTGCATGTGCAGTGCCTAGCAGAATCTGGCCCATTAGGTGAGCAATAGATGAAAATAATCATGAAAAAGAGCTGCCATATTTAATTTTGTAATTAAGCCACACTTTATGCATAGAAATAGAATTTACAAGTTAAATAATATGGTACTAGATTATTTGATACAGCTATAAACAAAGAAAAGAGAGAAACTATCAGGATACAAAGTCCCTCTCCCCAAAACCTTTTTTTGTTTGTTTGGTTGGTTGGTTGGTTTTTTGAGACAGGGTTGCCCTGTGTAGCTTTGTCGCTCGGTAGACCAGGCTGGCCTCGAACTCATAAAGATCCTCCTGCCTCTGCCTCCCGAGTGCTGGGATCAAAGGCATGCGCCACCACCGCCCGGCCCCCCGAAACCTTTTGAAATCACTTTTTCAAGACTAGGGAGATGATGGCTCAGCATCTAAGAGCACTTGTTGATCTTGCAAAGGACCAGGGTTTGACTCCCAGCACCCACATGGCAGTGCACAGTCATCCTTAACTCCACTGCTAGGAAACAGGATGCCTTCTTCTAACTTCCTCAGGAAGCAGGCATGCATGTGGTGCGCACACACATGCAGGCAAAACATCATACACATGAGATTAAACAAAGTAATCTAAACAAAAAGACAACTTTTTCCAAGTGGGTCAGTGTGACAAGTCTTCCTTGTAGTCATGTCTGACTCTATTGCACTAGTGGTCGATGGAATTAAAAAGAAAAGTCAGCTTTCACAACCATTGCCTCAAAGGAAGAGCACATGTTGGACTCCTTTGGAATGCAAAAAAAGAAAAAATGGCTCTGGCTACTTCAAAACAGCAAAGTTGAATTCGCATACCCACCACGGGCAGAACACAGGAAAGGAATGCTATGATGGAGTTGACACTGGAAAGAAGTAAGTGGCTTTATGTTCCCTTTCATGACGCTGGTCCTTCTGCCCTCACTCCCGCACATGCGCACCTCGGGATCTTATGTCTTGCATCGTTAGCGGATGCTGGCGACTATATACCTGCCTTAAAAAGCTGGATGCGGGCGGGCGGGCTGGCAGTGGTGGCGCACGCCTTTAATCCCAGCACTCGGGAGGCAGAGGCAGGAGGACCTCTGTGAGTTCAAGGCCATCCTGGGCTATTAAGTGAGTTCCAGGAAAGGCTCCAAGGCTTCACTGAGAAACCCTGTCTCAACAAACAAACAAACAAAAAAAAAAAAAAAAAAAAAAAAGCTGCATGCGGAACCCCACCCTCTCTCTCTGTTCCCTCTCTGCTCCCTGCTCTGCTCCCGCCATCTTTCTTTCTCTCCAGGCCTGGCTCTCCTCCCTCCTACCCCCTCTTTCTTTCTAATAAAGCTCTTTGTAACTCTGGTAGTCGTGGCCATGGCCCATGACTTTTCCCCTGGTAACCAGCTCCACCACCAGCGCCATTTATCAGAACCATCACATGCTGTCCTTCCATACAACTAATATTAACCGCTCTTGGCCTCCTTTCTAAAGTTTAGACTTCGCCACTTGTGGTGGTTTGTGTAACTATGGCCTCCATAGACTCATGTGTTTTAAAGGCTTTGCCCATAAGGAGTGGCACTATTAGGAGGTGTGGCCTTGTGGAGTAGGTGTGACCTTGTTAGAGGAAGTAGGTCACTGTGGGGACAGGTTTTGAGGTCTCCTATGGCTCAAGCTATGCCCAGTGAGGCACACAGTCTCCTTCTGCTGCCTGTGGATCAAGATGTAGAACTCTCAGCTCCTTCTCCAGCACCATGTCTGCCTGTACACCACCATGTCCTGCCATAATGATAATGAACTAAACCTCTGAAACTGTGAGCTAGCCCCAATTAAATGTTTCTCTTTATAAGAATTGCTGTGGTCATGATGTTTTTTCACAGCAATAAAAATCCTAAGACACCAGCTACTCTTATACCTATTTATACACATGTACGCATATATTGTAAGCTAGAATACAAATATGAGCATGAACGTGTGGTTTATTTCCAAGTTTGAGTCACCTCACTTAATATTATACTTCCCAGGTCCTTCCATTTCCCTACAATTTTCACTGTTGTTTATAGCTGTGAATAAGTACCACACTTTCATGATCTGTTGATGAACATCTAGGTTGGTTCTGTTTTCTTGCAATGTGAAATGAGCAGCATGGATGGATGTTCAAGTATCCTTGTGGCAGGGTATGGAGTCTCCAGGTCTACGCCCAAGAGCAGAACGGCAAGGTCATGTGGAAATTCTAATTTTCATTTTTCCAGAAACCTCCATACTAATTGGCACCATACTGACTTGACTGTATAGTTTGCACTCCAACTAGCGATGAATCAGCGTTTCTCTTTCCTTATATTGTCTCTAACACTGGTTATCAGATTTATTGATGACAGCCTTTCTAATTAGGATGAGGTAGTATCTCAAAGCATTTCCCTGATGTTGAACAGGTTTTAAAATATTTACTGACCATTTATGTCTCTTCTTTTGAGGATGGTCTGCTTGTTTCATTAGTCTACTGTTCATTGACAGTTGTCTTCTTGGTTTCTTTCTTCCTTTTTTTTTTCCCCAGCACTTTGTAAATTCTGGGTAGTGGGCTGTGGTCTTTGAAACAACCATTTATTGATCAGCCATGTGTTTGTTCAGCTCTAGTTTAAGCATGCATGTCAATGCTACGATGTAGGAATAACTAATGCAAATCATAACTTCGAAATGAGGAACTGAGAAGCTAAGCCTTCAAGTTCACAGAGTGAATAGATAGTACTTGGAAGATTTAAACAAACAGTTTAAATCTCAGATTTAAACCCAAGTCCATCTAGCTAGAAAGCATGTGACTCCCCACCCCCACCCCCAAATGCTAAGGGCTTCCTGAGGAAATGAGACTACAAACATAACTGGACGGCAGCAAGCCACTCTGCCTCACCTCGTGAGTCACCAAGACTGTCTATGGAGACATAGGTAGAACTCTTCAGATGCAGAAGTGCACCCTGGGCAAGGCTTCAGGGCTCCTCTTTGCCTGTTCTCCTCCCTCCTCTAAATTGGCAGCCCAGAATAAGATGTTCATTATGAGGATGAAAAGAGAAGCCGCCACATGCTCTCTGGCAGGAAGCATCTCTGGGAAATGTATTCCTCTCACTGCCATTAACCTCCTCCATGTCAGGCTCTGGGCCAGCATTCTCTGGCCCCACAGCACTCAACCTGACAAAGGTTGTCCACAGATGAATGACTCAGCCTCATTGCTGTTGTCAGAGCACCCAGCTGGCTGCCTCCCTCTCTCACCTGGAACAAACTCCTATGTCCTTGGTTCCTAAATGGTTCAGACACACATGGCTCCAAGCCTGGCTCCCCACCAGAGTTCATATCCATAACCATACCAGACATGCGCCCTCTTCCATTCCTGCTTGATTCTCCCTCCCAAGGCCATAATTTGACAGGTAGAAAAAATATTCTTTCATAGGCTGAGCACAAATGCAAGGTGTTGCTTGCCCGGACTGCTACAGATTCATCTACCAGCTCTCTTGGTCTTCTCTGTAAAGCTGCTGTTCACACAGCATGGCCAAGTGTGGCCTATGAACATCAGGAGCTGAGCTCATTCCATGAGATGCCCCAGTGCTCAGTCCTGTGCTGGGCGTGGGGCTGTGCACAATACCTACTGTCCAAGAAACCCACAGTCTAACAGGTAACTTCTCTTTTCTCTGTGAGCTTTAGGGGCTTTATCTGAACTAAGGCTAAGGCTGGCTGCCATTGAGTATGATGACGTACGGCTCTCACAAGCTGAGAAATCAGTGGATCTGAAAAGGTAGAACCCCTTCAACAATATAGAGTACACTGGATATTTTAATCAGCATGATCACACATGGGCACACATTCTCCTACTCTAAGGATTTTGTACCTCCAGACCATGGCAGGCCCCTCTCCAGACCCAGAATGATCCTGTTCTTTCTAGAGTAGAGGTAAGGTAGGTGCTCCAGACTATGTTGCGTCAGTGCTGAGGTCTAGATGCCCTTCCTCCTGGATTTAGTTGGTCCAGGCCCAGCCCTGTACCTCTGCAGAATGAAGATGACCACCATAGTCCCAGGCAACCTCATCCTGCCTGTCTCTTTCCTGACCACCAGCCTCTCCCAGATGCGGCAGGGAACTGCGAGTCCTCACATTCTTCACGGCATGGCTTGTCTGGACACTCTCCTCCACCTTCGCAGAGCTGTTGACGGCCATCCAGACCAACTCCCTAGCCCAAGCATTTTCCAACAACCGGAAAGGCTGGAGGAACACTCTCTCACCAGGCAAGGGCAGCACCCGTGCCTGCCCAGCTTTCTCTGCTGCCTCCCGGGGCAGCCAAGGGCTTCTTATCTGAGTCAGGCTGGCACAGTGCCATGCCTCTTGACCAAGTTGCTTGTTTCAACGTGTCAGGGACCCTGTCCCTGGCTGTGAGCATTCTCTCAGACAACTGTGGATGCTTTAGCCATTGTAAAACTTTTAGGAAAGCAAAACCCATGTCTACAATAAGAAAACCTCTATGTGGCTCTTCTGTTTTTCTTGTGACATCTGTAACCTAATCTGAAAATAAAACCTCCTGAGACTAGGCAGTGGCACAGTTATCACCCCTTTTATGAACAAAGAAATTAGGATGTCATCAAAGGGCCTAGGGTCCTACAGTGGCTGGATGCCAGAGTCCAGATCATAGATTGTTATCAGGTCTAAAATTTTAGCTAGAAAATTTATAGCTTGTGGTGCTTGAATAAGAATGGTCCCTATAGGCTCACATATTTAAATGCATAGTCACCATTTAAATAAAACAGGGAGTAGCACTGTTTTAGAAGGATTAGAAGGTGTGGCCTTGCTGAAGATGTGTCACTGGGGTTGGGCTTTGAGGTTTCAAATTTCCACACCAGGTCTACTGTCTGCAGATCTGGATATAAAGGTCTTGGCTAACTGCTCCAGTACCCTGCCTGTTGGCTTCCCATCATGATGATCATGGATTCAACCTGAAACTGTAAGCAAGCCCCCAATGAAATGCTTTCTTTCTAACAGTTGCCTTGGTCATGGAATCTCTTCACAGCAATCTAACAGTAACTAAGGCACAGCTGAAGTATGTTTTATTTATAGGTAAATATATTTATTTATACAGTTTATACAGAGATGTATGTGTATCCCGGCATGCTGAGGGTTTGAAATTAACAGTAGCTGTTCTTTCATTTGTCCCCTCCAGCCACAACATGTTACTCACAATGACCCAGAGAGGCCACCTACATCTAACTCCTCCACAATGTCCCTGGGCCAGGAATGTCCTTTTTCCAAAGCTTAAGCTCAGAACTAATCTTCAGCACCCAGGCAAACTATCTCCTCTGTGAGGCTCTCTCTGGCAGCCTCTGGGTTCGATGATCTATGGATCTACGGCATGCTTTGTTTTGCCTGAGTATTTACATAACCAACTCCCAAATACCCATGAATAGACATTGTCCTAATCATCTGTTTGCACCACCCACCCCACTCTCCGTTCTCCGAGCACGAATGTTCAGTGACAGCATTTTAGATGGGCCTACGTAGGTTTTTCTGCTTGGTTTTAGAGCCACAGTCTCACAGGTCACCCTGCCTGGTTCAGAACTCATGTCCCTCTCGGTACACTCAGTACTAGAAAGCTTTCTCCAGTCTCAACTCCCAGGAGATGACACAGCACCCAGCTGGAGACCTGCTAGACATCTTGCAGCCAGGTGTGGCAGTGTGACCAAGTTTTGGACAACAAGAACATGAACAAGAGTGACATGTGTGCCTCCAAGAATTCTCTGACAGTTGAAGGGGAAGGTACTCAGAGTCCACTATACGCTTGCATCCAAGTGGCTTTATGTAGTCCTGCATGATAACATTTTTAATAAAATGTAAAAACATCTTTCTTTCTTTTTTTTTGTTTGTTTGTTTTAAGATTTCTTTCTTATTTTATTATGTTACAGTGTTCTGTCTGCATGTATGTCTGCAGGCCAGAAGAGGGCACCAGATCTCATTACAGATGGTTGTGAGCCACCATGTGGGTGCTGGGAATTGAACTCCGGACCTCTGGAAGAGCAGCCAGTGCTCTTAAGCGCTGAGCCATGTCTCCAGCCCCGTAAAAATGTTTTTCTAAAAATCCTTCTACTGTCCTTCCAAAGGCTCACTTTTGCACAACCTTCAGACTGCAGATGTATCTTTCTTTTCTCCTCAGCACACGCTATGGATTTTTCTTGGGCTTCACATTCTCTGCCGCCAACTTGGTTTTTAATGGATCCGGCTGGGTTCCCTTACCGAGGTGTGTGTGGTGATGGGAGTTGAGCCTCACTTCCGCTGGAAAGTGCTTTGCCGCTGAGCTGCGACTGCATTCCCAGCTCTGCCATTTGGGTTTTCCTCAATTATTTTTCTTGTAGTTCTACAATGTTACTTCAGTCCGCAATTCCATCATTCTGTCCTTGAGGTCTTAAAGTTATTCATTTTCAATAAACTTTACTTTGAACAACTATCCTACAGTTCCTCCCCATAACCCAAAACCAACTGTGAACCAGAAACGATCCTGGGAGATGAAGACAGTGGCGTAAGATGGAGCAGGCCTGTTTTTAAGTGAGCTTTGTTCGTTTCTAAATCTCTCCCACCTATCCAGTCCAGCTGAAGACCCTTGCCCTGCCCCTCCGGCCCCGCCCCTCCGGCCCCGCCCCCTCCGGCCCCGGCCCGGCCCCGCCTCCGGCCCCGCCCCTCCGGCCCCGCCCCTCCGGCCCCGCCCCTCCGGCCCCTCCACAGTTTCCATTCCAATCCCAGACATTTCACAGGTAATGCTTGGACTCCCATATGAATCTGGGACATTTTAAGAAAAATAACACTCTTCTTAATCTTTGTCACATAAAGGTTTCTTTGTAGATGTTCTGATCTACTGGTTGGCTCAAGAAATGGGAGAGTAAAACCGAGAGCCAGGCAACAGGAGAGGGTCTGCATCAGGCGACGGTCTCAGTGTAACCAAGGTGGGGAACACCAGCAGACAGGTGGAAGGCTTGGCAAGGGATGCTCCCCTTGGAAGACTGAAAGAAAAGGAGCGGTATCCCAGCCAGAAAGCCAGAGCTCAGTCTGCCCCTGCAGGCCCTGGAAAGGAAGCCAAAAGCCTGGCTGGAGAGCAAGATACCCACGCTCAAGTCCAAAGCAGCTCAGTTCCCTGGATGACCCGCCTTTGAACAAGTCGCCAGGCCACTTTGGGCTTTTATTTCCTCGCCCACGAAACAGTGTGTGGCACACAGGAAAGACTGTCCTACACATTCAATTAGAGGTTCCCCACAAACAACAAAACTAAGCATTTCTCAGACCCCCCAGGACTAGAGAACACTGGCGGTGAAGAGAATTGCAGCAGACTGTAGAGAAGGAGCCACTCCACTCTCAACTGCACCCCAACAGCAGCAGGACTGTGTGTGGGCAAGTGTCTGGCTCCCCTGGAGCTTGATTTTCTCATCTGCAAAATGGAGCTACTAATGCCAAGATACCAGTCTTGCTGTCAGGGTCGGGTTAAACACACAGAGACAGAGAGAGAGAGAGAGAGAGAGAGAGAGAGAGAGAGAGAGAGAGAGAGAGAGACTAATGAGAACCAAGAACACAGCAAAACCTGTGTCATGTTCCCTCATCAAACTAAACTGAGGCTTAAACAAAATGGCATGGCAGGGGCTCTCTGTCCTAGCACGGAAGACCATCAAGAGGTTACAAATGGTTGATTGATCCAAATTGTAAAGCTGTATGAGGGGCTAGGTAATTAACACAATTTAACTAATACGAGTACTTGCCTTACATGCATGAAGGCCCAGATTTGAATCCCAGCCCTGTAATTTAAAAAAGAAAACCTAGTGACATCAGAGCACTGTGCTGCAGAAAACTGTACTACCCAGAAGACAGGAGCAGATTTAGGAAGGCTATGAAGAAGAGAACTCCAGTCGTCCTCCTAGGACACACAGTTCTCTCCCAGTTGCCAGGTTTCCCGGTCATCTCAAGTGTATGTAATATATTTATTCCTGGGAACATAATTTATGAATATGAGGTCAGGCCAAACTGAAGTCAAGGACAGAACAGGGGAGGGTTGCCAAGATCCAGGGGAAACTACAGTCGGGCCTCTGTGAAGGCCTCGGTTTCATTCCGCATTTGCAGAGTAGGTGAAAACTGGCATTCCTGTCCCTGACTTGTCCCATATCCTCAGTCCTATCACGCATCTTTTGCTTCATCTCCCTGATAAGTTCTCTGCCTTGTTTTCTTCACCAATCACCACCCTCCCAGTCAGACCTTTCTCGGAGTGGCTCTCTTTCCCACAGCAGTCATGAGTGAGACGCTCCATGAGAGAGGCCTCTAAAAAACAATAACAAACAAACAAAACACAAAACTCCAAGAGGATAAAAAGCTCCAGTTTCCACAACTATTCCATCACAAGTGTGTCATAAGCTCCCCGCTTCCGGTAACCCACCTCTGTGGTCTGAAAGTAAAATGGAGTAGAAAACCCCCGCCTCCAGAGCCTGGAGAACAAACATCACCTTTTCTCAGTTCCCCCCTTACCCCCTTCGTCTCCCTAAGACCCCCAGGTCTGACCCTGAGAACATAAACAGACTCGGAAGGCTCCATGGGTGGGGGAGAAGGTGATAGCAAGCTCACAGCTCCATTTTTGCACTTGCAGCTGAGGGCACCCAACCAGGTCAGGCTAGATCCAAAACTATCTTTTCATCCAAATACAGTCTCTCGGTAGCATTCTGGGCAGCCTTTGGTGCAGTTTTCCAGGACTGGTCCTCAGTGTCCCTGGACCATGTACTTGCCACCCTCCCAACAGCTTGATATAATTCCCTGACACCAACTCAAAATGTACACATTGGAAATATGGTTTATGAAAACAGATAAATGTGTCTGCCAGCAGAAGACAGGTTAAGTGAATATACCCAAAATATAGACTGTAATGCAGATATGAAAAAATAGTAGGTGCACATTGATATGGAAAGACTTCTCTTTCATACAAATCAAAAGACTCATTTGTAAAGTGGCGGTCATGATGTAATCCACAAACTGAGTTTGTAAAGGACATCTGAGGCAGGCAGGCATGGCAGCCCACAACTTTAATCCCAACACTGGGGAGGCAGAGGCGGGGTGGATCTCTGTGAGTTCTAGGCCAGTCAGGGCCACACAGTGAGAGCCTGTTTCAAGAAACAAACGAATAAACAAAAAATACATTTGTACAGGACCATGAATACTTGGCAGAAAGTCCCGAAAGGGCCTTCCTCCAACTGGAAAGAGGAATCACTTTAGAGAAGTGGACGGGCTGAGACCAGGGCTCACTTGCCTAGGATGCGTGCAGCTGGGCTCCATCTCCAGGGCTGCAGGCAGGCAAACAAATGGAGAATGGGAGGGGCGGCATGTGGCGAGTAGGTTAATTATTTATTATCCGAATATTCTAAAATAATTCCCTTTTCTGCTTTTGTAAGAAAGCCTCTCAAACTTGCATTCATCTTGGGTTTGATTTCAGAGCTAGAAACAGGGGAAGGAAAGAAAACAAACAGTTGAGGCCCTGGCATGCTGCCAAGCTACACAGCTAGTTAGTGACTGCCTGCCAGAGACCGCAGGTCACAGGCTAAACTGAGGAACAGTGAGAATTCCCCCAATCCATATGAGAACCCTGCCTCTCAGGAAGAAAGGCCGCACTCAAGCATGACTTAGGCCTAACTAATACTGCCCATCTGTATTACCTTGATCAGTAGTTGCCAACTCTTTGTAAATATGCTTTTAAAAAAAAAAAAAAATCCAAGTCACTAGTAAGAGGTGGACTCTGGCTCAAATCAGGTCTCCTGACTCTGTGTGTCATATGCTCTACCTTTGTCTTTTCAGGACATGCGTGACCTACATATTTGAGCAGCAGAGCTTAAAATGTTCCCAGGATTGCTGTGCCCCCTCCCCCCTTGGCCCGCTCCCCAAAAGCTTGAGCGGTCCATAAGAGAGAAGAAAGGCCAAAGCCAGCACAACTCAGTGCCTCAAATATGCATCATCAGGCTGAGTGAAATATTTATGGCTTGGCTGATAAGATATCTAGGGCACGCTTCAAAGAAACATGAGGTCCAGGCAGGGCCCAGAGTTTCTTCAACAGTCATGCCTTTTACAGTGTGCCCCAATAATCCCAACATCGAGGCTCCATCCTATAGAAATTCAGGAAAGTAAACTGGAATTCATCTGTTAGCGTGCTAGTCACGGTATCAATTGAAACAGGTAGCCTCCACAGACATGGCTACTGCTCCAGGAATTGACAGGTGATTGCCCATGTTTCTTGTCACTCACATCTCCTCCTTCGGACTATGAGGACATATTTACTCAATATGTCCAATGAATTAAAAAAATAACCCTGGAGTTGTTCACTGAGCAGTTACACGAACTTTACTATTAAGATTCTGGAAGTCACAAGAGCCAGACCATAGTCAAGGCCATGCCCAGGGTCCTTCTCCCTTTACTGTATTGCCCATGCTTCTGAACTTATCAGAAAAACTGTGGCTGACATCTGAAGACTTGAGGCAGGGTTGGGATAGGAGAAGGAAGTAGAGGCTCCTTCCATGGCATGCCCTCACGGAAACAAGCACTAAAGCAATCAGATCGCATGGGACCATGGGAACTCGAAAGTGCTAGGCAGCTAACATAGTCATCGTCAAAACTTTAAACTGTGAAATACAAGAACCATGACTATACATACAATTGTTCTCAATTATTTTGAAAAAAAAAAAAGCCATCAAAATTTCTGTTTGGTTTCACTCTTTTGTTTTTGTTTATGAAATCCAGAAACAAAATTACTAGATAGTACATGGCTGTTTGGAATAGTGGATTTTTTTTTTCTATTTCTCAATCCTTTCTTGTATGTTCTTCAACAGGAATGTCTTATGTTTTATAACCAGAACACTTGGTTATAGAGCTGACATGACCTTTCTAGAAATGACTTAAGAAAATCATCCCTAGTATTTTAATATGGAATAACATTGCACAACATGTAGTGTTGCAGATGAGCTTATGAAGACACATCCATGGGAGTCAGAGGGCTATCATGAAGCAAGAATGCATGAATACAAGCAAGGGAAAAAAAAAAAAAAAGTGTTTCCCCAGAATGCTGGGAGTGGGAGGTAGGAACAGGAGGGATCAGGTGGGAGGAAGTGGAAGCTGGGGGCATCTCTGGGATGAGCTAGAAACCTAGTGCAATGGAAACTCCCAGGAATCTTCGAGGGCCAGGACCCAGAGACCTAGGGTAGACTCGAACACGACTGGCAAAAATACAGAAGGCAGTGAAGTGATTCCTAATGACAGTCTGCTGTACTCCTAGATTGGTGCCTAGCCCGACTGTTATCAGAGTCTTCATCAGGCAACTAATGGAAACGTGCAGAGATCCACAGGCAAACATTAGGGGGCGCTCCGGGAATCCTGCGGGGGAGGGAGAGGAAGGATTGCAGGAGCCAGAGCAGTCAAGGACACCTCAAGAAAACCCACAGAATCAACTAACCTGGGCTCATAGGAGCTCACAGAGACTGAACAGATAACCAGGGAGCCTGCAAGGGACTCACCTAGACCCTCTGCATATATGTTACAGTTGCGTAGCTTGGTCTTCTTGTTATTTATTTATGTTTTTACATCCTGACTGGTTTCAGCTCCCTCCTCTCCTCCAAGGCCCTCCTAACAGAGGGCACAAGGGCTGTCTCTGACTCTTTTGCTGGCTTTTGGGACCCTTCTCCCCTACTGGATTGCCTTGTCCAGCCTTAATACAAGGGGAGGTGCTTAGTCTTACGACAACTTGATACGCCATGTTTGGTTGATATTCGCGGGAGGCCTGTCCTTTTCTGAGTAGAAATGGAGGAGGAGTGGATGGGGGAGCAGGGAGGTAGAAGGGAGGGCCTTGGAGGAGAGGAGGGAGGGGAAACCAGTCAGGATGTAAAAACATAAATAAATAAATAAATAAATAGCCATTGCACTAAATATGAAAAAAAAAAATCATGTTTCCCTAATCAAGTTCTTCTTATCCATGAAAGTCACACACTAATGCCAGGTATGAGCAATGAACCATATGTCCATGCCCTCCTCAGACTCTAAGGCCTCCAGAAGCATCTACTTCCCAGGAGAGCCAGGGTAGACACTGACAGATCCACCAGGCAAAAAAAGAAAAATGGAGCCCAGGAGGTTAACTATAGTGAATAGCTAAGGAGTCTCTTGTCTTCTGACTTCCATCTGCCCTTTGCTTTGCAAATATTTGCAAAGCCACTCCCCAGGACAAGAGCAAAGTGACCCACTCAGCCAGCCCAAAAAAACTGGTTCTCAATGTTAACTGCAAAACTACTCTACACCATACCCACCATCAGCATCCATTCCTCCGCTCAACAGCCAAACCTATTGAAACCCTTAAGGAACTAACTCATCGGCTTACTTTAAAGGGTGTTGTTATAGCAACCATAATAACTTTGGTTTTACTCTGGGGTACCAACAACAGTGTGTTTGATGCAACACCTTCCCTTTGACGCAAAAAAAGGAGGTGCTAAACATCAGTTGATAGTGTTTCTGTGTATTTGGGAGCAAGTAATTTCTCTTCTCGGTCCTTAATGTTCCCATGTGAGAAGCAAAAGGGTTGAGGAGCCTCAAGTTCATCACAGGGGTAACATCCTGAGGACACACACACACATAGCTGTGAAGAAAACTCCCAGAAAGGAATCAGTGTCTGCAGAGACTGACTGACTGGCTGATTAGAATTTTGGTGCTGTGGAGACAGGAATTTTGCAGGTCCTGAGGCTAATGACTTTATCCAGGGCTAAGTTCTGGCCCTCCAGGACAGCCATTCCTTGCACCCCCCACCCACAAGCCGTCCATTCTTTGCCCCACCCTCATCCCCATACTGGACCTAACATCTTGTGACAAAAGATAAAAAGCCTTTTAGAATCTATTAACTTAGCAGGAAACTAACTTCCACCAATCTAAAAGCTATGAATGCCAACAGATAGCAACTGGAGTCTGGAAAAGCTCCCAGCACTTCTAAGTAGCATTTCTAGATACCTGTCTCTCTGATGTACCCACCTCTCTTCTGCAAAACTAGAAAGGCTCTGTGTAATTGCTTCCACCTTCGAACATGGAATTTGGGGTCACCTAAAGCTGTGTTCCCAGGCTATGGTCACTCAAAGTGGCTCCAGAATAAACCGTCTCTTATCCCTAAGCTGAGAGCTGTGGTTTTTACATTGACATTACAAAGTTAAACCACCTGGAAACCAAGAGGAAAGTAAACACACCTAGGAGGTGAGGGATGGAGGGAGAGGCCACAGACCACAGCTGAGCTTTGGGGAAACTGGCCTCAGTGTTCTATGATTTGCCTGCTTCTCCTCTGCCAAACACAAAAAGCACAGTTACTTCCACGGGACTCATAAATAATAGATAAATTAATTAAATAAAATCAATGAAAACAATGCTTTGTTTTCCAGCAAGGGGCTCAGGAGCAGCCAGTTACAAGGGACACTTTCCTCCCACTGGGGCTGATGTCAACAGCCCCTGTTTCTGCCCAGACAAAGGCCTCTCAGCGCCGGGATGTGAGGCAAAACATCTAAGTCTCTATAGCTGGCCCTAGTTCAATGTGGGAACAAGAGGGCAGCCAGGAGAACAGAACAAATTTGTGGGAGCAGGATTGGCTGGGAATTGGGGAATTTCTACATCTCCCCGGCTGAACAGAGAACTTTGGAAAGGCATAATGGAGGGGTGCAGTTTCCAATTTGAATTATTTTCTTTGTTTAACTCCCAACTGCTCTGCCTAAGGCTACTGCCTTTTAAGCCAGCCGCAGAATCCTTTGGATGCAGGCGGAGCAGCTGGGAGATCCACACTCAAGAGGCTGAACTTTCAGACCTCAGCTTCCTGCCTGTAAAAGACAAGGTTCCCTAGCTGCCGCCTGGACCCTTTCAGTAACGATGGTACACGGCTGGAGGCTGACCAGCGGTCCTCAGTGACAAGTTAGTCTCTAGAGGAACTATCTGAGTTGAAGCATCAGTTAGACGTGGTGCCGTCACTCCTGCACAGGTCTCCTAGGTTCACCCGCTCTCCCCACCCCATCCTCAGGGCTGCCAAGCCCAGACCTCGCTAACTAAAATCTGGCTGCGTGAGCAGGATGACAATAAAGCGAAAGCAGGCAAACAACGGACATACCTCTGGCAGCCTCGGATACAAGAGGACCTGGGTGGCCTTGTGTGAAGAGGAGGAGCCAGTGACACCTGGTCTAGGCACAGGGACCTCGGAGGAGAAGTGCAAACGAAACCCAAGACCTCACTGGTGGATGTAGTTTAAATTGGGCTATTCTTTCGGTAGGCTAGGGTGGCGCTCGAGATTCCCCAACAGGGGCAGTCGCCAGAGCACGGGGACAATGGTGTGTTGGGCAGAGTCTATTTTAAAGGATAACTACAGACTCTTGATTCAACCCACAGCTCTAGGAACCCTCGGGGGAGAGGTGAGGGCTTGTCATCTCTAAGCACGTGCCCAGGAGTAGCGCACACAAGGCTGTAGGATGGGGGGTGGGTGAGGTGGGGGGGTACTTTTTGTAGACTCTTTCTTGTTTACTTTTTTCCTTTTAAAATCTACAGGTTTAGTCCGACCCCTCACAGGACACCTTTACAAAACGTCTCGCCCTCTGGCAGTGAGTGTCACCTCCTAAGCGCCGCACCCATTGGTTTGGCTGGGACAATAACCTGCCCGTAGGCGGCTCGGCAGAGCTGTTCAACAGGGCTAGCTGCACCCCCAGATCCCTAGCGGGGCACACGTGCGTTTGTTGTGGTGCATGCGTTCCCTCTCCCTCCACCAGGCTCAGTTTCCTGATCTGTTACCCCAGTGGATAAGATCGGAAGGGACCCGTGCTCTGCAAGGCAACGTCGTACACAATACGGGCTCCGGCGGCCCCGCACACGTGGATTTGTTGTGGGTGCGCAGAATGGCGAGTCGCGGGAGGCCAGGGCACCCCTCCCCTGGGCCAGCGACAGACACCCCCAGCCTGGGGCGGTGGCTTTTGCCCAAGCAGCCGAGGCTGCCCCTCAGCGCACCCCTGCACCCCTCCTCCCGGCCGGTGCCGCCCGCCTCGCCCCTACTTACTCTCAGTGCTCTCAGCCGGGAAGGCGGCGGCCGCTGTGCCCACCGCGCGCTCGCGCCGCCCGGCAGCCCAATTCCCTTTGTTAGGGTCAGGCAGTGCCAGGGCGGCTCCCCAGCCCGGCCTGGTCCTGGACTCCACACCTCCAGGTGCCTCCGGACTTCACCCGGCCAGGGAAGAAGAGCCCGGAACTCAAGCTCGGAGTAAGTCCCCTGAGAAGGGGACCAGAGGGGAGCAGTGAGGGACTGGGGATGTAGGTGCGGGGGAACGGAGAAGGGAAGAAAAACACTGCAGACCGGCGGGAGGAAGCTCGGTCTTCGTTATGCAAATAGAGTCGTTAAAACTAGCAGAGTCCTCATTCACACGGGTCCCCAACCATCCTGACCCTCTGGAGGTCGCCAGCGAGCAGGCTCAAGGTTAAAGGTGCCTGCAGTGGACTCCCGGGAAGGCAGGGAATCTTGCGGTCCCCCTACAAAGAGCAAGCCTAGGGGCGGAGCAATGCGGCAGGCAAGGAAGCCCAAATGCTGTCTCCACCCTCACCCCACCTCCTCCGCGTGTCCCGAAGTTTCGGATTTGGTGTGGTCTGGTGAAAACACTCTTACCAGGGTGCATGTCCTGGCTCCACAGAGTGATCCTGATCGGGCAAGGCACACTTTAACCCTCTAAAAGTCAAATTTTCTTGTTAAACACATACACTTTAGACTGTAAAATTTAGAGTTTAACAAAAATATCCCAACATCAAGCGTGGCCTGTACTCAAACTTTTTTTTTATTGGAGATGTCCTGAAACCCCCGCAACCAGGATACTTTTCCCTGCAGGTATGCAGGCAGACAGTCCTCAGCTAAAATGGTCACGACAGCCGGGTACCTGCCTTCCACTGAGGCTAGGATGAGGCTGCAGGAGATGTCAGGAGGAAACATCTTGTTTAAGAAGCAGCCTGGCCGGCTGGCCATATCTGATTACCCAGAGGCCACTTCCGAAAGAATGAAAAAACGTCTATTGGAGGCCTGGAAGCATCCCCCTTCAGTTCTTCATATATTCCAGAGAAGAGATGCAACTACCACCGTCAGAAATCACAAGTATCTGCTTTGTGTTGGGAGAGCAATGAAACTGAGCGCCAGATGATTGCTGGTCTGGGTCTTCTAGGACAGCAACATGCCCCCCCCCCCCAGTAAGAATGCTTGAATCAAGCCTAGGGCAGAGCATTCTCTTCAAGTCCAGGTAGCCACCTCCCATCACCAACCTGGGAAAGAAAAGATTGCACCCTCCTCCCCAACAGCCTTCTTTCAGGCTTTACTTCCTCCAGCCTTTGATTCCAAGCCCCTCTGCTGCTGGCCCTTCCCCAGCTGCTCTGGAGTCTGTGGCTTAATACAGAGACCTGAATCAGAAGTGCCAGACAGTGACTTCAGTTCTGTGGCCAAGAAGCTATTTGTTCTTGGGTGAGTTCCACAGTCTCTCTGGGCCATTTTTTCATCTTCTGCAACATGGAGATCTAGAGGACAGCACTGTTCTCAGGATTATACAAAATGATTTGTAGGAAGCGTGTCACTTAGAGTCTACGTATTGAGCGTGCTCATAAGAGTGAATCACACAGTGTGAGGGAATAAACAGAGGCAGACAAACTCAGGTGACTGTTTCTGAAGGGTGATAAGGGAAGGTTGACGATTGTGTTCTACTACATTAAGAAGCCTTTGAACGATGTTGTACATCTTGGTGTTGTACATTGATTCTCCTCCTGCTGTGCTGGAAGACGGAAGCAGGAGCAGGGTCTGTAAGGGAGAGGACTGGCTTGGAAACTGACATCAATGGAGATCTAACAAGAACCTGAACCTGATAGTGAGGGGGGAATTCAGAAAGGGCATCTACACAGTAACTACCAGAGGCGCACAGCTTGTTCCAGAGTTTCTTGGGCTGCAGTAGGTGTGAAGCCCGTTTATGAATGAGGAAATCAGGTCACCCAAGGCCCCTGAGAAGTCAGAATCCCCCACATTCATTGAAAGCCTCAATTCTTTTTTTTCCAACATCTTTGTTTCAACTCAACTTAGGAATTCTTAAGGCAGCAACTCTTTTAGAATGTGGGACAGTCCCTAGTCTTGACCAATCAATGGAGAAAATAAGAGGCTCACTTGGGATTTTGAGCTTGCCAGACTGATGATAATGACAGACCGTGGCAAGCCTAAGAAGTTCTGGTGCTCTGGGACAGATGAACAGACGTGTAAGGGTGTTCCCAGAAACATTCCAGGGCGGAGTGGGGGGAGGGGGAAGGACCATCTTGTGGCTTTCCCAAGGTGGCTCTCTCGTAAGCGGGGTCTCCTGACCTGCAAGTGAGGGACAAGATGACGAACTACTAACCTGGTGACTGTGGTGCTGTCACTACCTCGACTCGTTGTTTTCCTCGGACGTGCACATTCTGTAAGTTCTACTCCTGCATCTGTGTGTACCTTCCATTCACATGTTGAAATTTCAACCCTGACCCCAGTGATAGCATTAGGAGACAAGGCCTTGCACAAACTGCCTTGCATTCAAATTCGGAATATATGGCAGTTACTATTATGCAATAAGAGATATTTGGCTAGAACGTAAGTAGTGGAGACTCACTCTGTCCCAGAGCAGAGAGGTTAGGAGGGCAAAGCCATCTTGAATGAGACCAATGTCCTTACGAAGGAGACACTGGCATGTCCTTCTACCACGTTAAGACGCAGCTAAAAGGCTCCAGCTATGGACTGGTCATGGTCCTCACCAGTCATCAAAGCTGTTGTCACCTAGACCTTGGACCCACTAAACTTCAGAATAGTGAAGAATATATTTCTAGTGCTTTAAACCACAGAATTTGTGGTGTTTCTGTGGCTGCAGCCTTAATGGACTAAGGCAGCTCCTCGGTGTCTCAGGTCACGCCCTTCTCAGTCATCTCTTCTGGCAGTTTACTGAGGAATATAAATGAGATCTTGCTTCCTAACAGTCAGCTACAACAAGCCTCTTGCAAACAGTATTTCCATGACACTCTTGAGAAATACCCTGGGGACAAAAGATATGGCAAGCAATTAGAAGTTTCCTCCCAAAGCTTTTTTTCAACCTCACAATCTATGCTCATGAAGACCCGGAACAGGTTTTCACGATTCTTCTCTGAGCACCTTCAGCACACATTGTCCAATATGAGGCTGGACTCTGGGACCCAATGAACTGTGATCTGCCTGGGCTGCCCACCTTGGCCCTCAGTGCTGCCAAGCTTGAGGATGAGACTCACACAGACAGGGAAGTATATAGAGCCCAAGCAAGAAAATAGGAATGAAATATCAGTGTCTTTAAGCACATAAAAGGGCTTCTACTGATTGTTGAGAACAGATATAACCAATGGCGTGTCAAGGACTAAGGAGAAGAACACCACCCAGTCTTTGGAGAGAGGAGAGTGCCACAAGAGGCGTGGGAGAAGTGGATGGCCACAGAGTCCATAGTACAGCAAGTAACGGCCTAGCGGTCCTGGAGAGGCTGGATATACTATGTTGACCCTCAGGTCCACCCTAGGTCCTTAGGGAGAATGAGAAAAAAACGTGAGTCTCCTTATTAAATCACTTATGTTCTAGCCAAATATCTCTTATTGCGTAATAGTAACTGCCATATATTCCGAATTTGAATGCAAGGCAGTTTATATAAGCATTCTCACTAAGCTTCCCTTTGCGGGGGTTATCCTTAGAAGGCCAGTATTTGCAGGTTATCCATTGATGCTTGCCCTGTTTTTGCCCAAAGCCAGTCTTAGTATGATGTTCATTCCTGGGGGTGGGAAGATAACTAGGGATCTGACTTCAAAATATTTTTGAAGAATTATTTTATTTTTAATTATGTGTGAGGGACAGGGTTTGTAAGTGTGTGCACATGAAGACATGTGGCCTCAGAGTCCAGAAGAGGGCATCAGGTTCCCTAGAGCTGGAGTTACAGGTGATTGTGAGCCCCTCATCACGGGTGCTAGGAACTGAACTCAGGTCCTCTACAAGAACAGGACATGCTCTTAACTGCTGAGTCACCTCTTCATAAATATTCAAAAAAAGTTTTTAATTCCAAACAAGGTTTCACAGCTCTCTTGGATTGGAGATGATATTATTACAGAAAATATGTGTTCTTAAAAGGCAAAATGATGTCAAGACTTTGCTGACAGTGAATCTTTCTTTAGGCATCCTCCTAGATTCCTATGCCTCCATCCCCAGCATCCATCCATCTACCCATTCCTCAGATAGTCTCATCTGGATGGCTTGATCAATTGTACTCTTATAGAAAATACCAGCTTTCCTTGGTATCTGTGAAAGAAAGAAAGAAAGAAAGAAAGAAAGAAAGGAAGGAAGGAAGGAAGGAAAGAAGGAAAGAAGGAAGGAAGGAAGAAGGCAGGCAGGCGAGAGAGAGAGAGAGAGAGAGAGAGAGAGAGAGAGAGAGAGAGAAGAAGAAGGAGGAGGAGGAGGAGGAGGAGGAGGAGGAGGAGGAGGAGGAGGGAGGGAAGACGGAGGAAGGAAAAGGAAGTTGGGGCTCAGAGGTTAAGAGTGCTGCTGCTCTTTCAGAGTCCTGACTCAGTTCTCAGCATCCACACGATGGTTCAACAACCATCTCTCACTCCAGTTCCAGAGGATCCAGTGCCCTCTTCTGACTTCCATGGGCACTGGCACACAAATGGTTCACATATATATGGGAGCACTCATCCACATACATACAATAGAAACCAATCGTTTTTTAAAAGAAAGTAGAAAGCTACAAAAAATAAATAAATAAATAAAGACAATTCACATGAATTTGTATCTTCACATTTGCAAAAGGTTTGTGTGTACATGCAAAAAATACTTGTGTTTTTACATATTTGTGTGTATTTACATATTTGCAAATGTATAAGTACATCTTTTTTTCCTCCCCATGAGCCCCCTTCAGAGTCAGTCACCCGAGTGGTGGGTATGTACCATCTGCATACAGATGAAAAACAGACTCAGAGGTAGAAGTGAGTGAGCCGCCTGAAGCCCATTGGTAAGCATTGGGCTGGGTTTGGCTCCAAGGCCTTTTTCTTTCCAGCTACCTCTGGCTCCCTGGCTATCAAAAACAGTCCCCATGGTGGCCCACGCCTTTAATCCCAGCACTTGAGAGGCAGAAGCAGTCAGATCTCTGAGTTCAAGGCCAACCTGGTCTAGAAAGAGATTTCCAGGACAGCCAGGGCTACACAGAGAAATCCTGTCTCAAGAAACAGAGGGCGGGATAAAAAGCCAGAGACACTTCACAATCTACCACTGCCACAATTGCTACTGTGCTGCCCTGGAGCAAGCCTCATAAACTGCCCCCACCTCTGGCTACCAAACTCACCAGTGGTTCCAGGAAATACACTCAGGACTTTCGAGGAAGCAAAGGTGCTTGTAATAAATTCTCTGAAAAGGAGCCGGGAAATCTGCCTTCCTTAGAGGACTTCCCGAGTGGATGCAGTCGACTGTGTATTTACTGCTCTGAAAATGGACTGCTGTCACAATAATCTGCAGTGGTAGTTAAAGCTTTGTGTAAGAGAGTACGTGGATTCTAGAAACTTCTTAGAAGTTAACGATGTTCTGGGGAAGAGGTGGATCAATTCTTTGTGCCTGTTGGTCATTTGTTTCAATCTTGCTTCCTTCCGTAAGGCCTCACATTACTATGATTTTTCTGCCCATTTATTTAGTTATTTATTTAGTTATCTATCTATCTATCTATCTATCTATTTTGAGCTGAGGATCGAACCCAGGGCCTTGTGCTTGCTAGGCAAGCGCTCTACCACTGAGCTAAATCCCCAACCCCACTCATTTATTTTTATGTCTCACTAAAATCTCTTTGCTCACTGAGATGTCTAGACTTTGGGTCTGGTTAATTTCAGTGCCTAGTGTTTTTTATTTCTAAGTTTGTTTTTTTTTTTAAATGTTTATTTTAAAAATAAATTTTGAAATAACTCTTCTTTTTTTTTTTTCTTTTTCTGATTTTTCCAGTAATATGTGCTTTAGGAAATTTGAAAAAGGTTAAGCAAATATACAAAGCGGGGAGGAAAATCATCAGTATATCAGCCACAAGCAAAGTGAACCTTTGGGCCTTTCTCCGTCCAGTTATTTCCTGTGTGTGTTTCTTCAGCTTCCTGTAGCTAAGATTACAGTGTGTATATAGTGATGCCCTGCATTTCCCCTCATTGAGAGCACGTCATCAGTACTTCTGGTGTGAACTTGAGAGCAGATTTTTTTTTTCATCTACTTTAGCCTTTATTAGATGCAAGGCAATGTCCTCAGAGTTTGAATGTAATGGGGCTGTTTGAATTTGAAGCCTGAGTCGGCTCTGTAAACTTGGGGGAAATCCCTGTTCTGGCTCTTTTTTCTTGCTGTCAGACAAGGATGGTAGTGCCCACTTCATGAGGTTGTCCTGAAGACTAAGTGAGGTGATTTTAAGAGCAATGTTTACAGCGATGCCTGGCACAGGAACCTGGAGCATCAATCTAATCAGCCTTCTCCTACAGCTGGACAGTGAGGTTGTTTACAAAATTTCAGCTAGTCTAAATGCTTTGCAGTAAGTCAATTGCCAAATGCATGAGGGGAAGAGAGATGAACTTATATCTTATTGGCAAAGGACCAGACATCAAGATGTGCTATTCATAATTGATTAAGAAATGTAAGCTGGGCAGTAGTGGCGCATGCTTTTAATTCCAGCACCTGGGAGGCAGAAGCAGCTGGACCTCTGAGTTTGAGGTCAGCCTGGTCTACAGAGAGAGTTCCAGGATAACTAGGGCTACACAGAGAAACCCTGTCTGGAAAAACAAAACCAAAACAAGAACGAAAGAAAGAGAGAGAGAGGGAGGGAGGGAGAGAGAGAGAGAGGAAGGAAGGAAGGAAGGAAGGAAGGAAGGAAGGAAGGAAGGAAGGAAGGAAGGAAGAAAGGGAAGGGAAAGGAAAGGAGAGGAAAAAGGAAAGGAAAAGAGAGGAAAGGGGAGGGAAGGGAAGGAAAGGGAAGGGAAGGGGAAGGGGAGGGGAGGGGAGGGGAGGGGAGGGGAGGGAAGGGAAGGGAAGGGAAGGGAAGGGAAGGGAAGGGAAGGGAAGGGAAGGGAAGGGAAGGGAAGGGAAGGGAAGGGAAGGGAAGGAAAAGAGGCTGGCAAAGTGTGCCAGGAAGAAAACTCTTTGTGGATAGGACCTCTTGTAACCCAGCTGAAAACTTAGTATGTAGCCAAGGCTACCCTTGAACTTCTGATCTTTCTGCCTCCACCTCCCAAGTGCTGGGGTTGCAGAGTTAAGCCGACATACCCAGCTCAGAACTTCCCGTTTTGACAGGACTTCTATCCTAGTAAGGGTTTCTTTTTCTTTTTCTTTATTAATTAACTTTTTTTTCATTCGTTTTACATACTGACCACAGTTTCCCCTCCCTCTTCTCTTCCCATTCCCATCCCCCCCAACGCCTCCTCCCATCTACCCCCCTCTCCACCCACTCCTCCTCCATCTCCATCCAGAGTGTCAGGGACAGGTCCTGATCTCACTGCTAGGAGCCTTACAAACAGACCAAGCTACGAAACTGTGGCACACATGCAGAGGGCCTAGGTTGGTTCCCATGCAGGCTCCCTAACTGTCAATCCAGAGCCCATGAGTTAGCTAGGGTTTCTATTGCTGTGAAGAGACACCATGACCGTGGGAACTCTTATAAAGGCAAGTATTTAACTGGAGTGGCTCACTTAGAGTTCAGAGGTGTAGTCCATTATTGTCATGGTGGGAAGCAAGGCAGCATGCAGGCAGACTTGGTGCTGGAGCTGAGAGTCCTTACATCTTGTTCCAAAGGCAACAGGAAGTGAACTGTCTCATTAGGAGTAGCTTGAGCATATAAGAGACCTCAAAGCCCACCTCCACAGTGACACACTTCCTCCAACAAGGCCACACCTCCTAAAAGTGCCAATCCCTTTGGAGGCCAATTTTTTTCAAACCACCACAGTAATATTTATCCCAGTTGACATTTACTGAACTGAGTAGGCCAGAAAGGATCTAGGCTAGGTTAAGGGACAATAAGACAAATGAGAAACATGCCCCACCCTTAAGGACCTTTAATCAAGTTTATAAAAATGTCACCATTGTTGCCTCTAGGAGGACATTTTTATGGTGAGATTATTTCTGAAGGTCACTCATGTGGACAGAGATCTCAAAAATGCCCCATTGTGACCAACCAGCACAACAGTAGGTACATGTAACATCACTTCATTAGTAAGGGCTATTTGAGAGGACTGTTGTGGACACCAGGGATGGTATCCATAAAATACACAGGACCATAAGCTTCACAGTGAATTCTGTAAACCTGACAGTCACCACATCCCAGCCACTTGGCTAATCCCTTTGCAAACACCATCATAAGAGCTGTGCTCCACCCCATTAGTTATCATTTACAGCTAAGGCATTTGGGAGGCAAGCAACATAATCTTGGGGGCCCCACACAAGCGATGAAGTTGGATTTGTAACTCAGACATCAAAACAACCACAGTAAACTGACAACAAGAGGTGAATGCTGCTGGCCTTACAGGTCATTGCTTATCCCCATGAATTTTATACATCTCTCTCAAGAAAGAGCTGATATTTTACAAAAGCCACACCTCACACAGTGTAAGGGAAGGAGAAAGTATGTGACATTCTACACCCAGTTCTCACGGCCCACCCTGCCAAGATATTTTTCTCCTGGTTCTCAGTTGTCTACTTAACGAAATAAAGGCAGGTGGACTGACGTTTCTGAGCTTGACTGACCAGCAAGAATTGCGATCCCCAGATCCAGTGGTGTCTGCAGGTGGGAAGCTCCCCCGTGAGAAGCTGACCAAGTCAGTGAGGTTACCTCCACAGTTTTCTGACTCCTCTCAGAGAAGTTCCTTCACACAGTGGAAAGTCAGTCCCAATGTCTAAGGACAGTGGAACTCTTTTCCAGCTGCTGTCCTTGAGGGGTTCTGCCACAAGACAATACACTTCAGACTATCTAAACAGATGCATGGCTAAAGCCTCAGCCACATTCTTAGTCATAACCACCACCCAAAATTAACTGTGTACATATTTCCGCATCGCTGGAATCTTCCCTAAAGTTTCCACGCTTCCTGGAAAACTACATCTCTTTTTCACTCTGTCTTGTGTAGGTCATAATGTAAACCTTTGACAGCTTCTAATTAGATCCGTGCTTGTGACAGCCAGTGTCCCCTGGCAGGGGCGGATGAGGGTTTCATGATTTGAATTAATCCAGAACCAGCTCAGCTGAATGAAGTCTAAGTGGGTGGAAAATCAGATATGCCTTTGGGAATCACTGGCAGGCCTCATTGCCGGAAACAGCCTCTGCAGGATGGAGCATTACCCATTACAGCCTAGCTTAGTGATGTCGTAAGACATTCAACTGTCCAGTTCAATTAGCAGCCAGTGCATAATGAGAGCAGCTACCTGATAGGCTTGGAGCACCACAGGTCATGACCCTTCTGAAGGCCTCTAGATGACTATTTGAAAAGAACCTCTTCCAGTCATGACCACAGATGCTGAAGGTTTGTGAGCGTTTGTGCTGGGCAGTCGGGGATGTAGGCACATGTATTAAAATCTATACAGCCATGCTTAAAGGCCTGCGTCACGTCTGTGTGGGATCCTAGCAGGTGACTGTCATCCCAGAAAGCAAGGAATACCATCTGTCCAACACCTTCAGTCAGTTCTTTGGCGAGATGTTCTTCAGACTCTTAGGAAAGAGGGATACTGAAAGTTTTGCCTTGCTCAGAATAGATTCAACAGTTACCACCTACATTTGGAGTGATCTCCTGAGGAGAGGTTTGATGATGGAATCTGAGCTCATCAATGCTTGGCTAAGGAGACATGGATGCAAAGTCCTGCCCACCCCCATCATTCGTTCATTTTGATGCTCATTATCCAGTTGAAGGATGTCTAAGACGCTCCTACATACATCTTCCCATCTATCCATATCATACAGATAAAGACTACAATGGCCTCCCCAAAGTCACCTGGGTAACAAGTGGCAGAGTTTGGCCAAGTGTCCACATCTTCTGATCCTGTCTTAGATACTAATAAGGAGCCAGAGGGCAGCTCCCCTCCAATATCTGTAGAGCTGAAGGTGAGAAACACCAGAAACTGCTGAGAAGCTTCCATAAAGAGACCTCCGAGAGGAAAGAAAAGCTGCTCACAGCTTTCTGACTTGTCCTAGTGGCCAGGAGTCATGAAGAAGGTTTTCAGCCCACCGCTTCACAGTGATGGGAAAGGGGACTGCAGAGCAGGAGCAGAAAGGCCTGAAGGAGATTAGGACTGCTAGAAGAGAGAAGCAATGGACCTACAGCAGTACATTCTTCTCACCCTGTTGTTTTCCCCATGGGGATGAGGTCATTTACAGCTTTGCCATTCTCATTAGCTAGGATAAACGTTTTCAATTGTTGGGTCCTGAAGGGAAATAGAGCATAGTAAAGTTAGAATCTGGGTACTCCAGAATGACCTGAGAGATGATAATGACTTCCTCAAATTACTAAGCCAAAGACTGAGCTATGCATCACTGGAAATCAGATAACTAAGGCTTAGGGAATTAGAATAATGGGCCGAAGGCTTGCACTTCCCAGCAGTGGTGACTGGATTAGGATGTGTGTGACTTCAAAGCCATACTTTAGCTACCACGCCCTTCAGGTTTCTCCTTGCATCCTTGTGTGCAAAGATGTGTCTTTGGCCACTGGAATGTTCTTATACTTTCTCACCCCTCTGACATACCTCATCACTCTTAGCTCTCATGAACACAACCCATTCTCCCAGGCCCTAGTTCAACTCTGAACTTTCTTGAGAAACGTCAGATTCATTCCTTCTGCAAAGAATTAAGCATGTGCAGTATTTCCCAAGACCATTTCTTCAGGTTTCCTTTAAATTATTCATTCAAGGCTCAGGGAGCCCTGTGGAAGAGGAGGTGGAAAGAATGTAAGAGCCAGAGGGGATGGAGGACACCGAAGAAACAAGGCTTTCTAGACACAGCCAGACAATGCATCTATGAGCTCACAGAGACCGAGGCAGCATGCACAGGGCCTGCACAGGCCTTTACCCGATGGGCTCCTAGAGCTGAAAGGAGAAGTGGTCAGTGTCCCCACCCTTAACCAGAAGCTAGCTCCAATTGATAACCACTTGCAAATGAAAGTGTAGTTTTTCTCTAGGGGGAAACAAATTACTCTTAAGGGTAGGCCTCAGACCCAGCAGGTAGATGTGCAGCTCTTAAGGGTAGGCCTCAGACCCAGCAGGTAGATGTGCAGCTCTTAAGGGTAGGCCTCAGACCCAGCAGGCAGATGTGCAGCTCTTAAGGGTAGGCCTCACACCCAGCAGGCAGATGTGCAGCTCTTAAGGGTAGGCCTCACACCCAGCAGGCAGATTTGCAGCTCTTAAGGGTAGGCCTCACACCCAGCAGGCAGATGTGCAGCTCTTAAGGGTAGACCTCAGACGACCCAGCAGGCAGATGTGCAGCTCTTAAGGGTAGGCCTCACACCCAGCAGGTAGATGTGCAGCTCTTAAGGGTAGGCCTCACACCCAGCAGGTAGATGTGCAGCTCTTAAGGGTAGGCCTCATACCCAGCAGGCAGATGTGCAGCTCTTAAGGGTAGGCCTCAGACCCAGCAGGCAGATGTGCAGCTCTTAAGGGTAGGCCTCACACCCAGCAGGTAGATGTGCAGCTCTTAAGGGTAGGCCTCACACCCAGCAGGCAGATGTGCAGCTCTTAAGGGTAGGCCTCACACCCAGCAGGCAGATGTGCAGCAGAAAACAAATGCAATGGCATCTTTGAATGTTCCTTGTCTCATAATTTCATGTCTTTTTTAAATTTTATAACTTTTATTTATTTTATTTTCTCTTTTTTTGCACTGCAGATCCTTTGAGTGTATATATATGGCTTCTTGTCTTGTGTTTTTATGGGATTCCTGAGTGTGGGAATGAGTGGGTCTCTGTGTCTGTATTTGTTTCTTGTACCTTTTCTTGGGCTCTTTCCTTCTGTTTGTTCTGTCCTATTCTGATGTGTTGGGCTTTGTTTTATCTTAATGCCTTATATATTATATTATATGATGTTATATTACATTATATTATATAATGTTACATTATATTATATTATATTATATTATATTATATTACATTATATTATATTCCCGTAAAAGCCTGTTTGTTTTCTAATGAGAGACAGAAAAGGGTTGGACCCAGATGGGAGGCAAGGCAGGGAGGAATTGGGAGGTGTAGAGGGAGGGGAAACCATAATCAGGATATATTATATGAAAAGAAAAATAATAAATTATTCATTTAACATATAACTCTATGAAATTTGGTTTTTACATGTTCTTAAGTGAATAAAGTGTGTCATAAAACCCACTTTGTTCCATTTAAAAATATAACATAAATCATGATAAAATTGTACTTTCCAGGTTTAGAGATGTGAACTCACTCAGATGAGGATCATCTTCCCGTTCTTAGCCGTGCCCCCGTGGATGAGGACTACAGAGGTAAGGAAGAAGGACTCCCGATCCCGGATGAGGACTACAGAGGTAAGGAAGGACTCCCGATCCCGGATGAGGACTACAGAGGTAAGGAAGAAGGACTCCCGATCCCGGATGAGGACTACAGAGGTAAGGAAGGACTCCCGATCCCGGATGAGGACTACAGAGGTAAGGAAGAAGGACTCCCGATCCCGGATGAGGACTACAGAGGTAAGGAAGGACTCCCGATCCCGGATGAGGACTACAGAGGTAAGGAAGGACTCCCGATCCCGGATGAGGACTACAGAGGTAAGGAAGAAGGACTCCCGATCCCGGATGAGGACTACAGAGGTAAGGAAGAAGGACTCCCGATCCCGGATGAGGACTACAGAGGTAAGGAAGGACTCCCGATCCCGGATGAGGACTACAGAGGTAAGGAAGAAGGACTCCCGATCCCGGATGAGGACTACAGAGGTAAGGAAGGACTCCCGATCCCGGATGAGGACTACAGAGGTAAGGAAGAAGGACTCCCGATCCCGGATGAGGACTACAGAGGTAAGGAAGAAGGACTCCCGATCCCAGCTCTATCATGGCCAGGAAACAGATTTGTTCCACTTGGCTGGCACTTCCTCCCTGATGCCTTCCTAGATCTTCAGTGAATTCTAAAAGGTGATGCCTCAGTAGTGTACCGCTCCTCCTGCTTAGTGACATAGCTTAGTTCCTAAATAATGAGACTCAGAGTCACAGCGGCAAGCAGAACATGGTTTAATTCTCCATTTGCTTTTTTTTTTTTTTTTTTTTTTTCCCTGAGACAGGGTTTCTCTGTGTAGCTTTGCGCCTTTCCTGGAACTCCCTTTGTAGACCAGGCTGGCCTTGAACTCACAGAGATCCACCTGCATCTGCCTCCTGAGTGCTGGGATTAAAGGCATGCGCCACCACCACCCGGCCCTGTTTGCTTTTTACTGGCTATATAAAGTGTCTTTGAGAAAGACACAAACTCTCTGGCCCTGAGAAATGGTAGAGTTCTGTTCCTTGAAGGACCACAGTAGAAATCAGCAATAATTCCACTAGCTACATTGCTAAGCATTAAATGGCTTCCCAAAAGGATAATTACTATAAATGAGCCCATCTTAAAGGAAGTAAATAAGCTGGAGATGTATCACAGTTGGTAGAGACTTGCCTAGCTCATGAAGCCCTGGGTTCCCTAACACCACATAAAACCAGGCACGTAAGCACAGCAGTGGCCCACACCTTCAGTCCCTGCACACTCACTCAGGAGGCAGAGGCAGGCAGATCTCCGAGTTTGATGCCAGCCTGATCTACAGAGTGAGTTCCAGGGCTGCACATAGAAACCCTGTCTCAAAAAACAAAAATAAACAAACAACAACAAAATAGGTATGTTCTCCCAGCATTTGGGAGGTGGGATAGGAAGATCAAAAATTTAAGGTCATCCCTGGCTACATAGCAAGTTTGTGACTGGCCTTGGCTACATGAAACATAAGGCCTTGTCTCAAAACATTTCTATAATCTAAAATTAGAGGAAGTGGGGGTAGGTAAACATAATAAAAAAAAGGATGAAAGAAAAAGTGAATGCTTATGGCTGTCCATAGGAAGACAAGAAAACTTTCTACCCTTTGCTTTCTTTACAGTTTCCCATGTAGCCCAGGCTATCCCTGAATTCACACCGTTTTCCTACCTCAGCTCTCCAGTGCTAGGACTGACGGTAAACATCACCATGCCCAGCTTCTTTTCCTTCTTTCTTCCTTTAACCTTGTTTAAAGTTCCTTCTTGTGACTACAACTAGCTAATAGATCGGTTAGAAAGTCAGCACTGTCTCCGTCTCTAAAAGATTTGTAGCCACACATGACAGATTCAAACGATGTAGACTGGAAATGGTTTCCTGACCTTTAACTCTGAAATCACAGACACTGGCCAAGACCAGAGAACAGGGGCAACAGGGGAGGGGGGCAGGAAGGGGGGTCTGCCCATGTGGTTACTCGTGACTAGATTAGAAAACCTGAGGTACTACATGAGGTCCTTCAGCACTCCATCTTGGATGGGGGTGGTGTGGAGAGGAGAGTCATTTTTTTTCAGTAGTGTAGCCATTGGCTAGTGGCCCATGCTCCAGTGAATAACCATCCCCAAACATGCTCATGCAGGCAACTCTAATTAAACTCAGTGGGTCACAAAACAGAAACCAGAGAAACATGAAAGCAGGAGATGAACTTGTTGAGAAGAAATAGATGTTCAGAGTGGAGAATAAAAAAGGGTAATATGGGGCTAGAGAGGTGGTCTAGTGGTTAAGAACACACTTGCTGTTCTTCTAACGACCAGTGTTCAATTCCCAGAACCCACCTAGCAATTCACAACCATCTGTAACTTAGTTCCAAGGGATCCAACACCCTCTTCTGGCCTCCACAGGCACCAGGCATCTACATGGTGCATAGACATACATGTGAGCAAAACATACAGAGAGAGAGAGAAGTAATGAAAGTAGATATGATCAAAATACACTATACACATGTATTGAATAGTCCAAAAAATACATTTTTAAAACTAAGTAACTAGACTGGAGAGGTAGCTCAGCAGTTGAGGGTGTGTACAGGCTCTTGCAGAGGACTGGAGCTCAATTCCCAGCATCCACATCAACAGTTTTTAATGCCTATAACTTATGCTCTGTGTAGATGTGATGCCCTCTGCTGGTCTTTGCAGATACTGCACTCATGTGCAACACACACACACACACACACACACACACACACACACACACACACGAGCACATAATTTAAAATTAAAAATAATATTTTTTTGTTAGTGGGAGATTGTCCCACACTTGTAGAATGCCAAAGATGACCTTGTTTCCCTTGTGAAGACGCTGACCTCAGAGTGGTCAAGAAATCACCCTGTGTTTAACAGTTACTGACCAAGCAAAGCCTGGGCTCCACACTCCAGATCTCTTTCTGCTGCCTTCTAGAAACCTGCTAAGGTCTTGCTGTAGCACCTGTGAACTAGTTACATGCTGCTTGGAGATAGAAGAAGACAAAAACTGAAGTTCAGACCTAGAAGAGGTCATGGAATAGAAAAACAAAGCTGCTCCCAGTCAGCCATGAAGATACTTCAGAACTCAGAGCTAAGTGGGAAATAATACAGACACTAAGTGGATAGCCCCAGCAACCTCCAGGAGACAAGAAATATCCAGCCAAGAGTCTATCAACAATGGGATATATCTTACTGGAGAAATGTGCTTGTCACTGTAAACATTAAAGGATGTATAAAGCTCCATGGTATACATCAGTCACTGGATAGGATCCCTTAATGCAATCAAGGGACACTGTAAGCAGGTGTATGAGGCTGCTATTGTTCAAAGCTCTTTTAATATACAGGACACGATAAGTAATCATAGGCGGCATGATACAGCAAGGATAAAAGCAGGTTACAGTCCTCTGTGGTCATTATCAGGTGTTACACATTATCTACAGTTGCAATGAAAGACCCCCTACAATAGCTTTAGTTTGACTGCTGTAACGCCATTTTGCAAGGCTTAAACATAAAGAACAGGATATCTGCGGTTCAGGGGAAGAAGGCCAAACAGGAGTTCATAACTATGGTCGGCCACCCGGCCTTGGGAGAGAAACCATTGAGTCAAAACAGGATATCTATGGTGGGCCACTTGGCCTTGGGGAATAGACAGTTGGGCTAGGAAAACACCACTATGCCCTAGACAAGGCCAAGTCAGCCGCACACATCCAAATTCCGAGAATTAAGCATATGTCCCCAAGTTCACCCTAGTCTTATTTGAATCAACCAATGGGAACCCTGTAACTATGCTTCTCGCTTCTGTAACCGCGCTTCTGCCCCTGGGATCCTATAAAAAGTCCCCCTTCCCCTAGGAAGGCGCGCAAGTCCTCCGAGAGACTTTGTCGCCCCAGGTACCTGTGCATCTAAATAAACCCTCTTGCTGTTTGCATCTGATGGATGGTTTCGGTGTGTTCCTTGGGTTCGGGATCTCTCCTGAGGGAAGATCTCCTCCGGGAATCTTTCAGCATCTGCTATGCTTGGACACAATTGGCGGTGAAATCTCTTTGCTTACCTCAGGGTCACCACAGACTTTTGAGGATACTATATATATCCTGATAGACTATACACAGTTACGTACATGTATCCTGATACATAGTTACAATAGCTGTGGCATCACTAGCCTGTCAGAGTCTGAGGGCACCATGGTGACAGATCCAGCCCATCTAGCCACAGTGCTATTGAGATTGTCGTTGTTTTGATCACTTCCTCATCCCTACAAGAGTCTGGCAGAGGCAGGAGGTAAAATCATCAGTGCAGCGGAGGGACTCTGGAGCCGCAGTGGCTGGAGACTAGCCGGCAGTGGCTGGACTACCACTCAGTTCCTGTAGGTGAAATGGATGGTACTGAGAAGATAAAAAGAGATGATCCTAGCCGGGCGGTGGTGGCGCACGCCTTTAATCCCAGCACTGGGGAGGCAGAGCCAGGTGGACCTCTGTGAGTTCAAGGCCAGCCTGGGCTACCAAGTGAGTTCCAGGAAAGGCTCAAAGCTACACAGAGAAACCATATCTCGAAAAAAACAAACAAACAAACAAACCAAAATGAAAGAAAGAGAGAGATGATCCTTAGCAAGTGCTTCTGAGACTTGGCCTTGATTATTATACTAGACAAAAGTACTAGAGAACAAGTTGCTATTTGGCAAACATGTTCGTTCACATATGCATATTTTAGTGCATATTATTGGGGTCACAGGAAGAAAAGATTCCTGCAGGCTGGAGTACCCAGTGCAGATTTCCTACCAGGAGCCAAATATCTACGTTACTGTAGGACACAGGACAAAAGCAAAGACAAATGCAAACGTTCTCAGACTCTTTGACAGACACATTTAAAGCTGTTTATTAATGTGTCAGCAAAATAAATATTGGAAACTGCCTCAGCCACTGAGCTATTAAACACATTTTTATAAATCTCTAAAATAAATTACCATGGACCTACTAAAATTTTTTTTTTTTTTTTTTTTTTTTTTGGTTTTTCGAGACAGGGCTTACCTGTGTAGCTTTGCACCTTTTCTGGAACTTACTTGGTAGCCCAGGCTGGCCTCGAACTCACAGAGATCCACCTGTCCCTGCCTCCCAAGTGCTGGGATTAAAGGCGTGCGCTGCCGCCGCCCAGCCTAAAATATTTTCTAACAGTGTTCAGTGTAAGTATGCTCATAGTATAAAGCTGTTACAAAAATACTGTTTGGAGGGGGGAGCCCCACTGCAGCCCCTGGCACCCGGGCATCCCTAGACCCAAAGAGTCTGGAATGTTCTGGTGGAAGATCCACCTCAACTTCCTCCTCCATCTCTTTCCCCAAACCCACCCCTTCAAAGCTGGCCAAACACAGCTCCTCCCCCAGAGAGGCTCCATACCACAGGGTATTTAATCTGCATCCCAGAAAACAGGCACATGATTCTCTGGTCTCTCATCCCGGTCTCCTCTCTGAGGGGCTGGAGAATCATCGGGAACGTTTTACCCGTTAAACTGGGGCTTTTTCTAGTTTGGTCTGATTTGGATTACTGCATCAGTGGAGAGGCTTATCAGGGTGTAAAAACTTATCAGATACAATATAAGCAGTATCATCTCAAGTTTAAAAGATCTAAAAGGGAAAAAAAGACATTTACTTCCTCTTTAAAGCTTTCTTAATTTTTCAAATTGTCTAAAACAGGCTTATAAATGTAACTCTATAATAATTTCTTTATTGTGGTAATACATGCCTAACATAAAATCTGCCATTTTAACTTATTTTTAAGGCAGGGTCTCACTACTTAGTCTTTGCTAGCCTAGAATTCTCTATGTAGACCAGGCTGGTCTCAAAGTCACAGAGACCTACCTGTCTCTGCCTACTGAGTGCTGAGATTAAAGGAATGTGGTAACATTTGAATCATCTTAGCCATTTTTTTCCATGTACAATTTAATTAATAACATATTTGGTTGATTGATTTATGACGACCCAGGGACCTTGTTCATACATGTGTGCATGGAGTTGGTGGGGCATATGCTGTGAGTTGACCTCTGAGCCAGGTGTAGAAACGTTATGGTTTTGGAGTGTATGTCTTACCTGATGAGGGCTGGCTGGTGCTTCTGCCCCTGTGGACTACTTCCCTGCAGTCAGTGTGTTACAAGGTCGTCATGCCTGGAAAATGAGCGAGTCCTTCATGCTCAAATCTCTCCAACCTCTCTCTGCTCCTGCTCCATAGTAACGACGTTTCACTCACTTCCTCCAATGCTCATCAGTCAGGAGGGCTCTGCACTACAGAATCTTTCCAGAAATTTCTTTGTGTTCCCTGGCAAGTGTATAAAGTGGATGGCAGAGATGGCACCTTCTTCCTCAGGACTGGCCCGGAGCTGCAAGAGAGTGGTAACGGCTAAACAGTAGCAATTTAGGGAATCTATCTCCTGTGGAGGAAGCCTAGCCAGATAGACAGAAGGCCCGTGTGTCTGGTGTGGATGCAGATGCTATGAAGAGCCATCAGTCTTGAAGTTTAGTGCCACCCCTCCCCACCCCACCCCACCCTGCTTCCTGGTATACTAAGATATGAAAGGGTGGCTGCCCCATGCTCTGCCTAGGACAGAGCCACGTCCACTGTCATGATAGTCTGTGCTCTGTGATACCAGAAACCTAAAGGAGGCCTTCCATGTGGCTGTTTTCTCAGCTATGTGGACACACTACTGCAAAAGTAACTGATCCAGGCGCTGACATCATAGATCATAGTAACCATCTTACAGCTGCCAAACTCCCCACCGAAAGACCTCACCCGCATTACTCACTCCTTGCAGCCATTCTTAGAGAACTGTTTGCCATGTTTTATAAACTGTAAAGCCAAGGCCCAGGAAAAATGAAACATTCTCCCAGGATAACTTGGTGAAGTGTTTTTGTTTTTGTTTTTGTTTTACACTTTTCAAGACAGGGTTTCTCTGTGTAACAGCCGTAGTTGTCCTGGAACTTGCTCTGTAGACCAGGCTGGCCTCGAACTCACAGAGATTGCTTGACTCTGCCTCCTGAGTGCTGGGATTAAGGGCGTGCACCATCTGGCAGTAAAGATTTAAAAAAAAAAAAAAAAAAAAGAATTTTTGGATTACAGAATCTCACTCTCCCAACATTTAGCACAATCTATAACAAGAACAACAAGAATAAAAACAATTTTTATTTTCCACTTTTAGTATAGATAAATAAACTCCAATAACTGTAAGATCTAGCTAAATTAGTTAATAAAAATACCAATCTGAAGACAATAGAGATGAAACAGAAGCAGAGTCCAGGAAGGTGGATGTCAAGAAAATGGAATAGCTATGTTTGTAGGGTTATTATTTCAGGGCACAATGAGGTTTGCTCCATGTGGGAACTACAGAGACTATGCTAGAAAGAAAGGGTGGAAAATGCTAGAGAGATGTGAGATCCTGTGTACAAACTCAGTCAAATCTAGTCAAAATCTAGATTACAGCGCAAATGCCTAGCAGCCTGCCCAGACACAGGAAGATGAGCAGAGCCAAGGGGTCCCCCAAGGAACAGGCTTTGTCAAGTCCAAGGTGATTTCTCACTAAAACAAATCATCAAGACTTAACATGGGAAGTACTGGGATGTAGAATAGCCACTGAGCTGAATTTGCAATCACCAAGACACGATCCCAAAGCATCCACCCTACAAAGGATAAGGAAATATGAGCTGGAGTTAAGAGAAAACACAATTATTCTGACCAAGTCAGATATTACCTCATTCCAACTCCCGTATTCCATATTGGGGAGAGTCTCACTGAGGAGCTTAAAATGGAGCAGAGAAAAATCAACCCAAAAGACACTACCAAAGGACAGCAGCAGGGTGACGAATAACTGGGTTTTGACATTTTCCAGAAGGCTGAACTGGGACAAGGTGCACACACAGCAGGGGGATTGGTATAGGTAGGGGCAGTCTGCTGGATGGCAGAGAGGCTAGCGTTGCACTTGAACATTTTAATTGGATCTCAGAAAAGCAGCATGAGGTGCGCCACGGGCCGTGTGCAGCCAGCCTCTCCTACAGCTCTCACACTTACCGAAGAAGCAGACAGAAAGCAATGCTCATCCCCCAGGCGGGGGCTCCCTGAGAAGTTTTACAAAAGCGGGGAAGTGTTTCGAGGAAGGAGAACCAAGTAAGATAATATAGCAAACAACCTCTGTTAAGCAGAGGTTACATGGGAGGACAGGGTTGGGATAGAAAAAGAAATCAGGAGGTAGAAAAAGAAATCAGGCAAGAGACCCAATCCAGAGGAAACACTCCAATCTAAAAGAAAAGAACTGAATTCAAGACAGAGGATACTCATCAGTGATTCAGTACTCATGGGGCATCAATACTCTAGTAAGGACTATGACTTACATTAAACAAGAACACCAAAAGAAAAGAATAAAACAACAACATGCAATAGAAATGGAGACTGAAACCCCACAGAGAAAAACTATGTAGCTAAATCCTCCTTTGTATCTAACAGATAAACAATCGATCCACACAACCCATAAACCGAACCTGTTGTTTTCAGGAAGGGATCGCTCGATGTTACCATGATGGAACTTAGGAAAATGGACAAAGAATTCAAAATAGCAACTGAGTGACAGGCACAGACTGGGTCACTGCTGTTCTGAAAGTAGAGAGTGTTTTGAAATGTAACACTGGACGTTTCTCCAAAGAATTCCATCTTTCAAACAACACGATGTATGTGTTCCAATACTACGAGTAGGAAAAAAAAGTAGTCAGGCAAGTGCTTCCCGACTGAAGTTACAGGTTAATTTTGAGATGGAGCCTCACTCTGCAGCCCATGCTGGCCTCGGACCCTCAGTCTGCACTCTACCTAACTCAGCATCCCAGTCACTAGGATTGCCAAGTGTTCAGCAGCAAGTCTAGCAATCCTAACGTTTACAGAGAAACCTTTTTATTTTACTTATGTGTATGTGTGTACCTGCTTAACCATATGTACATCACACGTGTGCAGATTCAGAAGGAGGCATTAGATAGCTTGACACTGGAGTTGCAGGCAGTTATGAACACGTCACAGTGTGAGTACCAGGAACTAGCTGGTCCTGTGCAAGAGCAGCAGTTGCTCTTAGCTGCTGAGCCATCTCTCCAGTCCGAATGTTAATGCTTTATGTATATATCTTTTTCTTCCCCTGACTTCAGCACAGACGGTAAGGAATACTCATAAACATTGAAGTATGCAGTACCATTCCAAATTCCTTACATGTATTGAATTTACCCAGTGTCTTTCCAGCCTCATTTTACAATAAAGGAAGTGAGACACAGAGCCATTAATGAACTCACCCAAAGTCCCTAAACTAGCAAACCATAGATTTGAATTCAAACCCAGACAGTCTGGATCTGCAGCCCAGGCCCTTCTTGCCATCTTTTCCCGTCTTCACTGAGCATGTGAAGTAGCCACGGTGATGCAAATGCATGTGGTGGACAGGAACCTGGCAAATTACAGAGGATCTGCTCTTGCTCCTTTCCAAGGCACTCTCTTAAATAAACTGTGTAAAGCCAAATGAAGCGCCTCTATATGTCAGCATGCCAGCTTGGCCCCGGGACCGTAACATAATTAAAGTCTGGATCCTAGGGCACCCCCAGGGTGAGGAAGTACTCATTTTCAAGTTCAGCAATCTCTTGAATTTCACTTTTTGCTGATCATTTACCTTTAAACAACAGAATCCAGAAAACAATTTTAAGTTTTAAAATTTAAGTTTTTTTTTTAAATCCACATATCGTTCTAATATGCAGGTCCACTTGGAAACACCTATAATCATGCTCACAAATAGTCATTTTCTTGCTGACTGGTGAGATGTCCTCAGAGCCCCGGCAATGTGAGGTGCAGGGAGCATGGCCACTCAAGCCTCACCCGTGCAGGCAGGACCCTCAACTGTTTGCCCTCATGATTCCTCACCATCTCCTTACGCTCCCCTCTGCCCCCAGACTTGGTGGTCTGGAGTGGATCGAGCAGAGGAGGTGGTTGATGGGAACCACAGAGGAGGGTCGGCCACATCTTAATGGGCCCCAGAAAGCTGACAGTTCTCTTTAGAAGGGGCAGTATGAGGGACCCACTCTCTCAGCTGCTGGCCCTGCTAGCCAAGGCAACAGGAAAAGCCCTCTCAGCCTCTTTGGAGAGGAGCAGGAGAGGTTGAGGAGCCACCTGAGCCACGAGGGATAAGCTTTGAGAGAAAAAGCAAAGCTGTATCTCAAGGAGGCTGACCTGGTTCTAAGATTTATGGATATCTTCAAAGGGCTTTTGTGCAAGGAAATTATATCCAGGATTCAGGTGGGAGGCAAGAGGTGTCAACAGACCACAAAAATGCCTCAGAAGAGAAATGGTAAGAACCTGTGTCAGAGGTGATAGAAAGAACAGCCTTTGTTCTAGAAACATGCAGGGTTGCTTTTGGCAGGCTTTGGAACTTGGAGCTGGCACCTCTGTGCACCACCACCACACTTTGTAAACCACCAAAAACAAAGGCCAAGAATCATGATGTGCTCAGGTTGTCAGATCCTCTGCTGTCAGGATCGACAGCTGGCCTCCTCCCACCCTCCTGTCCTCTGGCTGCAGGCTGGCTTTTCCAGAAGACAAATAATGTTCTGTGTTTAATAGGAACCAATACTCCAGAGACCAAGAGGGTAAATGTAGGATCCGGCCCAGAACACAGAAATACAGGCCTGACAGAAGGGCACCTGTTTTGGAGCTCTGGGGTGATACCCACCTGGCATGGCTCATATCAGTTTTGCATACTCCCTTCATGAGACACTAAATGCTGACGGACCCCAGGAAGGACATGAATACCCAGGAATCCACTCATCTGAAAGTCTGGAGGCGGGACAATGAACCTTCCCTTAGAGCCAGTTCCAAATGATGTTTCTTCAGCATCACTGCACCTACCCACCCCCATCCCCTTTGAGCTCCTGGTCAGGCCAGCTCTTTTAATCTCCCTCACCACCTCTGAGAATCAATTAGAAGATCCAGGGAGGCTTGCCAGCATGGCCTCAGAGAAGGAAGCAGGAAGAAGTTTAGATGTGGGAAATACTACTTATCTGTAATTGTAGCCACAGGCATCCATAATTAAGAAGGCAAATTTACTTCCAAGACAATTGTATAATGCCTTCCTTGCCAAAGGATGTTACAGGGGGCGGGGGAGGTGGGTGTTTCTGCTGTGCTAAATAGTATCTGATTCCCATTTCTACATGAAGTCACCTAAAACTGACTATGTTCGATCGAGGAGATATAAAGGCTTGGTGAGATGTGGGCATGCCCTCTTCACCTAGATTTGGGCCTCACATTCACAAGGGCTCCTTTGTCTTGGAGAAGCTCATATGAAGATTGAGCAACAAATTATAACACCCCATCTCCAGGGAAGCAGAAGAATGATCTGAGCGAACCAGGAGCCCGGGGGAAACAGACCAGTCACATCCATGGGGCCATTTCTCTGAAAAATTTCCAGCACTGTTCCGTGTGGCTGACATAGAGGAATCCGGTTCAGGATGGATTATGTAATTTTCTCAGACAAGTCTCAGCAGGTTGATACTGGAGGTCACACACACACACACACACACACACACACACACACACACACACACAAATGCTTTTCTGGTTGGAGAAACTCAAAAGGAGACAGATCTAGATCTCCCTGGCTAATTTTAATGCCTAAAATATTGAACTGTGGCAAAGATTAAGATGGCATGTTTACAATGTAAAGAAGAAATAAAATGTTCTGTTTTCTTCTTATTTGTGTAGGTGATTATTGTGGGGTGTCCACCAGAGAAGACTGCTTGAACATGGGTTTAAGCCAATGGAAAGTCTTTACTAGCCAACGGCAACCACACTGGGTGTTCAGGATGCCAGTGAAGCACAGAGCCTTTCTCAGGGTGAACTTGTAAGCACAGTAAGCCATATTCTCTGTTAACATACTTCTGTTATTCACCAGAACAGTTAGTCAGATATAGAATGATAGAAGGTAAAAGCAAGGTTAGTTCGTTTAGAGACTTTCTCAGAACTACGGACTTTGATGAAATGGGTCTTTGTTTTCATTTTGGCTGATGGTGCTATTTCTGTGCTCTGAATCTTCTGGCACATGACAGAACATAATATTGAGCCCAGTGCACACACATGGCACTTGGAACAGGGCTGTAGGGCATCTAAGGGAAGTCAGGAATCAACACTGTTGGCCAGCCTCTGCTCCCTTTCAGGTCAGTGAATGGGGATAACCACAGCCACTTCTCTATTCTAGCACCCACAGGGTGGCCAACGCCAAGACCCCTCAGGACTCTCCTCTCTCCAAGAAACCACTTTTACAGAAACGCAAATGACCACAAGTAACTTATTTAACTTGTAAATTATACTAAACTCTAATATAGAAAATTCTAACAATATAAAAAATACTATGAAAAAATAGAATATTAATCCCTAAAAGTCACTACTGTTGTATTTTGTAGGAAATCTTTTCAGAGATCCTCCTAAACATATACTATGAATATTCTCTCTCTCTCTCTCTCTCTCTCTCTCTCTCTCTCTCTCTCTCTCTCTCTCTCTCTCACACACACACACACACACACACACACACACACACACACACACACACTGTGATGGTTTGAAAGAAAATGGTCCCCAAAGGGAGGGGCACTATTAGGAGGTGTGACCATGTTGGAATAGGTGTGGTCTTGTTGGAGGAAGTATGTCACTGTGGAGGCGGGCTTTGGGGTCTCATATATGCTCAAGCCATGCCCAGTTTCAGAGACCACTTCCTGTTGCCTGTGAGTCAAGATGGAGGAATCTCAACTCAGTCTCCAGCACCTTGTCTGCTTTCATGCCAGCTTGTCACACCGTGGTGATGATGGACTAAATCTCTGAACTGTAAGTCTGCCCCAATTAAATGTCTTTCTTTATGAGAGCTGCCGTGGTCACGGTGTCTCTTGACAGCAATAGAGACCCTAAGACACACACTAATTACATCAATATATTAATTATTAACATTAGTGAGTATGGATATGGTTTGAATGTGTTCCTCGGTAGTTTCAGATACTCAAAATTTCTTCCAGAATGCGTACTTGGGAATGGAGGAGGAGTTGATGGTATCCCACACCTGTAACCTCAGCATCTCTGATGCAGGAAGATCATGAGTTTGAGGCCCATTGGAGCTACGTGGGGAGACTCTGTCTCAAAACAAAACAAGTGAAGCTTTAAGAGGGAGAGCCAGTGCTGGAGCCATTGTCACCGACCCTGACCAGACCACTCCGCTTCCGGCACTGCCCAGGACAAGAGTGCTGTCATTGGGGTTGATGCTGCTGGCGTGGCTTGTACCATCAGTATACTTGTTTTTTTGTTGTTGTTGTTGTTGTTTTGGGGGGGGGAGTTTGATTGTTTGTTTTTTGTTGTTGTTTATTTATTTCTTAAGACAGGGTCTCACTATGTGGCCCTGGCTGTCCTGGAACTCGCTCTGTAGACCAGGCTGGCCTCGAACTCACAGAGATCCACCTGCCACTGCCTCCCGAGTGCTGGGATTAAAAGTGTGTGCCACCACAGCCTGGTGTGCTATCCATATCTTAATGAAGGATTTGGCAAGATAAGCTTGCTCTTGTTGATGTCACGGAAGACAAACCGAAGGGAGAGGTGATCGATCCCAGCACGGCAGCCTTCCCCTTAGAACACCAAAAACTGTCTCTGGCAAAGACTATAGTGTGACTGCAAACTCCAAGCTGGTCATTATCACAGTGGGGACCTGTCAGCAAGAGGGAGAGCATCGACTCAATTTGGGTCAGCGAAACATGAACGTCTACCAGTTCGTCATTCCCAAAGTTGAGAAGTACAGTTCAAACTACGAGCTGCTCATCATTTCAAACCCTATCTTTATCTGTGTGACTTAGAAAACAAGTGACTTTCCCCAAAACCGAGTTATCAGATAACAGTCTGGATTCAGCTCAGTTCTGGTACCTGATGGGAGAAAGGCTGGGCATTCACTCGCTAAGCTGTCATAGATGGGGCCCAAGGGAGCATGAAGACTCTGGTGCACCCATGTGGAGTGGTATGAATGTTGCCCACATCTCCTTGAATCTCAACCAAGAGCTGGACACTGATGCAGACAAGGAGCAGTGGAGAGGGGTTCACGAGAAGGTGGTTGACAGTACCTATGATGAGATCAACCTGAAAGTTTACACATCCTGGACCACTGGCCTCTCTGTGGGAGACTTTGCCCAGCATAACGGAGGATCTTAGGTGGTTTCATCCCATATCCACCATCTATAGGATCAAGAATGATTCCTTGGTGTTCCTTGTGTCCTGGGACAAAATCGAATCTCAGATGTAGTGAAGGTAACTCTGACTCCTGAAGAGGAGTCCCGCTTGAAGAAGAGTGCAGATACGCTCTGGGGAATTCAGCAAGAGCTGCAGTTCTGCAGTCCTCAGATGTCCCAGAACTTCACTGTCCAGTGATGAATGCTGTTGTGTTAAGGTGGCCCGGAGAAAACCTCAGTTCCCATAGCTCTATCCAGATGCTAAGTGCTACTTATGTAGTGGTAACCTGGTTAATGTGACTGTCCCACTGTCCCTGAAACACACTGCCAATTGAATGCAGGCTTCAATTATCCTGTGAACCTGTTGTGTTGCTGTGCTGTGGACCCTCACCAACCATGCCTAGGCCAATGAGCTCCCAATTCATCATACCCTGGCTCCGGTGTGTAAATCCATTATGTATATCTTGTACAAAACTATTCTAAAGGATGTTATTGTGTGTGTTATGTGTCTGCAGTGCACATTGCAATATTTTGTAAAAAGTAAGTTCTGAATATGAATGATGCAACCAACTCCCCAAGCATCATGCCAACAAAAACACCAAATAAACTTTGAACAGTGAAAAGGAGAGAGAGAGAGAGAGAGAGAGAGAGAGAGAGAGAGAGAGAGAGAGAGAGAGAACCTAGCAGGATTTAATTAATCAGGTAATTGGAGCAGCTTGTACCTGGAAAACATTTCCTGATGCAGCCCTCCTGGCTTGGAATGTCTTGAAGGCTATCTTTGTTTCCTCACCTTTTCCAGTGAACATTTTTGAAGGATGTTGCCACAGTTACACCTGGGAGTTTTCAGTGTTGGCAATGGGTAGGGTCTTGCCTTTTCCTGTTGTCTTAGCACAAAGTGTACTGGTTGCCGCTTAATTCTGGTAATCATAACAATTACAGCCACTTTGTCCACACCCGTCTTCCAGCCTGCCCTGACACTAGAGCCTCCGTCACACACTTTTCAATAAAAATAAAAAAAAAAAACCTACTAAATTAAATCGGCCTATATAAAGATATGTTGACCTCAGAATGAAAACCAGCAAATATGTTAAGGGGTTTTGATTTTATTTTCACAGAAGAAAAGCTATGGATACCACCAAAATGAATAAAAATTTGGTTCAAACAGGAGAGATCTCTTGATGAGGAGGGATGATAATTCATCAACTGATGTGGTGATTCTGCATCTCAAAAGGAAAAACACACCAAATTAGGGTCAGGGAAGAGTTCTACTTTTGTCTTTCCAGGAAAATAAAAACATCTTGAGGTTACTAGTTATCTTTTTAAAGACTTTACTAGTTTTAAACTATTTAATTTTTTTCTATGGCTGTCTATACCCATTTTCTTTTCTTTCTTAAATGCCTACACACACTTTCAAACACACTGTGACCTGTTTAGACATTTTTCCCGTCTGGGCCTGCTTTACTCTGCTCCTGTATTGTTCTCTCACAGCCTGAGTCAAACCTTGAACTCGCCCACCTGTCCTTCCTCTGCCTGGCTACTGGCCATTCAGCTTTGTATTGGACCAATCAGGTGCCTTAGGCAGGCAAGTTGAAAAGCAACACATCTTTACATAGTTAAACAAATATTCTAGGGTTGGGGATTTAGCTCAGTGGTAGAGCACTTGCCTAGCAAGCCCAAGGCCCTGGGTTCAATCCTCAGCTCAAAACAAAACAAAACAAAAACAAAAACAAAAACAAATATTCTATTCCACAACTCTGTCTCTCTGTCTCTCTCTCTCTCTGTCTCTCTCCTTCTTTCTCTCCCTCTCTCCCTCTTCCTCTCTCTGTTCTTCTCTCCCTGTCTAAGGCACTGAGGTGGAAGTGACTTTTTCATTGTGTCCCAGCCTGCTTTTTAGGAGATGACTTGGAGGTCACAATTTATGCCAAGGTGGGTCTGGCTGCCCTTCCACAACAAGCCAATTAAAAGACCCAAATTAAAGGTAGAAAGAAGGGGGGGGGGGGGTAGAGGTGGGAGGTTGGGGGCAGGAGATTTCTTTAATGTGGTCACATTGGAAAGTAGGTTACAAATACATAGAAAACCCCTCAGGTCTACCTTTAGAGTCCTGAAGTAAGATCAGGAGGCCAAGGATATACACATGAGCGGTCCTGGTCAAGGTGCAGGTCATATCCATCATTGAGTCATCATTATCTGGGTTTTGGTCTCATCCAGTCAGTTGAAACCTCCCTCATGGAAATAAGTTCATCTTCTGCAGGTACATTTTCCTTTTCCCAGCACCGAGATTCCTGAGGAAATTCCATTATCCTTGGGGCCAGTTGTCTCAATAGTCTGATAGTCAGATGGGAGACATAAGTGTCTTTGGAGAATGTTTATATCTGCCAGACCACTACAGGGGTGAGAGATCAGTTTTTAAGAAGACGTTCCCCAGAAAAGCCATGTGTTACTAGCTATGACCCAGGAACAGAGAATGGGTGTAGAAAAAGTTTATTTTCTGGTAGTTGTACTAAAACATTTAGTGGGTTTCTTGTTAGAAAAACAGAAGCGAAGGAATGAAGAATGTAGTTAGAGTGTTCCTGCCTGGCCCACAGTCAGGACAAATCTCTCTCAGCCACCAGCCCCACAGTCGCTCAGACCCAACCAAGAAAGCACACAGAGACTTATATTGTTTACAAACTGTATGGCCGTGGCAGGCTTCTTGTTATCTACTTCTTCTATCTTAAATTAACCCATTTCTATAAATCTATACTTTGCCACGTGACTCGTGGCTTACCATTACCTTACATCCTTCTTGCCATGGCAGCCCCAGCCTTCTACTTCCCACAATTCTCTTCTCTGCTTGTCCCGCCTATACTTCCTGCCTGGCTACTGGCCAATCAGCATTTCATTTATACAGAGTGATATCCACAGCAGAAGAACCCATATCCAACAGGATGAACCAGTTAAATAATAGACAGGGGAACTTACCAAGTTGTTTGAAGATGGTCTCTGCACAACCCAGAGAATGTCAGACTAGGGATGCAGACTTAGGTTCCTTTGGTTATCTTAACAGCCTGAGGCATTTCCTTGAGCTGTGGGGACCTCAGTGAGGGCCAGTCTGAGACCTTTAACTGAAAGGCTGGAAGGAATTTTGTGATTAGCTTGTATAACAGAGATGCTAATCAAGGAAACCTATAAATCAAAGACAAAGAAGCAAGGTCATGGAAAGAGAAGAGGAAGGAGTTCCTCCTCCAGTTACTACAAACTCTAAAATTCCTTCTAATTAATATTTTTCATTTATTATCTAATTTAACTCATTTATAGTTTTCTTTTCTTTTCTTTCTTTCTTTCTTTCTTTGATTGTTTGTTTGTTTTGTTTTTTTCAAGACAAGGTTTTTCTGTTTAGCCCTGGCTGTCCTGGAACTCACTCTGTAGACCAGGCTGGCCTCAGATCTGCCTTCCTCTGCCTCCAGAGTGCCGATATTAATGTCCGGCTTGTGCCACCATACTCGGTCACTCGTAGTTTTCTTTAAGAGCTCTTATTTATTTTGCATTACCAATTTTATCAGGGTTTTTTTGTTATTGTTAACAGATATGTTACATTTTACTTAAAGCGGCTGCCTGTTCATGATTCAAAAAGAAAAAAACCTTATTGCCTAGGAGGACTTTGTTAAGTGCACAAGATAAACAAGTTTGGAGGTATCTCCTTTTTTTCAAATACTTGCAAGTTAATGATTATCACACATGAAGCCAGCTGCAGTACCTGATGGTGGCTTATCTGAAAACATCTCCTCCTTTTGGAAACTTTGTTCCCCATGTGTATGTGTGTGTGTGTGTGTGTGTGTGTGTGTGTGTATTCATATATATGTGTGTATACATATACATGTGTGTACATATATATGTGTGTGTGAATATATATGTATGTGTATATTTGTGTATGCATATATGTATGTATGTGTGCATGTGTGCATATATAAATGTGTTCCTTTTCTGAAAAGTTGCCTGTCTATGCAAGCTTGGGAATGTGTTTTGGGTTAGTTTTGGGTTAGCTGCTTTTGGGATCAACTTTCTCTATCTGCTTGTACTGGGTCTCTGAATTATCCTGTATGTTTACTATAACATGAGTGAACTCAAGACACTGGGTGACTTTATATATACCTCCCCAAGTGAGCCAGTAAAGTTTCTTCTTACCCAGGAATGGGGTTTCCTATAAGGTTGGTGCTCATCGTAGGGGTGTTCCCCTGACATCTCCACCATTTTGGGTGGGAGGGAACAAGTGTCTCTTGTCTTCAGTGTTTTTATCACTTGGTGATCATAAGACTTCTAAGCTGAAGGCTTAACAAGATCACAGGAGAAGCAGCAGGAAAACACGAAATTATGCATTTGAGGAGGAATGTCAGGAGACAAAGGCCAACTGATAATAAATCAAAATACTTCAAAGGAAAAAAAAGACAAAAAAAGACAAATAAACCAAAATGCCCTCAAAGGTCCAAAGGTAAACAAAATATTGAAAATAAGTTAAACAGCCAGAATCCATGGCTCTGTTAGAGATCGGAAGTAAGCAAGCAAATAAAGCCAAATGTCCAGACCAAAAGTCTTTCAAAGCAAAAAGATAGATGCCTTAAGCCAGACACTTTATTTTTTTTGTTTTTGTTTTTGTTTTTGAGCTGAGGATTGATCCCAGGGCCTCGTGCTTGCTAGGCAAGTGCTCTACCACTGAGCTAAATCCCCAACCCAAGCCAAACACTTTGAAAGCAAAGAAAAAGTTATCAAAGTAGGCTCTTTCTTAACCAGCTCAGCTTAATTAACCATTAGACCAATGGACCAAAGACCAAACCAAGGGGGGTCTGGAGCCTGAGGAAGAACTCACCAGTTCACCTGAGGGAATAGCACCAGATAAGATAGACTCCATTGTAGTGGGTAGCATTCTAGCTTTGATCTGGAGGTTCCAACACCCATTGAGGCTTCAGTAACTGTCACATCTACAAGGTGGGGCAAAGGGAGGACCCTGAAGACCCAGGACCCAGATGTGCCAGCTCCCTTGGTGACTGGACCCTGGACGCTGGAGGTAGACTGAGCAGAATTCAGAGAACACTTCTGGACTGTGCCACACCTTAAAAAAAGAAAAAAGGAAAAGAAGAAATGGAATGGATAGTTATGAGATATTATGGTAGATTATTGTATATACTAGTAAACAAATTTAGTAAAATAGCAGCCTTAGATAATTTACACTGTAATTTGCACTGTTATGAATTCTTATATGTTGATACAAATATAAACTATTTTTATATTCCTGTTTAAGATAATTTGTATATTGATACAAATACAGAACTATATTTGTTATAATGTACCTATATTTCTACTCTTATTTGAAATATTTGTATATTGATACAAATGTAAATTTATATCTGTCATACTGTATTTATGTTCTACTTCTGTCTAAGATATTCTATATACTGATATATATTTAGGATTATTATCATACTGCATATTGCACTATACATTCCTACCTCTGTTATAAATACCTTGTGTATTGTCACAATTTTGAAGTCATCATCCTTTACCATACATTTGCTTATAGACTGTTTACCTTGTTTACGGGAAACCTTAGTCCTTAGGTTATTTAGGTAGATAAGACTTACAGATTTATAGTCACCTATGCTTGTCATCTCTATAGTTATGCTAGTTAGGTTATTCAGATTTACAGATATATAGGTCAGATGGACAGGTAATCTTCAAACACTTCATAGACCTAGAGAATATGGCATTTAAATAACTTAGAATTCTGTTGATGTGAGACACAATTGTTCCTGGCAGCACCAATTTGATCCTGAGAGAACGTAGGGCTTCTAAGACATTTCCATTTGGAAGTTTGTTTCTTGGAACAAAATGGCCTACTGGGCAAAGAACTGCCCTTGCCTCAACTGGTGACAATTCAAGTGCTGTCCTTCTGGACAAGCAGGACAGAAAGAAAGGTGACTTCTGAACACTGCCAAGACAGGGTAAGATGGTCTTTCAGAATTCCTGCTTCTGAAAATGGTCTATCAGATACTCTACACCTGTAGCCAATTTGAATGCACTAACAATGCTGAGAAACATTAGGTGACTGTCCAGGCTGCCAGCTGTTTCTGTCTACTCTTGCAAGACTCCCAAAAGTTGCTTGCATCCATCTTCCATTTCTCAGGTACCATTATATTCCTTCTCAGGTCTTTGATGGGATTAAAGACTAACAGTTATAGTTACAACTTAGTAGATATATAATATCTTAGATAGACCATATTAAGTATTAGATTCAGGTTCTTTAGGACAGGATACCTTTTGGAATAATCTTTGTAACATGCCATTTACCTATGCTCTAGATTTCTCTGGATTTTAGTATGTGTTTCTTGCTTGATATTGTTCACATTGGTTGTAGTTCCATCTTATCTAGGACATTATCCCTCATTACTCCTGGACAATATGTGATAACCATTCCTTTGTATATAGTCTTGTATTACGTTAGAATCTTCTTAGTTAGACAAAAGGGGGAGATGTAGTGGGTAGCCATTCCAGCTTTAATATGGAGGTTCCAACCCCCATTGCAGCTTGGTAACTGTCGTGCCTACAAGGCGGGGCAAAGGGAGGACCATGAAAACCTGGGACCTGGATGTGCTGGCTTTCTTGGTTCCTGTACCCTGGATACTAGAGGTAGACCGAGCAGAGTTCTCCAGAGAACACTGCTGGACTGTGCCACACCTTTCCCAAACCCTGTAAACTATCCCTTCACTTGTAAGTTATCCCATAAAATAAACCTCCCTTTTAACTACATGGAGTGGCCTTAATAATTTCACCAATACTCCATAGGTTCATGGTCTTGGCTTCCATTTAGATGATTCTTCCAATGGAAAGTGGATCGTCTCAGTCCCCACATTGGACACCATAACTGTTGAGGCAAAACCACAGCTCTCATTTTAAAGGGAATAAGAAATAGTTTATTCTGGAAATATTTTGAGTGCCCATGGTCTAGGAGCAAAGATTCAGTTTACAAAATTACAAAATTTCTTGTTCCAACATGGAAGCAGTTTCACAGAGCTTTTCTAGTTTTACAGAAGAAAGAAAGTTATAAATCAAGTCAAGTTTAAAATACATTGGAGGGTACACAAGAGAGGCGGGTACAATGAGATGGGGGAGCTACTCTGTATCCAAAGATGCTATCTAATGACATTCTTAGCTCTTGGATAGGTGGAGTCTAGTGTTCTGCTAAATTATTAGCTTCTAAGAGGTTTTTATTTATTATCATGAGATGTTAATTCAGATACAGAGTGGGGAAGGAATGGCTATGTCAAAAGGCTAAAACTAGCCCAAGAAAAGTAATTAGCTTCTGAACCTACAAAATTCCAACCTCTCCACAGTACTGAAATTCCTATCGATCCATCTGTCTCTACAGACACAGACTCTTTCCAGGAATTTGTCATTAACAGCCGGATATATCTTCTTTTTCGGGAATTTTCATTCACAGACTCATCTTACAATATACACACATGAAAATGGAATGAAGCCTAAACAGTACAACTGAAACTATTCAAAACTCTTAGAAGAATCTGAAAGGGTAAATTTCATGGCCATTGAGTCAGCAATGATGCCTTAAATGTGACATTAAAAATTCAAATGACAAGAACAACATTGGATTTCACCAAAATTAAAAGTTTCTTTTCAGAAGACATGCTGTAGACTGAATTGTTTGCCTCTCCCCACCCCAAGTTCATATGTAGAAGTTCCAGCCACATACTACCTCAGAAAGTTAAATAAAACCACTGGAGTGGGGCCCAACCCAGAATAACTTGACTCCTTATAAAAGAAGGAAATTTGGATGCAGATATTACAGAAGGAATAAAATGTGAAGACATATGTAGGAATCAGAAATCCATGAGATAAGGAGAGAGATATGGAATAGATTCTTCCCTAGTAACCCTCAGAAGATCCCATCCATCTATCAAAAGACTGATGTACTTATAGTTCCCAAAACTTCAGGAGAATAAACCAGTCCTGGGTCAAAACTGGTTATGATGACTCTGGAAAATGAAAATAGAACAGCATTAAGAGTCTAAAAAAACTCCCCAAGCAATACAGGCTATTGCTGTTGCCTTTTGTGGAATATCAGTTGAAGATGTGTTACATTTGTTTATGCTGTGGAATATTTGTTTAATGATGCAAAGATGTGTTGCATTCTTTTTTGTTGTTGTTTTGTTTTTGTTTTTTCAAGACAGGGTTTCTCTGTGTAGTTTTGGTGCCTGTCCTGGATCTCACTCTGTAGACCAGGCTGGCCTCGAACTCACAGAGATCCACCTGGCTCTGCCTCACGAGTGCTGGGATTAAAGGCTTGCGCCACCACCTCCCCGCCTGTTGCATTCTTCTTTTATGTTGCATTTGTTTAACTCTGTAAAGCTGCGTTACTTTGTTGCCTAAAACACCTCTACTAAAGAGCTGGACAGCCAATAGCTAGGCAGGAGAGAGAAATAGGTGGGACTGGCAGTCAGAGAGAATAAGTAAGAGGAGGAACCTAGGATAAAGGAGAAGAACAAGAAGAGGGAGGAGTGAAAAGAGAAGGAGAGAAGGACAGCACACAGCCACACAACTAGCCATGGAGTACGAAGGGAAGAAAGACATACAGAATAAAGAAAGGTAAAAATCCCAGAGGCAAAATGTAGAAGAAAAGAAATGGGTTAAGTTAGAAAAGCTGGCTGGAAACAAGCCAAGCTAAGGCCAGACATTCATAAATAAGAATAATTTTCGGCCGGGTGGTAGTAACACACACGTTTAATCCCAGCATTCAGGAGGCAGAGCCAGGTGGATCTCTGTGAGTTCAAGGCCAGCCTGGTCTATGAGCGAGATCCAGGAAAGGTGCCAAAACTACGTAGAGAAACCCTGTCTCAAAAAACAAAAACAAAAACAAAAACAAAAGAATAAGTGTCGTTTACTATTGGAAGCTGGACGGCAGGCCCCCAAAGAGAAAAACAAAACAAAAAGGAAAAAAGAAAAAAGAAAAAAAAAAAAAAAAACTACAGTTGCCCTTGGTTGCTTCCCAGAATTTAAAAGTAAGTCTTAATTGCTAAAGTGACCACACAGGACTTGAAAGAATAGAGCCACATCTGTCCTGGAATCCTCCTCCCTGGGGATGCTTTCACAGTAACAGAGGGTGCTGTACAAGCTGCCAAGGGAGAAGAGCATCCAATAGCCAGCTGTGGCACCTGCAAATCACAATGACTTGCATGGCAAGATGTCCACAACCACACAATGTCCACAACCACACAATGTCCACAACCACACAATGTCCACAACCACACAGTAGCAGCACTTATATCTTAGGGCTAACCAAGAGCTGTGTAATTGGATTTAATGCCTGATTAATAGGAAGGAATTTATACCTGCTACTGGAAACCTCAGCAACTACTCCCAGCAGGTGAGGCTTTGGAGCCTTAGGAAGGAACCTACTACTGCCATTTCCCAAACTAGTATAACTTCTAAGTGCATTCTTATTTATTTTGATTTTATATGCACTGGTGTCTTGCTTGTATGTATGTCTGTGTGAGGGTGTCAAATCCCCTGGAACTGGAGATACAGACAATTGTGAGCTGCCATGTGGGTGCTGGGAACTGAACTCAGGTCCTCGGGAAGAGCAGCCAGTGCTGTAAACCGCTGAGCCATCTCTCCAATCCCTCTAACTGCATTTTTGTTTTTGTTTTTGTTTTTCAAGACAGGGTTTCTCAGTGAAGTTTGGGTGCCTGTCCTGGACCAGGCTGTCCTCAAACTCACAGAGATCTGCCTGCCTCTGCCTCTGCTTCTGCCTCCCGAGTGCTGGGATTAAAGGCGTGTACCACCACTGCCTGGCTTAACTGCATTCTTAATACCTAACCCACAGAGAAGTGTTCTCATCCCTCATCAAAGACACTTCCTCTTGCAGCAAACAGAGACCATTGCATAAAACCACAACTGCTCAAAATGCAGAGAAAAACTGACTCAGGAGTGCCTAGTCCTAGTTGGCAAATCTACAACAAAACCCCTACATCTAAAGCTCAAGGTAACTGCTGCAAGACTGTGTCTTCTGTGTATTACACAGGAAGCTGCCCCCATGAAATCTCAACAATATGGTCACCTAAACAAGACCTGAACAATGACTGTATCAGTTGACATGCCAACCTGATGGGGGAAGTCTCACAAGACCCTAGCCCTAGACAGAGAATTTCAGGAAGTTAGTAACTGCTGAGAAAAGGAAAACAAACCCGTCCTCTCCAGGAATCAGCCCCAACTGGTTATCTAATACCAAGTGACCTAAAAAAGTATACACACTTGCATCAATGATTGCATTCAGGAATGAAAATAAAGGCACTTCCCCTTGGAGTAGTGTGAGCAAGAACTGAGTCTGGTCCACTCTCCTATGCTTTCCATCTATCTGGAGTTTGGGGTTACTGGTCTGTGACTTGTCTGCCTGTCGCTTGTATCTGATCTGTCTGTCCCTGTTGCCTGTGTGTGCCTTTTTCTGTTCTGCATCTGTCTATGCCTGTGTATCTGCTGTGCTGTGTCTATCTGTGACTGGGCTGATCCCTAGCAAAGGGCTTTCCTCTGCATGTATTTAACAGTGCAGAAAACACAGCCTGGGAAAAGGCGAGAAAGTCTTTACAGACATCTTTAACAGAATGTCACTGGAGAAGTTACTTTATTGACCTCAACTCCCCCCGCCCCGCCCCTTCTGACAGCTCTCCATCTCTTCTCACTCATCTTCCCTTCCTCTTTCTCTTCTTTAAAAAAAAAATATTTATTAATTTTTATTTCCTGTGAGTTGGTGTTTTGCCTGTACATATGTCTGTATGAGGGTGTTGGATCCCCTAGAACTAGAGTTACAGAGGGTTGTGAGCCACCATGTGGGTACTGGGAATTGAACCTGGGTCCTCTGGAGGAGCAGTCAGTGCTCGTAGATAATGAGCCACCTCCCAGCCCCCAGAGGAAGGGGAGTTGAGGAAAACAGAACCCATCCATGTCCTCAAAGACCTAGATGGGGGTTTGCAAAGAGGCTGTCAAAACCACAGCCTTAGCATAGAGACTTTAGAAATACGGAAAACTTGGGTACTGTTCCAAACCTGGTAAACTGGATCTCGTTAGGGAGAAACCAGTGATGTGTGATAAGAAGCCCTCAAGGCAAATGGACAGCCTTGGCTGAGCACCACTAACCTGGATGGAATTTCTAACGCGGTCAGTTCAAGCCTGTTTAACCACGTGCAATGGCATATGAACAAGAGGTGCTAACCTCTTGTTTCTGCTAGCAGGGCGTTGGTGAGATGGCTTCACTTCAGTCTTCCTGTTTTCTCATGTGGGTCTACTGATTTCCTGTGTCCTCTGCTGTTCCCCGACCTTTTCGTATAGAAACTAAAACCATTCAAAAGTTTTTATAGCAATACAGAAGATTAAAAGATTGGGGTTGTGCTCTTCTGAATCACAGATCACATCATCATGGCTATCTCTCTTTTGCAGCAGCTTTGCTGAAGTGTAGCATCATATAATTCAGCCATCTAACCTGGCCCTCTTCTTTCATGGGTTTTTAGTGTATTCACAGAAGTATAGAACCACCACAGTATCGTACTGGTTGGTTTTGTGTGTCAACTTGACACAAGCTAGAGTCATTAGAGAGGAAGGAGCCCCAGCTGGGGCAATGCCTCCATGAGATCCAGTTGTAAGGCATTTTCTAAATTAGTGATCATTGGAGAAGGCCTAGCCCATGGTGCGTGGTGCCATCCCTGCGCCAGTTCTGGGTTCAATAAGAAAGCAGGCTGAGCAACCTATAGGAAGGAGAGACTGAAGGAGAGTCCAGGAAACAGAGAGAGCGAACAAGAGAGGGCTATGATGTCAAGAGGGACCTTTTAAAGGGTACTGGTGTTGCATAGAGAAAAAATACGGTGTAGAGACAGTGGAGATGTGTCACATTTGGTGGTGCTGGCACTAAGTCCCTGAGGGCAGGCTGGTGGAGTGCCTGATTTCTAACGCAAGTGACTCTGGAATAGAACATCAGTAGAAGCCCAAACCATTGCTCATGAATTGGGAAGAAAGAAATGCATGCTTACTATAGAAAGATCCAGGCATCACCACCTTAGCACATTGACTGAATTTGGCATCACTGATTATGGGGCAGTCAGACATCACAAACTCTATGATATGATATGATATGATATGATATGATATGATATGATATGATATGATGATATAGTATGGTATATAATATGGTGTGACATGATATGATTTGATAATTTAGTATGATGATATGATATGATGATATGAATACCATCAACTTACCTAGGAACAAATTCTTGCCTGACATTTTAACTTGCCTATCAAGCCCTTTGTAAGCTTCCATATCATAAGAAGGAAAGGGGATGAAGTGACTTTATAAACAACAACAGAAAACTGTCAAATCCGGAACACAAGGCTCTCCCCGACCGGCCTGTTGACGTAGAAAGCCCGTGTCATGTGGGAAGAAATGACCAGTGTTAGTCTCTTCTCTGTTCCGGTAATAATCACCTTGTAGCGAGAACGTGAACATCTGAGCTCCCGGGTTTAGAGGCTTTGGTCCACCGTGGGTTTTCCACATTGCTTTGGGCCTATGGGGAGGCAGCTAGTCACTGCAGGACAGTTTCTGACACCCCTAGCAATACAAAGCTGGCATCAGTTTCAGGGGACCTCACGATCCAGACTGTCATCCTGTTTCAGATTCAATGATGAAAAAAAAAAAAATACAGCAAAGCATAGGTTTTAAGTTTTATTTCCCTTTTCTTTTTTTATTTTATATAAGTGGGTGTTTTGCCTGCCTGTGTGTCTGTGCACGACATGTATGCCTGGTGCCTGAGTAGGTCAGAAAAGGGTCAGAACACTCCCTGGAACTGGAGTTACAGGTGAGTCACCATGTGGGTGCTTGGAATTGAACTCCAGTTCTGTGCAGAGCGGCCAGTGTTCATCATTGCTGAGCCATCTCTCCAGCCCCTAAAACATACTTCTTGGCTGAAAATTAACTGAGATAAATAAAACTTTGGAGAATTAGAAAATTTTGAAGCCTAGTGCATGCCTTTGATCTCAGGGCTTGGAAGGCAGAGCAGCAGCAGGCAGATCAGTGTATTAAGGCCAGCCTGGTCTACAGAGCAAGTTCCACGACAGCCAGAGCTACACAGAGAAACCTTGTCTTGAAAAACCCAAAAGAAAAAAAAGATGACATCAATTATTAATTTACTCAAGTATAATACATGTAATAAATGTTAAAAAAACATGGTAACTATAATAAATAAAACACTTTATTAACTCAAATATATGTATGATACATACACAGTGTTAAAGTCATGCCATATTTGATTTAGTAAATGCTAAATCTAGAAAATTTATAATAGATGCAAAGGAAACAATTGTACTATCCTTTACAACTTTTATATTTGAAACTTTTAACCAAATATAATGTGTGGGAAAAGATATTACTATGATTTTATTATAGAACATTATATATTACATAAACATTACCATTTCAATCATTTCAAGAATCCACTGGTGTTGGACATGACGGCTCTCACCTTTAATCCCAACACTCGGCAGCTAAAGACGGGCAGAGACAGGCAGATCTCTATGAGTTCAAGGTCAGCAAACACAGCAAGACCTGGTCTCAAAAAAACTACTAAGAGAGCCGGGCGGTGGTGGCTCATGCCTTTAATCCCAGCACTCAGGAGGCAGAGCCAGGAGGATCTCTTACAAGTTTGAGGTCAGCCTGGTCTACAAGTGAGATCCAGGACAGGCACCAAAACTACACAGAGAAACCCTGTCTTGAAAAAAACCAAAACCAAAACCAAACCAAACAAACAAATTACTAAGGGAGAGAGAATTCAAAGGCATCAAATACATTTATATTACTGTATACCTCACTGTGGTTTTATCAAGTTAACTGAGGTATGATCCACATGCTATAAACACTCACTCTTTAGCTGGGCAAAACAGTGGCTGCCCCTGCAGATTTCCAGCCTGTCTGTGTTCAGGTGCTCCCACTCACCATCATCTCAGACAGCAATCACTGAGCATCCATCCTTCACTGTAGATTCATGCTCTTCAATACTTCCACGTGAATGGAGTCACAGAGTGTTTGTATTCTGAAACTAGCTTTGTTTTACTCAACATTGTTCCCATTGATTACAGAAATGTGTTCCTTTTGCTTGCTGAATGTCAGTCTCTTGCATCAGTGAACATACAGTGATTTGTTTAACCATTTACATGTGGGTGAGCTTTTAGGTGTTCAATCCAGAGCTACTCCACTTTAAAGATAAAACTGTATGAATATTCATCTGTAACTCTATTTGTAGACAGATGTCTTCCTTTCCCTGGGTTGTGTGGTTAATACATATGCAATAACCAAATTGCTTTTCTGTAGTGCTTTTACAGTGACTACATGGTTACATTGTCAGACTTTTTTTTTTTTCTGTTTCTATGTATAACAGCTCTAGCTGTCCTGGAACTCGCTCTGTAGACTAGGCTGGCCTGGAACTCACAGAGATCTACCTGCCTCTGCCTCCTGAGTGCTGGGATTAAAGGCTTGTGCCACCACCACCCAGCACATTGTCAGACTTTCAAATGCTAAATAACTACTTTAGTGCTTATGAAGTAATATTATAATTTTTAACTAATATTTCTGATGACTGATGATTTTCATGATTTTGTGGACATTCATGAAGCTTTTTCACATTTCACCTCTTTTAATGAAATAATGTTGTTTGTCTTATGTAAGCCTCAGTCTGCTCTATTTGTTTTTAAATTTTAGTTATGTATTTGGAGGTGGGTGGGCATATAATACATACAATACAATACAGTACAATACAACACAACACAACACAATACAATATAAACTACTCTTGTGCAGTTAGAGGACAACCTGTGGGGGTCAGTTCTCTTTCCAGTCCATGGGTCCGGGGATCAAACTCAGATCCTCAGACTTGGCAACAGGTGCCTTCACCTACTGAGCTGTCTCACTGACCCAGAAGTGTTTTAGAGGTGGGAACTTTTTACTTGTTTCTCATCAGCACTAGTGCTCAAGACTAGGAACCCTTGAGTGCTGGGCAAGCATGCCGTCACTGACCTGTATCCCAAGCCCTTCTATTCTTATCTATCAGTCTGACAGCCAGGTTTCTACCAACACAACTCATTCTTTGATCATTGGGAGTCCCAATGTTCGACCTAAAGGAGAAGACAAAAAACACTTGACATCTCAAAAATGCTGGAAGTGAATGCTATAATCTGTGTGATTCCCCAAAATTTGTATGTTGAGAATGTTGTGTAATATTAGTTTAAGGTGTGTTGCATTCATTATGCTGTGGAATATTGGTTTGATGATGAAAAGTGTGCTGCATTCTTTTGTGTTGCATTTGTTTAACTCTGTAAAGGTGTGTCTGCCTAAAACACCTGATTGGTCTAAGAAAAAGCTGAACAGCCAATAGCTAGGCAGGAGAGGGCTTCTGGGCATAGAGAACACATAGGAGGAGAAATCTAGGCTCGAGAGAACAGGAAGGCGTGAGAAAAGGAAAAGGAGAGGAGGACACCAGGAGCCAGCCACACAGCCACACAGCCACACAACCAGCCATGGAGTAAGAATTAGGAAAGAAAGACATGTAGAATTAAGAAAGGTAAAAAGCTCAGAGGCAAAATGTAGAAGAAGAGAAATGGGATAATTTAAAATAGAAAAGCTGGCTAGAAACAAGCCAAGCTAAGGCCGGGCATTCATAAGTAAGAATAAGTCTCTGTGTTTTATTTGAGAGCTAGGTCGTGGGCCCCCAAAGAGTAAAAAAAAAAAAAAAAATTACATGAGAATTTGATCCTTAATGCAGCAGTGTTTAGAGGCAGGGTCTAATGAGAGGCTCTTGGGTCTTGTAGATTCCACATTCATGAACTTATTCGTGAACTGATTCATGACATTATAGAAAGAAGTTGCAAGGGGCTTGCTCTTCTGCTGTCTGCCCTCATGACACACAGACTCCCTCCCATCTAGAGAATGCAGTATTCAAAGGACCATGCAGGGTTCAGAGGCCAAACCCTGACAAGATACTGACATATTGGTCTTGGAGTCCCTAGATACCAGAACTGTAAAAAATAAAAGTTCAGTTTCTATAAATTAACCAGTCTTAGATATTCTACGATAGCAGAACAAAATAAAAGAAGACAGATATCAAATTTAGTGCCACTCTTCACTCAGAAGAATGTCAGCACCTGGAAAGAAAACCTTACCCAGAAGAAGAATGCAGCAGAAAGGCATTTGCTGCTTCGCAGCACTCTTTAGCCTTTAGTTTTGGAGACAAACAGTATGCTGATTAGAAGCATTCTTAAACAAGAAACATTTATTTCTAACCCTAACTGCTTTTCCATTTGAGGAGAATGCTCTTTCCACATACATAGGAGGCAACTTCCATGGAGAGTCTTTTGTTCATTGATGTCCTGTCCCCACAGACAGTTGCCCTATAGGGAAGGATCGTAGGCTGGGGACCTGAGGCACACCAAAAATATTTCCAATTCAAATTCTCTCACCATGACCATCCTTACTGATTTCTCCTGCTTGCTTGAGGTTTGGTTGCTGGAAGACTTTTCATCAGAACAGGAAATCATTAGGGAAGTGCTAACTCAGAGAAGAAACAGGCTCAAGGAAGGGCTGTTTACCCAGCCAAGGAGGAAGCCTGAGTCTGTGACCAGTGCACAAAGGGAATGGTGCCTCTGGGTTATCTGGCCAGCTGACGCTGCCATACACATTTCCTGACACTTTCTTGGAAACAGTAATTGACTTGAACATGAAATGTGGATAAGAAACATCGTAATTGTGGGGAAAGGCTCATTGGTTGGGATCATCTCCTGGAAGTTCTTCACCAACAGGCATCCCTCAACCTTAGCAGATATTTTCATAAGACTCAAAGTTACACAAATTCTAAATACTTTACTCCAAACTATTCATAATGTTATCCTTCGGCATATAGACAGCCCTAGCTTAAGACACCTCAAAATACAGCATGGAAATCAAAGTTGTCAGTTATTAAAGGCAGGACCCCTCAATGCAAAGGCAACATACAAAGACCTTCTTTGGACTTTCTAGGAGGATGTGAGCTCTGTCTCCAATTGTCCAAATGGCAAAGAGGTCACCGAGGATTTTCCTGACTGTACTTACAGACACATCACTCTCTCAAGAGCACAGTACTCACTTGAAGGGACAGAGAAGAGGCCAAATGCCACATCTGTTTCTCTGGGGTAGAGGTTGGGTCACTCACTGCCATCCAGCACACACTCACCCTCCTCCTTTCCCTTGATAATAACAGCAGTCTAACTGAGGAAACAGAAAAATTGAGTCTATGATCATTACGCTAACGTTGTCATTCTAACACAGCTGTATCTCTAGAGCTGCGTCTTTCCACTTGACCTCGGTTACCTCTGCTTTTGTCCTCATTCCAAACCAATGACAAAACACCCCTCCCCAACTCTGGCCTGTGTGCAATGGCTGTGCCATCAGGTGTCCTTAACCCTGTGCCAATCTCTTGCTTAAAAAGTCTTTATTAGCTTTCCATCTAAAATGTACCTTGCCAATTGTCTTTCTGTGTGTTTTCTCTGACATGTTTTCCACTGGCTGCCCTAAATGTCTCATTTTGCTTTATTGGCCTATATCTGCTTTCTAACTTCTCCTCTGCTGTCTACTATGAGTGGGTGCTCTTTCTTGTCTGCTTCAGTTTAGCCAGAGCCTCCTTCAAGTGGTATCTCCAATGCAAAGACTTCCAGACCAACCTGTAGTGGGAGCCTAGAACATCTGCTCCTCTTAAATGGAAATCATATCTTATACATTTTATGAAACAGATGTAAAACTCAATTAAGTCTGGCTAACCAACTTAGGCCAATGTATGAGCTCCAGGTTCAGTGAGAGACCATGTCTTAAAAACCAAGATGGCACACACACACATGAACACATACACATGCCTGCACCACACACACAATAGTAATAATAGTAACAATAATAACGAAAACACTGGAAGATGGAAAGTTCTCTCATGTTCATTGATAAACAGAAGTGATACTGTTAAAGCAATCTACAAACTAAATGCAATCCCCATCAAAATTTTAATGTCATTCTTCATAGAAATAGAAAAAATTGCCAGGCAGTGGTGGCATGCAACTTTAATTCAGAAGGCAGAGGTAGGCGGATCTCTGAACGCAAGGCCAGCCTGGTGTACAGAGTAAGTTCCACAACAGCCAGGGCTGTTACACAGAGAAACCCTGTCTGGAAAAAATTTAATCCTGAGGTTCATCTGGAAAAACAGGACCCCAAATAGCCAAAGGAATCCTGAACAAAAGCCACATTGGAAATAACAAGTTGGAGGCCAGCCTGGACCATATAAAAAGATCTTGCCTCCAAAAACAAAAACTAAGTAATGAATAATACAATGAAAAATAAGTTCCCCCAAAGACAACTGTGCTCTTTTGTTATTTGATACTAAGTTTAGGTATTTTTTTGTCTTTTTGTTTTTGCTTTTCTTGAGACAAGCTCTCACTAGGTAGTTTGGTTGTTCTGGAACTCACTATGTAGACCAGGCTGGTCTTGCATTCATAGAGCTCTGTCTGCCTGTTCCTCCCAAGCACTGGGATCATAGATGTACATATCTTGAATATCCCACCAAGGCCAAGTGTGCAAGACTTGGTGCCCTGGCCAGGGCACTATTGGTAGACTGTGAAATCCTTAGGAGGTAGAACACAGAGAAGGCCATCATGGTAACGTGCTCACGGGAATGCTGGGAAAACCTGTGCTCTGTCTTGCATCCCAGAGACTGGAGTAGCGTTCTCTGTCACATACTGCCACCATGATGGACTGTCTTACCACAAGCCAACCAAGCTAACCGGCTTCCAAAACTGAAGGTCAAAATGAAGCTTTATTCTTTGCTCTTTACACTGGTTCTTTCTGGTATTAGTTATAGTAACAGAAAGGCAACACAGGGTTTTTCCTCTAGTTCCTGGATGCTAGGATTACCAGGTTCACTAATTTTTTTTCTGTGCACCATTTATGCATACTTACAATCATATACTACAATTCTGTACTTCTGCTTAGCATACTTATTTAAGCATTTCACAAGTAATTAAAAAATCCTTGTGGATATCACTGTTCATGAATATGCAATACTCTGTGTTGCCATGTAATGATGCTATAATTCTAATGTTCCATCACTGAATATTTAGCTCATTTCCACCTTCTGTCTATTATAAATTGTACTAGTAAATACCAAGATGATCTCCCTATAGCTAGGATTATTCTCTTCCTGTGCAGTGTCAAGAATATAATTATTAGACAAAAATCTATAACCACTTTAATGTCTATGATAGAATTGTGACTAATTTACTTTCAAAAAGTTGTAAACTAATAAAATAGCCTTAGCAAGATTCCAAATTCATGCCCTATGCCTACATTGAATATTGCTACTTAGGAATCACTAATTACATAGTGGAAAATGGTTAAAAAGTAAAATATGTGTTTTTGTTGTTTCAATCTTTACTTATTAAAGAAAATGTATTTGCTAAATGCACAGTTCACTTATTCTCATTTCTGTGTGACTTGCCTCTCATACCCTTGGTTGTGAGTGGGTTTATTAACCTGTGTTTGGCCTCTTCCCATGTTAGGGACATTAACTTGTCACACTTATTGTAAATAACTTCAAGTTTACTGGTTGTCTTATAACTTTATACAGTTTTTTAGATTCTTTTTGACAGTTTTATACATGAATGGTATTGGGGGGGGAGGATTTGGGAGGTGCTAAGAGACAGGGTGTGGTCCTGGCTGGCCTGGAACTCATCCTGTAGACCAGGCTGCCCTCAAACTCAGAGATCTGCCTGCCTCTGCCTCCTGAGTGCTGGATCAAAGACATGCACCACCACTGCCCGGCACATGAGTACATGAGTGGTGTATTTATCGTGTGTGTGTTCCTTCTACCCCTCCACCTCCTCAGGTATCCTCCCCTACTCCCTCTCAAATCCATGACCTCTGTGATTATGTTCTCTCTCTCTCTCTCTCTCTTTCTCTCTCTCTCTCTCTCTCTCACACACACACACACACACACACACACACACACACACACAGAGAGAGAGAGAGAGAGAGAGAGAGAGAGAGAGAGAGAGAGAATGATAGACATATAGCCTACTGAGCCCATTCAGTGCTGTTGGAAAGGCAGCTAGGCTAATTTTTAATATGTAGTCATATCTATCTATCTTTTCTTCTTCAGCAGCAGTTCTCAACTGGGGTCACATATCAGATGTCCTGCATATCAGATATTTACATTACAATTCATAACAGTAGCAAAATTACAGTTTGGAAGTAGCAATGAAATGCTTTTATGGTTGGGGTCACCACAACATGAGGAACTGTATTAAAGGGTCACAGCATTAGGAAAGTGAGAACCACTGGTCTACAGTCTTTTACACATTTTCTTCTTTGATCCAGAGATTTTGTGATGAGTTTTATTTAACTGTTTGAGGATTTTTTTTTCCTGACAAGATCTCGCTTTATACCCCTGGCTGGACTGGAACTCCCTGTGTAGACCAGGCTGGCCCAGAACTCACAGAGATCCTCCTGCTTCTGCCTTCTGAATCCTGGGAGGAAAGATGTTGTGTATCATCACACATGGCAATTTTTTTTTTGAGACAGAGTCTCGTGTAGCCCAGGTTGGCCCAGAATTTGAATTTGCTGTGTCTGAGGATGACCCTTAACTTCTGTGCCTACTGTGCCCACTTTCTTAGTGCTGAGCTTCTTGGTGTTCAGTTTATAGGGTGCTGGGACTTGAACGCAGCACTTTGCTAACTGAGCTACATTCCCAGTGCTCCTGCAGATTACTTTCCTCATCTATTTGCACATTTGCTCAGGCATTTCTGAGAACAAGGCTCTAAGTAAGTAGAATGTATAAGCTTCACCTACTAGACCCCAAGTCTCATCCATGTGCTCTAGCCTGCCAGCTGATTTTAGGACTGATCCACCTGGTTTGCTGGGGTTTCGTATCCCAGCAAAGCCAGCTGTTTATCCCACTCTTCCACCCATGAAGTACTTCTCCTTTCTTTATATGTAGCCCTGGCTAACCCGGAACCTGGACACTGTAGATCAGCAGTGTCCTTACCTCTCTTACCAACTTGCATGGGACACACTTACATTTGCTTCACACCATTGGACATTCTTCATTCTTTACTGTGTTAAGGAAACCATGTTTTGTTTTTAATTCTTCATGTTTAATTTTATGCTTAATGTTTAACTGAAAACATTTTATTAATGTTTGAGATAAGGAATCCTTGATGTTGACTCAGCCTGGTTCAGCTGGTACAAACAAACTACTTTTGCGAGACCATCCTCTCAATTTCCTTCGTCATACTACAAAAAACCCCAGCGCGGCAGAGCTCGTCTGTCTGACTGATGGCTCAGACGTTTCCTCATGTTTCCTAATAGCCAGACTCTCTGTCACATAACAAATTCAGTGATTCACTTTCCAAAGAAAAATTTTCCACAAGGCGGTGAGTCCTCATGCAAAAGCTCCCGTGAACAACCTGGGCCCCAGATGTCTCAACCCTCGAAGTGGAATGGCCACTGGGATGCTTCTCCAGGCGTGGGCTCTGGGTGTGAGTCCTTGCTAGACCATCTAAGAGCTGGGGCTTTGAACCAGCTAGCTTCTCTCACACCCAGCTTCCTTCCTGATCATCGTGGTCAATGATATTTAATTTATAAACTGCCATGAAGACTAAATAATGGAATACCTTTTAGGAGCTTCGATAATATTATTGATATTTTTCTCATTGTAATGTGTCTGGTACATAGTAGCTGCTGAGTAAATATTTGCTGGATAAATAAAGGATGTCTGTAAAGACTCCAGTGATGAAATGGGACGTTTCTTGGGGGTTTCTAAACTGGATGATTCAATGCTAATAAACAAACGGGAAATGACAATTTTGTTTTTGTCCTGTGAAGGCCTAATAATAGTGCCTTTATTGCTCTATTAACAAGTAATTTGCATGATTAGACCTCAGCCTGGTCCCTGGGCACAGTCACAGAATAATTCCTGGCCCTTTAGCTTTGGATGCAAAGAAAAGAACTCAGCCCAAGCTTCAAAGAGAAATTGGGTATAAATCTAGGAACTGTTGTCTCAGAGGACCCATGAGTAAAAACATAAGAAACCCTTCAGAAACCAAAGTGTTCTCCTCTCTCTCTCTCTTTCTCTCCCTCCCTCCCTCCTTCTCTATCTATCCCTCCTTCCTCCATTTAGTTCTCTGCAGCTAGGCATCGTTTCTCTCTGCACTGCATGGCAGCAGATAGCTCCCCTGAGTTTTAAGTCTGCATAGTTCTTGTCCTAATCCATACTTATGGAGGAATCTGCCTGTCCCAGTATATCAGTCTGTCTGGAAAGGCTATAACAGAATTCTACTGACTGGGTAATTTATGAGGCATAGAAATTAGCTATTCATAATAGCACACACCTGTAATCCCAATACTTGGGAGGCTTAGGCAGGAAGATCTCAAGGTGAGGCCAATCAATCTAGTTTATACAGCAAACTGCTTCAAAAATGTCTTTCATTAGCTCAAACTCCTGGAGAGTGGGTAATCTAAGATTACGATGCCAGTGTGTGGCCAAGTCCTTCCTGCTGACCATAGCAGAAGCTGTCACATGGCAAAAATGCAAAAGAGCAAAAGGTAGAATGGCCTTCCAGAGTTAACGTGCTGATCCTTTTATGAGAACAGAGCCCTTGTGCCCAAGTCACCTGTTAAAGACTCTGCCTCCTAATATTCTTAACAACGGCAACTAAACCTCAACAGCGCTCGGAGAGCACATTCAAACAAGTGCCCACTTGAGGCCATTCAAAGGTCTTTAGGAGAAGGAAAGCATAGTGCACTTCAAGGGTGCCTGAAGAGCAGTGCCGGGAAGTTGCCTGCTGCTGAGTGACAGACAGGAGAACCTCCAGAAGTCCCAGCGGGTGCCCACATGTCACGGCCCTGACCCTGACAATAAACTGGACCACAGGTTAACCTTTTTAATGGTTTTAGTACGTCATACATGCATATAATGTGTTTTGGTCAATTCTACCCTCTAATTCCTCCCCTACATCTACCCATTTTTGCCTTACAACTTCACACACGGTGCTTAAACCCACCGAGTTCGCTTTAGTACTTCCGGTATGTGGCGGGGAGTGGGGGGGGGCAGGGATGTAGATCGTCGACTGGAGCATGCGCAGTCTCTCAGGGGCCACATCTCTGAAGAAAACTGATTCCGACATCAGTTGCCAACTGCAGATAAACCTTTCATTCTGCCCAGCACTGCATTATGAAGAATAGAAAGCTGATGCAGTGAAGAGGGGCTAGGCATGGAGGCACAAGCCTTTTCATTCCGGCACTCAGGAAGCGGGGGGCAGAGGCAGAGCTCTGTGAGTCCGAGGAGAGTTCGAGGCTAGCCTGGTCTACAGAACAAGTTCGTGAAGCGTTCCATATTTTTTACTTTGGTACAGTTTTCAGTCCCAGGAAATGTGTGTGGTTTTGATCCTTTCTGGTTATGCAGCAAGGTTAATAAACAATCATTTCTCCTCCCTCCCCCGACCCCCCCAAAAAGAACAAGCTCCAGGACAGCCAAGGCTGTTAAGCCAAACCTTGTCTCGAAAAACCAAAATAAATAAAGTGAAGAGGTCTCTGAACTCTTTTACTTCACTTATTGGTAAAAATAATTTGTTGTTTTTATTTAGTAAAGTTTATTCAGAAACTTTTTTTTTTTTTTTAAACAGGAAAATCCTTACTTTATCAAGTAGGAGGAGGATAAAGATTGGTAACTTGGGTTGGGGATTTAGCTCAGTGGTAGAGCGCTTGCCTAGCAAGCACAAGGCCCTGGGTTCGAGCCTCAGCTTAAAAAAAATCTCTCTCTCTCTCTCTCTCTCTCTCTCTCTCTCTCTTCTCTGTCTCTTCCTCTCTCCCTCTCTCTCCCAATAAAGCTCTAAAAAGGCAAATAAAATAAAAGATTGGTAACTTATAAAAATCAGTAAACATTCTTAAAAGCTGTGTCCCAATATTCTTAAGGAAAGCACTTCATGAATACAATTTGAGTTCAGAAGCAAATGCTTCCAGTTTGGTTTCTGCCTTGGGGTGACCTATTAGCATCTGGAACCACTCCTGGCTCAGTCCTCCCTCCATCAGGAGATTTTTAGAGGCTTCAACAGTCTCTCCTCAACGTAGACTATTTCAAAATTAGATTGTTTTTTTTTTTTTTTTACTTTGACTTGATAGTTCAGGGAAATCACGTACATTCTTGAGGGTACCTGCCATCCCCAAATCCCTCCTTTTCTTTGTGCAGGAGTGTTAGTACAGGTGAGTTGTCCTATGCCAGCCAAGCTGAAGCAAGCCAGCTGTGTTTATCTTTCCCACTGATTACAAAACACACTTTGAATAAAGCACCTGAAGGCAAACACTGAAGGAGCCTCAAGAGTGAACAGGCGCAGACAGCCGGGACTGAAGCCTGAAGCAGAAGAAACTGCAGCCTTGCTGAGTATCCCAAGTGCAAGTGTCTTCTTCACCTCCTCGACTGGAGCCAAAGGCAGGCCGGGTTCTAGAACTGTGTATCCAGTACTATCGGGAAAACTCCAGAAATCACCTTTGCAAACCAACAGGCCAAGAAAAGTAGCCTCTGGCCCGGAAACAGTAATAGAAACTAATGACTTTCTTGACTAGCGTTCCTGCCTCCGGGTCCTGATGCTGCAGGGCTTCTGTGCCTCAGGAACAGCACTGACTGGCACACATCCTCGGCAACCAAAGAAAGCTTACCCTCTGGCCAGAGAGGAGTAGGAGGGAGGTTGGTGCCTTTCAAAAGTTCAAGAAAACCTAAGGCTTCTTTTCCTTCTCTCTTACTGCTTTACTCCAAGCCAACACTAGTCACACAAAACAGCTCCAGAGTTCAGGGATCACAACTATCAGATACCCCCAGCCTCCTGTCCAGAAGAACCAGGAAAGGGAGGATCCTGCGAGCTGGAGGATGCCAGGAAGTGCCAGAGAACGTACTGGAAAAGGGTCCTTCTCACTATGTAAAGGTCCCTATGTAATTCCCAAGCTCAATTCTAGGCTGCACAACATGGACTAGATCTAAGGTCACAGACCCAGCGATCAAGTCCCAGAGTAAATGCCACACGGAATGGAAGGTGGTAACTGCCAGAGCGCTGAGCCTGAATTCATGAAGGAACCATCCCCATGGAGGATGAGACACTATAATCTGAGCCTAAGCCAGTTAACTGTTCACACAAACATCACCATTTACTTGGGGAATTTAAAGGAACCCAGAATCTTGGTTCACAATATCCAAATGTGCTAGGTCCAATACAAAAGTCCAAGCCAGCCCAGTGGCGGGAGGGAGGCCTATGCAAGGACCATGGCAGTTGGAGGCCAAGCTGGGCAGCACAAGGAGACCTTCCTTTACAGAAAAAAGAAAAAAAATAATAACCCACATCATTTAATGCTCTAGGAGGATATGTGCAATATTCAGGAAGAACAGAACTATCAAAAGATGTTTGTTTTCTTGTTGCTGTGGTAATGACCATGAGCAAGCAGGGAAGGCAAGGCTGTATTTCATCTCCCCAGTCCTGAGCACAGTCGCTCATGGAGGGATGTCGGGGCAGGAACGGAAGCAGAGATCATAGAGGGGTGCTGCCTGCTCCCTTACTCCCTTGTCTTTCTCAGATTGCTTTCTTACATAGCTCAGGACCACCACCATCATCCACAGGGAGCTGGGATCTCCCATATCAGTCATCAAAAGGAAAATGCCCCCCAGGATTCAAACAGAAAAGGAAGAAGCTGCAGTGTGTGTATGTGCAGATGGTATGATTTTTACACGTGAAAGACCTTGAAACCTCCACTAGGTCACTTCTACAGTTGTGAAAATCCGATCAGCAAAGTAGCAGGATACGAACTTAACACCAAAAATCAGTCACCTTCCTGTATATAAATAACAGACTGGGGAAAAAGTCAGGGCAACAGGAGCTCTCACTGTACCCTCGATGAATAGACGAATATAAAAGCCTTGACATAACTCTAACCAAGCATGTGAAAAACCTGTACCCAAAAAACTCTAAGATGTTGAAGGGAGAAATTGAAGACGTTATCAGAAGATAGGAAGACCTCCCATGCCCATGGATTGGCAGGATTAATATTGTAAAAATGGCCATTCCATCCAAATCAATCTATAGATTCAAAACAATCACTTCCAAAATTTTCAACACAATTTTTCACAGAAGTTGAAAAAAATAAACCTTGTATAGAAACACAAAACACTCAGGATAGAAAAAAATATACCTAAATAATAAAAGAATTGCTGAAGGTATCACCATTCCAGATTTTAAGTCTTATTATAGAGATATAATAATTTAAAAAGCATGGTATTGGCATAAACGCAGACACACTGATCAATGGAATAAAATTGAATACCTGGATATGATTTCATATACCCACAGAGAGTTAATTTTTGACACCAGAGATAACTCAGCATCTTCAGCAAATGGTGCTGGTCAAACTGGCTGGCTGCATGTAGAAGAAAGCAAATAGATCCATATTCATCATCCTGCTCAATTTCAATTCCAAATGGATCAAGGACCTCAGCATAAGACCAAGTGCTCAGAATCTGATAGAAGAGAAAGTGGAGATTTGAACTCGTTGGCACAGGAAAGGACTTTCTGAACAAGAAACTGACAGCACAGATATTAAGAAAAACAAGTAACAAATGAGACCTCTTTGAGCTAAAAAAAGTTTCTGTAGAGAAAAGCTATACGGACACTGTTGTTTATGCAAAACAGCAACCTATAGAATGGGGAAAGATCTATACAAAGTACACATCTGACTGAGGGTTAATGTCCAAAATACATAAAGGACTAAAGGAACTGAAGATAAGAAAATAAATAACCCAAATAACATCCAAAAAATAAATAATACCTCAATTAAAAAATGGGGCAAAGAACTAAATAGATAGTTCTCAAAAGATGAAACACAAACAGCTGAGAAACACATAAGGGGTCAACAGCCTTAGCCATCAGGGCAGTGAAAATAAAAACTACTTTGAAATATCTTACACCAGCCAGACTGGCCAAGATCAATAAAACAAATGACAGCATGTGCTGGCAAGGATTCAGGGAAAGAGGAACACTTATTCATTGTTGGTGGAGTACAAGTTTATACAGTCACTATGGAAATTGGTGGGGCTGTTCCTCAGGAAGCTGGGAATAGATCTACTTCAAGATCTGCCTATATCACCCTTCGGCATATACCCATAGGACTTTCCATCTCGCTCATCTGTGCTCCTTGCTGCTTAACTCATAATAGCCAGAAACTGGAAACAGCTTGATGAAAATGTGGTATATTTACACAATGGAATATTATTCAGCTCTTAAGAAAAGTGAAATTATGAAATTCGTAAGTAAGTGGAAAGATCTGGAAGCAATCATCCTGAGTGAGGCAACCCAGACTCATTGCATTCTTTCTCTTATGTGTGGATGTTAGCATTTAAGCCTTTGGTATGTGTGTATGTGTGTATGTGTGCTACAATCCATGGACCCTCAGGGGTTAGGTATCTAGTAAAGGATAGGAGTGTGGAGAGACTGCCCAAGGATGAGGAAATACAGTATATGATTACAAAGAGATGGGGGAAAACTGGAGGATTAAATAGGGAGGGGCTGGAAGAGAAGGGTAAGGAAGGAAATACAGAGGGACAACTAATACCAAAGGCCATATAGAAAACTGTATGGAAACCTACTACTGTAGAAGCTTTCTAAAATATACACATATATGAAAGAAATCTAAATGGAGACACCAAACACTAGGGGAGAAAATGACCCAACTATAGATCCTACATCACCAAGGAAAACCTCCATTGCCAAGAATAGGGTACATCTAATGGAGTCATTAGCCAACAAGGCCCCTTGGGAACCCCCAAATATCTCAGGCTATTGCCAAAGCTATTGGTTATTTTCCACAGCCTAATGTGTGGTGGTTGGAAAGAAAATGGCCACCATAGGCTCATGGGGAATGGCACTATTAGGAGGTGTGACCTTGTTGGAGTGGGTGTGGCCTTGTTGGAGGATGTGTGTCACTGGGGGTGGGCTTTGAGGTCTCAGATGCTCAGATGTAGAACCCTCTCTCGAGCACCATGTCTGCCTTCACTCTACCATGCTTCCCGCCATGATGATAATGAACTAAACCTCTGAACTGTAAGCCAGCCCCCAATTAGATGTTTTCCTCTATAAGAGTTGCCATGGTCATAGTGTCTCTTCACAGCAATAGAAACCCTAAGACATGATGGTAAGTCCCTATTGGGAAAGACAACATTTACATATCCCATCATACACAGAGCAGTCAATCTAGTACTCACCTGAAATTCCCCCCTGATGACTAGCATTCATACTTCTAGAAGGTGTTCTGCATGCTACCAGAGGAGGAAGGTATTCATCAAGTCAGGTGCAAATCTTGCAACCTACAGCAGTGACCTACCTGCAAGTTATACTGGTGTAACAATGGAACACATGGTATGGGAGTAACCAGTCACTTTTTGATTGGTTAAGGCCCACTCTCTGAGATGGAACCCATACCTTACCCTGCAAAAGTAACCAAGAACATGAAGCTAGATAGGCCATGGGCCTAGGGAAACACCTACCACCATTATTCTGCTAAGTGAACACAGCAGTAAAATGACTCTGAATGACACATTGCTGTACCCTAGCTCAGTGCCTTGATCAGCCCACATCAGAGAAGCTTCTTCTTGCAATAGATGGGAACTAACACAGAGACCCACAACTGGACAACACGCAGAGAGTGACTTTGAAGCACCTTCCCAAACGGGATGTCTTCATCAAAGCCCTCCCCTCCAATTGAGCTCAGGGGTCTGTGTGAAAGAGGAGGCAGAAAGATGGTAAGAGCCAGATGTGATGGATGATTGCATGAAAACAGGCCATTCCAGATGTGTCATAACTGATGCGTACATGAGCTCTCAGAGACTGTGGAAGCATACATAAGGCCTGCACAGGTTCAAGCCAGATGGGGTCCTAGGACTAAGATAGGGAGGTAGACACAGATTCCCACCCCAACCAGCCAGCTATCCACAATTGATGCCCATTGTCAAAGGGAAAAAAATCGTTTTCTCCACTGGAGTCTCACTGGGTGAATTAGTTACAGTTCAGGGCAGGCCTCTTCCCCAGCAGAGGTGACCAACACAAAATGAATTCACTGGTATTTTTGTAGACTTTTGGTCTCATTTGGCTTTGTTTGGACATTTTTTTGTCTTATTGACTTTTTGCTTGGTCATGGTGTCTTTTCACAGCAATAAAAACCCAAGGACACATGTATACAGATGCACACACACACACACAATCAATGAAGAAACAACTTGGGGCTCAGGAAACTCACAGTAATTCAAGACTCAGGAACTTCAGAAGTTTCAAGACTTGAGACTGTGGGGCCCTTTTCTGGGGTGGTATAAACAGCAAACAAGTGCTGAAGAAAAGGAGACTCTTCGGTGGAAGTGCCTACAGGCTGGGCTCATCTTGAGACCACTGTGAGTCTCTTTTCTGCCTTGGCTGCTTGAGAACCAATGCCATCATGAATGACACAGTAAGAATCCAGACTAGGAAATTCACAACTAACCATCTGCCACAGCAGATAAAAAAAATTACCTCAGATGTCCTTCACCCTGAGAAACCAACAGTACCAAAGACAGAAATTCAGGGAAAGCTAGCAAAAAAATGTACAAAAAAACCCACATGAGATGTCATCATTGGGTTTGGATTCAGAACCCATTTTGTTGGTAGCAAGACAACTAGCTTTGGCACATTCTATTATGTTTTGGATGATACAAAGAAGAATGAGGCTCCACACAGACTTACAAGACATAGCACTTATGGGAAGACTTACGGAAAACAATGAATGGAACGCAAGGGCAGAGTGAGGAAGGTCAGGGGATGACCAGTTCAAAAGCCAGGATCGGTGTTGTCAAAAGCCAAAGGGGTAGAGATTCTGTGGGACCTGGCCTGCTGGGAGGGTGTGGATGTCTAAGGAGGGGACCAATGAACTAAAAACAGAAGAACACTGTGAGTTCTAGAACAACTACTAGAAAATACCACAAAGAGACACAGCCCCAAAAGGCAATAAATAACCATCAAAATAATCCAGAAATGGCAGGGCACACAAAATATAGTGGGAAAGAATTATTTTTAAATATTTTATTAATTGTGTGTGTGTGTGTGTGTGTGTGTGTGTGTGTGTTAAAGTGTGGAGGTGAAAGGACAGCTTTCAGGACTCGCCTACTAACACTTGGATCCTAGGGACTGAACTCAGGTCCTCAGCCTTGGAGGCAGGTCCTTTCGCCCACTGAGCCATCTCCCAGGTCCTGGCAAACAAATTCCTTAAAAAAAAAAAAAAAAAAAAAGATGTACGTATTTATTACATTTACAGTGTTCTGCCTGCACACCAGAAGAGGGCACCAGATCTCATTACAGATGGTTGTGAACCACTACGTCGGTGCTGGGATTTGAACTCAGGACCTCTGGAAGAGCAGCCAGTGCTCTTGATCATTGAGCATCTCTCCAGCCCTAAACAAAGTCTTAAAACCAACCATCACAATAACTTTACTCAACATAAACTTTCTACATACCAATTTAAAGGCAGAGATTTTCAGGTTTAGTTTTTGTTGTTGTTGTTGTTTGTTTGTTTGTTTTTAAAGACTCATATGCCTGTAATCTAGAAGAAATAAATTTTAAATATAACAAAATATGTTAAAGTACCATGGTAGGAAAAGTTTTTCTATGTAAACACTAATCAAAGAAAGGTGAATACTATGCAAATTTTAGATATCAATGAAAATTATCAGGGCTAAATAGGGGTATTATAGGGGCAGTGAGATAGCTGGCTTGTAGGAGCCCAGCTGGGAGAGCAGCTCCCACATCTTACCCCAGGGTACTCTTGAGGAGTGAGAGATAAGAGATTTAGATAGAAGGATAGAGGAGAGAGAAACAGATAGAAACACAGGAGAGCCTCGGGAGGGCCTGGATCCTTATCCACCAGTCCCTCCTGTCTCTTCTAAAGGGCTATTATAGGAATGCCAAGGGGTGGAGCAAAAGACCTCCCCCTAGCACAGCCAAGTGGAGACCCTTTCAGTCACCTGGTAACCATACACGTGGTCAAGCAACCCTCTAATGCAGCTCTGCTGGGTAAGCTCAGATCTCTCTAGGAAACCTTTATGGACCTCCACACTGGCTCATTGGTAAAAGTACTTGAGTTCAATCCCCAGGACCCACACGATGGAAGGCAAGAGCTGTTCCAGCCAGTTGTCCTCTGGCCTCCATACATGTGCTATATATAGTGCGTACAACACATATACAATAAATAAATGAATGTTTTTAATTTAAAAAATAGGACATTATGGGACTGGAGAGATGGCTCAGTGGTTAAGAGCACTGACTGATCTTCCAGAGGTCCTGAGTTCAATTCCCAGCAACCACATGGCAGCTCACAACTGTCTGAAACTCCAGTTCTAGGGGGTCATACACATTTTTTTTAAAATTTTATTTTTTATTATACATACAGTGTTCTGCCTGCATCCCTGCAGGCCAGAAGAGGGCACCAGATTTCATTACAGATGGTTGTAAACCATCATGTGGCTGCTGGGAATTGAACTCAGGACCTCTGGAAGAACAGTCAGTGCTCTTAACCTCTGAACCATCTCTCCAGCCTGATCCTACACACTTACATAGACATACCTACAGGCAAAACCTCAGTGCACATAAAATTTATAATTAATTAATTAATTTTACATCCATGCCACTATTGCAGCCCTATTTTATTAATTAATTAATTAGGGAAAAAAAACAGGACATCATGTAGTGAATGAAAGGCTCTCTAACAGATTGGAGAAGGGCAAACATGGCATTGGGAGGTCTTGCCCTTCCCTTTTCCCTCCCCCTTGCTAAAACCTTAGATTACATTCCTAAAGCTAGCCACCAAGATCTATCCACTTATTTGGCCCCTTCCTTATGCCTGACTAAAACTCCAAGGTCCAGCAATCAAAATTCATTGTTTGGCTGACTGACATGTCCAGCCAGGACTTACCATCTCATCCTAACACAGACTTCCCCTTTTTCTCCTTAAAAACCCACTCCTTCAGAGACTCCCGCTGCTGTCTTTGCCCAGCCAGATGCAACACCCCCTCCGCCTCCACCCTGACTTGTCCCTCAGAGTAATAAAATCTCCATTGTGTTGAGAATTTGGGTATGTTCCGTGCCAACTCTGAGCCCCTTTCAGGGATGAAAGAGTGAATTCTCCAAGAAGACACAGTATCAAGTGTGTCTGTGCCTAATGACAGAGCTTCAGAATACATGAAGCAAAAGCTGTCAGAACTGAAAATAAATAGACAATCTTAAAATTATTCATTTTTAGTATAATATTAATACTGTTATTAAATCTTTGAGAATTTCCTACAATGTATTTTGATCATATTCAACCCCACTCCTCCTTTAACTCTTCCCAGATCCACCCCCCCCTCCTTAACCCCTTTCAACTTTGCGATCTATCTCTTCCTCTCTCTCTCTCTCTTTCTCTCTCTCTCTCTCTCTCTCTCTCTCTCTCTTTCTCTCCTCTCTCAACCTAGGTCCAATTTGTGCCGCCTGTATACTCATGAGTGTGTGGCCATCCAAAAGAAGTATTCAAACTGCAAAGAGCCACACCTTTAAAGAAAACTGACTCTTCCTTTCCTAGAAGCCATCAACTGTCCATAGCTCCTCAGTGGAAGGGGCTTCTGAGTCCCTCCCACTGTGTGCTAGAATGTCAACAGGTTTGAATTTGTGAAGGGCTTTTTTTTTTTTGTAGGCAATACAGCTGCTCTGAGTAAGATTTCAGGATCTTGTCATATCCAGAAGATCTGCTTCAATCTGGTCCTCCCCAACCTCTGCCTGTTATAATTTTTCTGCCTTCTCTTCAGCAATGGCCTCTAAGGCTCAGTACAGGGTGATACAGATATACCATCTCTGGGTGAGGACTCTCCCGGCATATATTTTCTGCATTTTGATCAGCTGTGCATTTCTGTATCGACCAGAGAAACTTCTCTGATGAGGCCTGAGAGCTGTACTAATCTATGGGCATGGAGACAAGAATTTAGAGGGCAGTTTGATCCTATGACCATTTAATAGAATAACAGTAGGATGTTCACACAGCAGGGGGGGGGGCTCCCTGCCATTTGTTCTTGGTTAGATTTGCAGCCCCAGGCATGAGTTTCCTCCAATCAGAAGTCTGTTGATAACCCCTGTGACATCCATGCCACTATTGCAGCCCTATTTTATACTGTGACACACCTGTCAATTTTTAGTTCACAGGGTTCACAGCTGGGTAAGATTGCTAACAATGCCTTCCCCCCAGTAGCCTACAGAGGACTTTCTGGTACCATAAGGCTAGTCAGCAGGGAAGACATGATTCTTCTTCAAGATATTATAGGCCCACTCATAGGTCCTTGTTGATAATGTAGATAAAAATCAGTGGTAATTTTCCAGCTATATCTCTTGACAATGTTCAAATAGTTTGTTACAAGCAGGTGTTCATTGTCACCCATAAGCCATTCTCCTACACTGGTGACAATCTCCAGATCTCTTTAAAAAAAATTTTAAGGAAAATACCTCTAACTACTCATGCTTTGACTTACAACTGACCTAAAGTCAGTAAGTATATTCCATTCTCCTGACTCTAGAGATGGGCACACCCCCCAGCCACAGCCAATGAAATACAAGGACATGCACGCTGGGACTTCTGAAGAAAATAAAGCCTTCATTTCAGTTTGGGAACTATCAGAAAAGGCAACACTCACTTGGATAAATGGTATGACATGAGACTATGGTGACAGTTAAGTAGGCTGTAGCTTCTTCGCCTGTATGAGACAGAGTCTGGAGTCAGAGTTCTCGAGTGGCACCCACGCTGTGAGAGGCTGTGTGGAGGGAAAGACAGAAAAGGGATGCAATGACTTTGAGCCTCTGTTAAAGCATTTCCAAAGGAAAATAAAAAGATAAGTCTGAAGTTTCTATTATTTAAAAAAAAAAGAATAAATGTCACCCATCATATTTTATAATTTTTTTTATAATTTAGATGTGAGTAAAGACTTCTTCATTATTATTATAATTACTACTTTGATTTTTTTTCAAGACCAGGTTTCTCTGTGTAGCTCTGGCTGTCCTGGAACTCACTCTGTAGACCAGGCTGGCCTCAAACTCACAGAGATCTGACTGCCTCTGCCTCCTGAGTGCCGGGATAAAGGTGTGTGCCACCCAGCTAAGAAATTAATTTTTATTGGCTGTTTTCTTACAGTATATTTTGATCCTTCTCTTCCCCTCCCCCAACTTCTCCCAGATCCTCCCCATCTCCATACCCACCCAACTTCATGTTTCCTCTCTCAGAAAAATAATTAAGCAGCCAAAAAAAAATACCAAAACAACAATAAAAAATGAAAAAGCACACACACACACACACACACACACACACACACACACAGCTGGCTAACTACTCTTGTGCACGGAGCTTGCCGTGAAGTGTACTTGTTATATCCAGTGACACTCTATTGGAGAAAACTGATTTATTTCTCCCTTTTCCAGAAAGTACTAATTACTAATAGCCTCTTGGTTAGGGTGGGATTTTATATTTGCTTTCCACTTCTCTTTGTTGGAATTTTGTCTGGCTTGAATTTCTGCAGGTCTTGTGATGTGGTCAGTCTCTGTGAGCTCATGTGTGTATCAATCCTGTTGTGTCTGGAAGACACTGTTTCTTTGGCATCATCTATCACCTCTGGCTCTTATAATCTTTCCACCTCCTCTTATGCACAGATACCTGAGCCTTGAGGTGAGGGGTTTGAGGAGAACATCCATTTAGGATTGAGTGTCTGTCCCTAAGCCACTCTCTGCACATTTTCCAGTTGTGGGTCTCTGTGTTGATTACCATATACTATAAGAAGAATGATTTCTGCTGAGGGCTGAGTGAGACACTAATCTACAGATATAGAAATGTTTAGTTTACCCGTGACCATGGCAACTCTTTTAAAGGAAAGCATTTAACTGGGGCTGGCTTACAGTTCAGAGGTTTGATCCATTATCATCATGGTAGGAAGCATGGGAGCATGCAGGCAGACATGGTGCTGGAGAGGTAGCTGAGAGTTCTTTATCTGTGTTGGCAGGCAGCAGAAAGAGAGAAACACCTACTGGGCCTGGCCTGAACATTTAAAACCTCAAGGTCTGCTGGGAGCCACAGGAATATGCAGTAGGAATTCAGCTGACTATGGCAAAAGTTAATACCTGGAAGAAGCCAAGGGCATTTCCAGAGGATAAAGCCAAGACTCAAGGAAGTCTTGGTGATATTGGCTCTTCAATATTAGCCATTTTCCTGCTGTGAATTTCTTGCTTGCTATTGTAGCTTCTCCATTTCTAGAACAGTGTGTTGATCATTCATTGGGCACCATTTCCCCTATGCTACTGGAATACTTAGACAACCTTCCCCAACTGTGCTGAGGCAGCAGCACAGGCAGATCCCTAATTTCAGGCCTTTCTGTCATTGTCACTAGCAACATCTGGCCAGGACCTTCTCCAGATGAAAGTATCTTATCTGAGATACTTCCCAGACTTTCTGAAAACAGACTTAAGCATTGAGACTATCTGTTTCAGAAGGCCTGGCAGATGTGCTAATTAAGCTTAACCTTCTTTCTTCCAAAGCTATCTCTGCTCTAGATCAATTAACTCAGAAGTAAAGGGTTTTTACTTACCAGGTACGTCAAGCTGTGACTCAGGTTGCCTAACTACCAAGTGCTCTCCCCGGCCCTGCCAGAAAACAGTGGCAGCAGAGATAGCTTGGACAGATAAGGGGCCAAAGGAAAATAAGGCAGTTTTATTTTCACTCATCACTGACAGACTTCTCACACTTTACCTAACCACTTCTAAGAATATAGTTTGACCGTCAGGTGGTGGTGGCGCACGCCTTTAATTCCAGCACTCGGGAGGCAGAGCCAGGTGGATCTCTGTGAGTTTGAGGCCAGCCTGGGCTACCAAGTGAGTTCCAGGAAAAGTGCAAAACTACATGGGGGAAACCCTGTCTCAATATATATAGTTTGAGCACATAATTTCCCTTCTAACCGAATTTAGCCCTCAGTTGATTCTATTCCCCATTAGTCACTTCCCTTTTGGGTTGTAAATGATAGCTGACAATTACTGCCCTTTGTGGGGATCTTATTGCTCCTCCTTTTGACCCTGAAAGAATTCAAGCCTGGTGACCTTTCCTTATCCAGAGCATTACTTTTGCATGGGTAGATAACTGTAAACCTCAGAGACTTGAGAAGAACCAGATTGGAGAAGAACTGAATTGGAGGACTGGAAGACAGAACTAGAAGAATGAGAGGGGAGATGAGGAAGAGCCAGGTGGGGAAGAACAAGAGGAAAAAGAAGGAGATGGGAGAGGGCTAAGATGGGAAGGAACTAGATGGATGAGAACCTAGATGGGGCGGAACTAGATGAAGGAATTAAGACAGCACTTAGAGGGGACAGCAGATAAAATGTAGAGAGGAATTAGGCAAGAAAGGAACCCAATAAGAGAGCAGACTAGAAGCTGTGTAGAGAGTGAACTGACTGAAAAGAATGAAGTGTATAGACTAAAGAGTTTTTTGTACATAGATTTATTTGAGTATCCCTCAGATTAATTAATCCACTGCTGGTAGATCTCTTCTGGAACTCTGTGAGAAGGCTATTGAGGGGCTGGACGCCAAAAGTCTTTGTTAAAAGTCCACTCTCCAGTGACAACACTTCTTCCAACAAAGCCACACCTAATCCAACAAGGACATATCTTCTAATAGTGCCACTCTCTATAAGCCGAAGGGAGCCATTTTCATTCAAACCACCAAAAGCAATAAATGTGTCATTAGAAGTCATTTTTATTACTAAGATCATTTAGCAGAATATTAGTAGTAGGTTTCCCCCTAGGGCACATAACCTTCTTGGCTACTTTGGCAGTATCGAAGTATAAGTTCCATCTCATGGAGTGGATCTTGGATCAAAACAAAAGGTGGTTGGTCACTCCCCTAACATTTGTGCCACTATTACACCAGTGTAACTTGCAGGAAGGTCTCTATTGTAGGTCTCAGTGTTTGTGGCTTGGTAGTGTTAATGATTACCTTTCTTCTCTGGCAGTGTGTAGAGTACCTTCCAGCAACATGAATGCTAGTCAGTTGGGGTGAAGCTTCTTGTTGAGGACCAGCTTGATTTTTCCATATTCAATGACATAAATAAGTGGTGTCTTCAACCATAGGGCCTTACCACCAGGCTATAGAGGGTAATCAATATCCTTGGCAATAGCCTGGGTGTTTGGGGGTATCTATGGTACTACTTTAGTCTATGACTCAGCAAGATGAAACTCATTCCTGAAACTGGGCATTTTACTTGGTAGCATAAGATGTCTACTTGGGGAATTGTCTCCTTATTTAATGGTGACTCCATTTAAATTCCTTTCGCATGTGTATTTATTTTAGAAAGCTTCTACAGTAGTAGGTTTCCATTTAGCTTTTTAAACTGTCTTTAGTGTTAGTTGTCCCTCCCCATATTCCCTCCTTTACCCTGCCTTTCCAAACCTCTCTATACTTAATTCTCCTGTTCCAGTGTCCCTTTCATTCCTTTATAAAACTATATTCCATTTTTCTCTTCCTTGGAAAATCCCCTCCTCATCCCCTACCTGATCCCTTACTAGCTACCTAACTTCTGTGGTTAGTCTAATTGAAACACATTTATTTAAAGCTTAAAAGCTAACATCCAAATATAAAAGAAAACATGCAATGTTTGTCTTTCTGAGTTCAGGTTTACCTCACTTGGGATGATTTTTCTAGTTCTACTCATTTACTTGCAAATTTCACAATTTCATTTTTCATAATAGCTGACTAATATTCCATTGGGCAAATGTACCACATTTTCATTATCCATTCATTAGCTGATGGACTGAGGTTTTGAATTTCTGCAATTTCAATGAGAATGAACATGGATGAGCAAGTATCTCTGTAGTAAGATGTAAAGACCTATGGGTATATACCCACAGGTGATAGAGCCAGATCTTGAGGTAGATCTGTTCCTGGCTTCTTGAGGAGGAATAGCCACACCAATTTCCATAGTGACTGTATAAGTTTGCACTCCCACTAACAGTGAGTAAGTGTTCCCTTTCCCCACATCCTCACTAGCATCTGATGTCATTTGTTTTTATTAATTTTCGCAATTCTGACTGGGGTAAAATAAAATCTCAAAGTAAATTTCATTTGGAATCTCAAAATCTCTTTAATTGTGATTGCCCTGATGGCTAAGGATGTTGCACATTTTTTAAGTGTTTCACAGTTATTTGTGTTTCACCTTTTGAGAACTCTCTGTTTAGTTTTCTGCCCCATTTTTAAATTGGGTTATTTGTTTTCTTGACGTTCATAGATTTTGTAGTTCTTTATATATTTTAGATACTAACCCTCTGTAAGATGTGTAATTGGTAAAGATGTTTCCTTTACAATTCTGTAGGCTGCCAGTATGCCCAAATGATGGTGTCCTTTGTTGTACAGAAGCATTTTAGCTTGAAGAGTTTATTCATTAGTTGTTGATCTTAGTGTCTGTGCTATCAGCTTCTTGTTCAGAAAGTCCTTTCCTGTGCCAATGAGTTCAAGGCTAGTCTCCACTTTCTCTTCTATCAGATTCTGAGCACTTGGTCTTATGCTGAGGTCCTTGATCCATTTGGAATTGAAATTTGTGCAGAGTGATAAATATGGATCTATTTGCAGCCAGCCAATTTGACCAGCACCATTTATCAAAGATGCTGTCTTATCTCCAGTGTGTATTTTTGGCTTCTTTGTCAAAACTAAGCTCCCTGTGGATATGTAGAACCATACCCAGGTCTTCAGTTCTATTCCATTGATCTATGTGACTGTGTTTATGACAATACAATGTTGTTTTTATTACTATATCTTTATAATACAAATTAAAATCTGGGATGGTAATACCTCCAGCAATCCTTTTATTATTCAGAATTTTTTAAAGCTATCCTGGATGTTTTATATTTCTATAGAGAGTTCAAATATTTTTCAATTTCTGTGAAAAATTGTGTTGAAATTTTGGGAGGGGTTGCATGTAATCTGTAGATTGCTTTTGGTGAGATGATCATTTTCACAATATTAATCCTACCAATCCATGAACACGGGAGATCTTCATATCTTCTGATGTCTTCTTCAATTTCTCTCTTCAGTGTCTTAAAGTTTTTATTGGACAAGTCTTTCACTTGCTTGCTTAAATTTAGAGTTTGTTTTGGTTTTGTTTTAGACTTTTGTGAAAGGAACTTTTCCCCTGACTTCTTTCTCCATCTGTTTGTTGAATGTATATAGGAAGACTACTGATTTTTGTGCGTTAATTTTGTATCCTGCTATTTTGCTGAAAGTGTTTATTAGCTGTTGAAGTTTCCTGGTAGAGTTTTTAGTGTCATTTATATAAAAAATCATACCATCTGCAAATAAGGATACTTGACATTTTTTCTTGTTTGTACCCCCGTGATCTGCTTCAGTTGTCTTATTACTCAAGCTAAGACTTCCAAGTATTGTACTGAATAGTATGGATAGAGTGAACTTCCTTGTATAGTTTGTAATTTTAATAGAAATTCTTTGAGTTTCTCTCCATTTAGGATGATATTGGCTGTGGGCATGCTGTAAACTGTCTTTATTATGTTGAAGTATGCCCCTTATATTCCTAGACTTTTCAGAATTTTTACCATGAAGTATTTGATTTTGTCACAGCCTTTTTCTGCATCTAATGAGATGGTCATGGGGGCGTTGTCTTTATTATGTTTATGTAGTGCATTATAATTATTGATTTACAAATGTTGAACCATCCCTGCATCTCTGGCATGAAGCCAACTTTATAATCATTGATTTTTTTAATGTGTTCTTAAATTCAGTTTGCAAGTATTTTATTGAGCATTTTTACATCTATGTTCATAAGGGATATTGGACAATAATTTTTGTCAAGTCTTTGTGTGTGTGTGTGTGTGTGTGTGTGTGTGTGTGTGTGTTTGTGTTTAATAGGGGAAATAGCCTCATTTAAAAAAAAAAAAATTGGGCCAGGCGGTGGTGGTGCATGCCTTTAATACCAGCACTTGGGAGGCAGAGGCAGGCAGATCTCTGTGAATTCAAGGCCAGCCTGGTCTCCAAAGAGAGTTCCAGGAAACGTGCAAAGCTACACAGAGAAACCCTGTCTCAAAAAAAAACAAAAAGAAATGGAACTTTTTCTTCAGTTTCTATTTTGTGGAATAATTTGAGGAGTGTGGGGTCAGTTCTTCGAAGGTCTGGTAGAATTTTGCACTGAATCCATCTGGCCCTGGGCCTTTTGGGGAGCAGAGATTTTGATAACTTCTATTTCACTAGGTATTATGGGCCTATTTTAATTGTTTGTTTTCTGTTGATCCAACTTTATTAGGTCATATGTCAAGAAATGTATCCATTTCTTATTTTGTTTTCCAGATTGGTATAATACAGGTTAAATTTTGGAGTATGCCCTTACGATTCTCTAAATTTTCTTGGTATCTCTTGTAATGAATGTCTCCCTTTTTATCTCTTAATTTATTAGCTTGCCTCTTCTCTCTATATTTTGGTTGATTTGACTAAAGGTTTGACTTTTCTCAAAAAGAGAAAACTCTTCATTAATTCTTTATGATTCTCTTGGTTTGTTTATATTTCATTGATTTCAGCCCTAAATTTATTTCTTCCTGTCTACTCTTTTTTGGAGTATTCTTTCTTTTTATTTTTCTAGAGCTTTTGGGTGTGTTACTAAGTTATTCATACAACATATCTCCAGTTTTTTATGTAGGCACTTAGTGCTGTGAACTTCCCTCTGTGTCCCATAGTTTTAGATATGTTACATTTTAATTTTCATTCAATTCTAAAGAGTTTTTAATTTCCTTCTTCATTCCTACTTGACCCAATTTTCTTTCAGCAGTGAGTTGTTTAGTTTACCTGAGTATGTGAGCTTAACACAGTTTCTGTTATTGATATCCACCTTTAATCTATGTAGTCAGATAGCATGCAGGGTGCTATTTCAGTTTTCTCTAGCTGCCAAGTCTTGCTTTGTCTGCTAATACATGGTCAATTTTGGAGAATGTTCTATGGTCTGCTGAGAATAAAGTGTACTCGTTAGCATTTGGTGGAATATTCTGTAAATGTCTATTAGGGCCAAACAGTGGTGGCGCACACCTTTAATCCCAGGACTCGGAAGACAGAGGCAGATGGATCTCTGTGAGTTTGAGGCCAGCCTGGGCTACAGAGTGAGTTCCAGGACAGGCTCCAAAGCTACAGAGAAACCCTGTCTTGAAAAAACAAAGCAAAACAAGACAAAATGTCTATAAGTTCCATCTAATGTATGACATTTTTTAACTGCAGCATTTCTCTGCCTAGTTTTTGTCTGGATGCCCTGTCGATTGGCAAAAAGGGGATATTGAAACAATTATCACTATGTTAGGGTCAATATGTGATTTTAAATGTAGTAATGTTTCTTTTATGAGCTTGGGTGCCTTTCTATTTGGCACATAAATGTTTAAAATTGTAATATCTTCTTGGTGGGTTTTTTTCTTCAAGGAGTATGTAGGGTCCTTCCCCATCCCTTCTGATTAGTTTTGTTTTGAAGACTATTTTATTAGATACTACAATAGCTACACCTGCTTGCTTCTTGTTTCTGTTTTTGTAGGACACCCTTCCATTGTTTTACTCTAAGGCAATGTTTGTTCCTATTGGTATTGTGTGTTTCTTGGATGCCTCGGAAAGATGGATGCTGTTTTCTAATGCTAGTTTGTGTCTTTTCAGGGGAATTGATGTCATTAACATTATCAGTTATTACTGAGCAGTGCTCACTAATTCCTATTCTTTGTTGTGGTAGCATTTTTCTTTCCTCTTTTGATGAACTGTTCCGGGATTATTAATTCTTCTTGGGTGTATTTAACCTCTCTTCAACCTTCTAGTGTCTTCTGCAAAACTGGATTGGTGGGAAAAAATGGTTTGAATTTGTTTTTGTTTTTATCATGAATTTTTTTCTTTCTCCCTTGGCTGTGACTGGTAGTTTCTCTGTGTGTAATTGTCTTGGTTGGTATCTGTGGTCTTTGGGAGCTTGTGGAACACCCAACCAAGCAGGCCCTTTCGGTTTTCAAAGATGCTAATGAAAAGGCAGGTACTTCTCTAATGGGCCTGTCTTCATATGTGGCTTAGGTCTTTTTTTCTTGCAGCTTTAATATCCCTTCTTTGTTCTGCACTTTGTTTTGATCGGTACATGTCATGGGGACTTTCTTTTCTGGTCTTATCTATTCGGTGTTCTCTACGCCTCTTGCCCCTTGCTGGGTATCTCTTTAGATTGGCAAAATTTTTTTGATTTTGTTTAAAATGATTCTGTTTAAAATATTTTTTGTGTCGTTGATCAGTTTTCTTCTCCTTCCTCTAGATTATTTGTGGTTTTTGTCTTTTCCTAGTGTGCTGGATTTCCTGGATGTTTTGCACTTGGAATTTTTTTTAGCTTTAACATTTTCTCTTACTGATCTCTTTCTTCTACTTTCTCCTCAGAATTGGAAATTCTTTCTTCCATGTCTTTTGATCTGTTGCTGAAGCTTGCATCTGAAGTTTCCATTAAGTTTATTTTAGTTTGGTTTTACTTTAGTGGTTCTATTTCTTTGCTAAAGTCTACTTTCATGTCTTAAATGGCTTTCCTCCTTTAATTCAACTGTTTGTACACTCACAGTCTCCATTCAGGCATTTATTCACATCCTTGTTTTTCCCCCTTTGGTTTTTCATGACAGGGTTCTCTGTGTAGCTTTGGAGCCTGTCCTGGAACTCGCTCTGTAGACCAGACTGGCCTTGACCTCAGAGATCTGCCTGCCTCTGCCTCCTGAGTGCTGGGATTAAAGGCATGTGCCACCATTCACATCTTTTTTAAGGCCTTGAACAGATTCATAATTGCTATTTTGAAGTCATTGTCTGGTGATTCAGATAAGTTGATTCTCTCAGGGAATATCACAGTGGAGTTGCTGGCCTTTGCGTTGGGAATAAACATCTGGAATTATGACATTTGTGGTATTTCTTTGTGTAGATATCTGGTCTTATTTTTGTTGGGTAGATGTTTGGTTCTTCGAGTGCTCATGACCTAAACTGACAGGTTGTGGCCCTGTAGTTTTCAGTCTTGGGTCACTTTGGATCTTAAGCTTCAGACTGTCACTAGTCCCAGATCTGAAATTCTGGTTGGAGCTCTGGGTTCAGTCCCCACAGTTCTAGATTGGTGCAGAGGGTTGGGTGGGTGATGAGTTAGTGGGAGGGGGTAGGGAACAGACTCTGGAGTTGTCCCAAGGAGGATTTGGGGTCCAGCTCCATGAAGAATGGCAGAGGCCGAACTAAGGGCACTGTGGCCCTGGGCAGGGATGGCAAGGACGGCAGCTGAAGGGGTTAGTGGTGAGCTAGGATGAGGGACTGAGTCCACAGGCAGCAGCAGCTCTAACCACTCAGGAGGGAGCAGAATCGGGGAGAGGAAGGAGCCCACACATAGTGTTCCAGGGCCCAGGCAAGTGCCATATTTTTATTTTTTGCCTGCCTTGTTTGAGGTGGGATATTCTGCCACTTGCAACATAGAGTCCTAATATGGCTTATCCTTCTCTCGAGCCCAAATGTTTCTCCAGAAATAAAAACAGAAGTGGTAAATAGCACAGTTTTACTTGCAACACTGGAGTGGACCTTTATTTGTAGAAAATAACAGTAAGCAAGGACAAAGCCCCAGCATCCTTACCAAAGGGAATCATCCAGAACATAAACTTGAAAACAAAGCAACATTTGCACGGACTTATTCATTCTTTTTCTAAACCTTTTAAAGTGTTCCATTCAAGTAGTCCTCTCCTAAGGGAAAGTTCACACTGTGAGCCACTTGTTAGCTCCTTTTTTAAATAATTTATGCAAAAGACTTTTTTATTAATGGATGTAAACAAAGTCATGTCAGTATCTTGTTTTTCAGATTTCAAACATCTCTTGGCTTTACAGATGACTCTTTAAATGCCCGGATTCAGGGTTTGCGCTATAGCTCAGTGGTGAGCACTGGAGTAGTGTGTGGGAGTTCTAGGTTGATTCCAAGTACCACCGTTCATTCAGTCACACATGGCTGCCCAAGGGCTGCCCAGGCCCGCTGCTCACACACAGAAGGAACAAAGACTGTAGGACTGTAGGATGGGGAAGTCAGGGAGGCCTACTCACAACCTTAACACACACTGAGAGCCGGGCAGTGTGTGTCAAGGTGGTCCTTCAAAGGCCAGCACTAACCAAGGTCTTGGGTCAAGTGTGTTTAATTAGCTGAAATGACTTGTTTTGAAAAGATCAAGCAGACGCCATAACAGGCTGCCCAGTCTTCTCTCAGAGATCAGGCCTCAATTGCAGTTTCCTGAGACTTGAGCAAGCAGTTTCTGGGAAGGCCATAAACAAAAGACAGAGTCCCTGCAGTAGCTCCCTTTCTGCACGTACTCTGACTGCTCAAAGTTCAGCCAGTTGTTTACTGTCTGGGACCCCTCACCAACTTAGAGCTACGTGCATGGGTCAGTGTGAACATGCTAGGCCAGTAAGCCTCCATGGAAGCTCAAGGACAAAATCTGGGACTTGTCCAGGCCTGACCCAAAATTATAACTGTAACCGCCAACCAGTAAATCCAAACATTGCATACCCTCACCCAAGGCTTGTACTACCCTGCTTATGGTTTTTCCCTTTAAAAACCCCTCACCCTGAGAGCTCAGGGCCATCCTCCTCCACCAACTGTGTTGGATGTTGGACACGGACCAAGCCCGGGTTTGCTTGTTATCAATAAACCCCTGTGTGTTTTGCATCGGATATCTGTGGTGGTCTTGCTCAGGGGTCTCGCCAAGTGGCCACAACAGTTTGAGGGATAATTCTGTAGGTGTTGTGGAAAGCACAGCCATCCTTTACCTCAGTAGGAAAGGATGAAGCTGTCCATTTGAACAGTGGGATTGGGTGATTAAAACCACAATGTTCCTAAATGAGATAGCTCTTTGGATGAGAACTGTAGAAACTGATCTAAAGCAAATTATGGGTATAAATGAGATTCAGGAGACTGCTCTTTTTTAATCAATTGTCAAGGACCTTCAGAGGATGTGGGGGTGGAAGGGAAGCTCAGTCTTAACAGGCAATTTCTCCCAGTCTCAGGAGAACACATCTCACACACAGACTTTCATCTATGGAAAACAGAGGGAGCTGGAACGAGATCACGTCAGAAAATCTCTCCAGGTGACCTTGAGGGATGGCAAAAAAGACACACGTGAAGGTGGAAGGGCTTCCCCTAGCTGGGGAAGCACGGGAGCACAGACACAGAGGAGATCGTGTGCAGGGTAGAGAAGGCGCCAATGAGTATCAGTCCAGCTGGACTAGGACTTTAATATAGGACCACCTTCTCTGAGAGAGCTCTGCTGGAGAGAAGTCTTGATGGATGTCAACTGAGACCCTCAGATGAGGTGGACAGAGACCTCTACCAACACTATAAACAAGCATGTGCTTTTGAAAAATGGTACCATCCAATGGGAACAGACCATGCTCTGGCCTTCATTTTTAAAAGATTTATTTATTTGTTTGTTTGTTTGTTTGTTTGTTTGTTTATTATGTACACAGAAGAGGGTTGATGAGCCACCCTGTGGGTGCTGGGAATTGAACTCAGGACCTTTGGAAGAGCAGTCAGTGCTCTTAAACTCTGAGCCATCTCTCCAGCCCTGGCCTTCATTTTTAACTCTGCCACTTTAATAAGTAAGTGTAGGACTTTAGACATTCATAAACACATCCTAAAGACTCCAGCTGTAAAGAGAGGAGATCGCGTATATCATATGTACCTTACAGGATCTGTGTGGATGGATATCAAGAGAGACAGTGGACACAAAATAGCATTCTCTACTTCCTTGTAGTCAGTGAGAGTGTGGTGAAACTCCTCCTCCCTTAAAAGTTATTTTCATTCTATCATTGCTACCATGGAAGAGTTGTGAAGACCAAGGAATGTTTCTTTTTCTGGACTAGGAGCCCAGAAAAGATTTTTTTATGAAGTTATTTCATGAATGAATGAATACATGTGTGGATAATATTCAGAACCCTCAAACTAAACAATAAAATCAATCTTTCAAACTATGCTGGAAGCTTGTGAGCTGTTATTTGATTCTTGGGGTGCTTAGGCTATGGGAAGCTCTGAGTTAGTTACAATCAGTTGGTGTCATGGTACAGAAGGAAGCCTGTGAAGGTACAATCATTGACATTATCTGCATAGAGTCCGCTATGAGTCCCATCGCCATACACCTGGAGCCAGACTTGGTCGCCCACCTCCAGATGGAGGAGCACAGAGCCAGAGGCCTGATCCACGTTCTTCTCCTGATACTGGTCATAGGTGAAGAGAACAGCCTTGTCCTTCTTGAAGAGACTCACCTTCACGTCTTTCATGTACACTGTGATATGGTAGGAGAAATAGTAGACCCCAGGAATGTTGCAGTAGAATTTCCCTGTGGTACTGTCGTAATGGTTCTGTTGGTTGTAGAAGATCTTAGTAAAGCGGATGGGAACATTGGGGACAGTGACTCCGGTCTCCAGCCCCACGCTGAACGCTGAGCGATACACATAAGCACCTTCTCCAGGCTCTCCTTTCCTGCCGGGGATTCCGGGAAAGCCTCGGGGCCCCTCAGCTCCAGTCACTCCGACATCTCCTGTCTCCCCCTTAGGGCCCAAGAGACCTGGAAAGTGAGAAGAGCTCTGTGACTGCTGGGAACAGGGCTGCCCAGGCTGGTTCCAGGGCCTCCACCCACACAATCCGTTTGACAGGACACAGAAGGATGCCATCTCCACTTCCCACACCCTCTACAGCCCGATGGACTCCCATGAGTTTATCTCCAACCTTATTTTTTTAAAAGATGTATTTATTTATTTATTATATATACAGAAGAGGGCACCAGATCTCATTACAGATGGTTGTGAGCCACCATGTGGTTGCTGGGAATTGAACTCAGGACCTCTGGAAGAACAGTAGTGCTCTTAACCTCTGAGCCATCTCTCCAGCCCTCCAACCTTATTTTTAATAGTTATGAGTGAATGAAAAGGTGAGAGAGCAAACTGATTAATATTTAGAACGTTCACGCTAGATAATACATCCTGGTTCATTTACTTTTTGCTTGACACATGAATGAGTTGGCCTGGTAGAGGCTCTGAGTTCGTAGGAGTCAGTTGGGGTCACGTTCTGATGGTGAAATATCCATTTACTCATTCGTGTATTCATTCCTTCATCTCATACCTTTCCATGTCCCCTATAGCCCAGCAGGTTTCCAGAAATGTATCTCCTGTAAGTATCCGCCACAGTTCATGTGCACTACAAGCCCTTTGTGCATGGGCTAAGCAACCACTGTGCTGCCCTCTGTCCCGAAGCCCTCCCTCCTCTGCTCTCCCGAGCCACGCTTGGAGGTGTGGCTCAAGCCCCGCCTCCTCAGCACAGCCGGATCATTGATCTGCATCCTCGCTGATTGCGCTTTTCCTGTATCCCATGCCTTCAGCATGTGCACGTGTTCAGACCGGCAGGTTGCATGTTGGAAGACACTGTGTCCTTGTAACCACTGCCCAGAGTCTTGTCCATTATACTTGTCTTCTCAACTAAGCCAAGTGTTCTCTAAAAGCTAGAGTGTTCCAGGAGTGCACTAAAAGTCCAGGTGAATGCCAACAAGTAGAACAAGAGTTAAGGGGGAAAGAATAGGAATACATTGGGAATATGGACAAGGGTAGGCAGAGGGAAAGAGAGGCAGATAGAGGGAAGTCATGGATACCTCAGTAGGTACCACCTTGACTCTCTCAAAGAGGACAACTCAAGCCCCAGGATGCTTATGATCCACATAAAACAAGATTTTCCTTCTTCTGTCCAGGCCTTAACAACTGGTATCACATACCCTGCAAAGAACCACCCCCCACCTGCCCAAGACCCTTCGTACCTGGGTCTCCTTTCTCACCCTTCTCGCCAGGAGTGCCATCTCTGCCATCACGGCCTGGTGTCCCATTGTGGCCAGGATGTCCTGGGATGCCTGCCATCCAACCTGCACAAGTTTCCTTGGGTGGCGGGATCAGGACTCCTGGCTCTTCAGCTGTGGTAACCTCAGCATGGTTGGGCAGGACTAACAGCAGCAGCAGCAGCAGCGGCGGCAGCATCCTGAGCCCTGGAATCAACAAGGGATAGCCGTGGGAAGGGCAGACCCACGCAGCACTTCCAATCAGGACCTGCATCATGTCCCCTCCATCTTAATGGAGTCTACACCAAAGGTCTGCGTTTTTAATACTTACTTCTCCCAGAAGGCCTTCACTTAGACATCCTTCTCTGAGATTACAATGCATAGCATAATCTCCTGCACATAATCTCCTTTAGCTGCCAGATTGTCAATTCACAGATGGCAGGGATGGTCTGCTTCCAGTCTCCCCATTCTGACACAGCGAACATTCCAAGATCCTGTCCTGGGTTTTTCTGGTAGTTCCATTCAACTCTGAACAACTTCTCACTCCCTGGCTCTTCTTTTCTCCCTTGTTTTCATATACACATGCACACTAGTGAGCACTTGTGTGCATGAACACCCACACTCACACACTCACACACAAACTCTTTGGAGACTACAGAAAGAAAAAAAAAAAGCAACTCTAATTCTGAAAAAATCTGTTTATTCTTTTAAAATGGAGGAAATCACTGGGCGGTGGTGGTGCACGCCTTTAATCCCAGCACTTGGGAGACAGAAGTAGGCAGATCTCTGTGAGTTTGAGGCCAGCCTGGTCTACAGAGCGAGATCCAGGACAGGCACCAAAACTACACAGAGAAATCCTGTCTCAAAAAACAAAAAACAAAACAAAACAAAAAAGGCAAAATCATCCTTCACCAGAGACGCTTCTGTTCCAGCTCTGTCATTTTCTAGTGTTTATAATCATCATTTAAAGTATACGCATTGACAATCCATCAAGTGGATACAACCAACATAGGTGCAATTGTTTCTCTGTTGATTTTTTTAGCTTATTTCCATTTCAAAATATTATTTTATGTTCTCAGCAGATTTTCTCATATATTGATTTTAAATTAATGTTGAAATGTCCTTAGGCAGATAGCTTTTCTAAAAGAATCATTCTATTGTGATATGTTCCCAGATACAAATTATTGGGCCTTGAAAGCTAAACTTTTGTTTTTTTGGCTTTTTTAAACAGTTTCTCTGTGTAGCCCTGTCTATCCTGGAACTCACTTTGTAGACCAGGCTGGCCTCAAACTCAGAGATCTGCCTGCCTCTGCCTCCCGAGTGCAGGAATTAAAGGCATGTGCCACTGTGCCTGCTTTAACCTTTTTTTAAGGCTTATTTTATTTTCTTGGTGTCTGTGTGTATGTATGAGACACATGTATGAATGCCCTCATAGGCCAGAAGAGAGCATCAGATCCCCTGGAACCAGAGTGATGGATGGTTATAAGCCACCATGTGGGTACTGGAAACCAAACCTGGATCCTCTGGGAAAGCAACAAGTGCAAGATCTTAACTACCCAGCCATTTCTCCAGCCCGCCTAAACACTTTTAAGTCTAAAAAAATAAATAATAAAAAAGAAAGAAAGAAAAGGAAGGAAGGAAGAAAAGAAAAAATTTGTTTTTATTTTCATTTGTGTGTGTGTGAGCATGTGCGTGTACTACGTGTGTACAGGAGCCTGAGGAGGCCAGAAGAGGACGTCAGATCCTCTAGAGATGGAGTTACAGGCAGTTGTGATCTGCCCACTGTCAGTTCTGGGAATTGATCTCAGGTCCTCTAAACCACTGAGCCCTCTCGCCAACCTCTTTTTAAAAATCTTTTAATACACATACCAACATTACAAGATGCCATGCTGCCCCCCAATAAAGTATTAGTGTATGCAGGAGAAGGACCTCTCGCAGGCTGAGGATGTAGCTCTGTAACAGAGCACCTGCCTAGCATTTGCAAGGACCTGGGTCCTCAGCACAACAAAGGATAAATAAATAAGCAAGCCTTGCTGAATTACTCTTACCAGCTTTGGGTATTCTCATTCTTTAGAGCACTGTGAAGAAGCAGAGTGGTTCAAGCCTTTAATCCCAGCCCGTGGGAGACAGAGGCAGGAGGGTTTTTGTGAGTTTGAATCCAGCCTGATCTACATAGTGAGTTCCAGGACAGCCAGAACTACATAGTGAGACTCTGTCTCAACAACAAAAGATGTTGTTGTTATGTTCAGGGGGCAAAATAAATGGTTTTCGTTCCCTAGTCATTAATAAATTATACATTTTATTGAGAGGGCTATCTCTTGATTTCCTCACCAAGTATCTCTGTAAGTGTTCTCTGTTGGTTAACTTACTGAGCATCACAATGGGTTCCTTCTGAATTTTTATTTATTTGATCTGTTTTGGTTTGGGCTTTGTTGTGAGGGGGTAGGAGCCAGTATTTTGAGAATGGGTTTCATGTAACCCACCCTGGCCTCAAGCCTACTGTGCTTGGGGTCAAAATGTTGAATTCCTGATCCTGTAATTGCCACCTCCCAAATCCTAGAATTACAAGCAAGAGCCTCCATTTAGGTTGTTGGGTCTGTTTGTTTGTTTTTTGATGCCGAGTCTTAGTATGTAGCTCAAATTGCCTCAAGTTCTGGGCATTCCTCCTGCCTCAGCCTCCACCAAACCGGGATCGCGTGGGTGTAGCAGCATGCCCAGCTCCGAGAGTGTTTGGTTGTTTTAGTCTGGAGGTTGTCTTTCATCCTCTACGGTGCTGAGACTCAACCCAGGCCTCACCTGTGCTAAGCAACGTCTCAACCACTTAGCTACATCCCAGTCCCTAGGAGCGTCTCTTCAACCAGCTTGGGGGAGCTCCTGCCGCCACCGCGTTGTGTCTTCTCCCCTACTCTGGAGATCATCCTTCCACTTGGTTGTCCTTGTTTTAGGTGTACAGGAATTTTAGAGGTGATTTTTTTGTTTTGTTTTGTGTTTTGTTTTATATTGTTTGGTTTGGTTTGGTTTGGTTTGGTTTGGTTTGGTTTGGTTTGGTTTGGTTTTTCAAGACAGGGTTTCTCTGTAGCTTTGGTGCCTGTCCTGGACTAGCTAGCTCTGTAGACCAGGCTGGCCTCGACCTCACAGAGATCCGCCTGCCTCTGCCTCCCGAGTGCTGGGATTACAGGTGTGCACCACCACCGCCCAGCTTTAGAGTTTATGTAATCATTTCTGTTGACCTTTTCTTTGCTTCCAAGCATTAAACAATCCCTTACCCCCGAACCCCAGAACTGAGGACTGAACCCAGGGCCCTGCACTTGCTAGGCAAACACTCTACCACTTAGCTAAATCCCCAACTCCCATTAAACAGTTCTTATCACAGGAAAGATTTGGTAATATTCCATTTTCTTTCTGTTTTTCCTTTCACTCTATCTATTTAAAAGACCACTCTTTAGTTCGTCTGTGTTTTTTTGTTTTGTTTTGTTTTGTTTGTTTTTTAATGTTGCTGTAAACTGTGGTGTACGATCATTTTAAATACCTTTAACAAAATTCATCTTTCCACTCTCTATTGCTCAGACGCACCATTTACTAAATATCCAATTCCAGTATAACTGTAGACTGGCAGGTGTGAGGAGGAGAGGGCTAGAGACAGTGGCCTAAGTCAGCCCCAGACTGCCTCGTAGCCTCTGTGTGCCTTTGTCGCCATCTACTGAACCTGGAGGGCTCAGGAGCAAAGTCTCAGTAACTGCTACAAACAAAATGAAGCAGAGCTTAGGTTTAGCTTAGAGCAAAAGAGGCAAAGTAGAGAAGACCAGAGGAAAGGTCCCAGATGTCCCTTTTGTATTTAGGGAGAATACTTGTCCTGAAACTTTTTTATTGCCGTCAGTCAGTCAGGTAGGTAAGTAGATAGGTAGGTAGGTAGTTGCTTAGTTAATTGGTTGGTTAGTTGGTTGGTTGGTTGGTTAGTTGGTTAGCATGTGTGTGTTTATGCCTGTGGGTATGTACTCACAGAAGTCAGAAAGTACCCTGTTGGGGGGGGGGGTCAGTTTTCTCCTTCCATCAGTTGGCTCCTGAGGAACAAACTCGGGTCATTAGGTTCAGCATCTTCACCCATTGAACCATCTCACCGGCCCTTGCTCTGAGACTTTAAAGATGCCACCCATCTTGTGTCATCTCTGCTTTTGTCTTCTTACAGCTCCAGCAACCAAATTCCTGAGAACTCCAACTCTCCTCTTCCCCCAAGATGTGAAGAAAAAACAGTCTACAAAGCGGCAATCTTTCCCCAAGGGAAACAAGAATCCAGAATGTGTGGGCTAGTGTGAGCAGTTAAGATGACCTCCAGGAAGGAGGGTGGCCCAGGACTTATCCCAAATGCTGGGAAGGAAGGCAAAGGCAGACCCCTAGAGTTTTCTGGTTCTCCTTTCTGCTGGAAAATCAGCATCCTTTCTCACCCAAAAGAACACAGTCTTCCCTAACACCCCTGTGTTCTCAACACTCTTCTCTCCCCTCAAGGGCAGCTGTTCTAGGAACCCCAAGAGTGGCATGGGCTGGACGCACTACCCAGTGCATACCCTCGGCTGTTTCTTTTTTAATAATTATTTTTGTTTTTTTAATTATTGGAATATGCACGGGGGAGGGGTGTGTGTGACCGTGTCCAGGAGCCCTTGGAGGGCAGAAGGCATTGGATCTCCTGGAGCCGGAGTTACCAACGGTTGTGAACTGGATCCTTCGCAAGATGTTCTCTGCATGTGCTGTTAACCGCCGGGCTCTCTCCAGCCCCTAAGACATTTGCTAAGGACAGATCCTAATTGGAGAAGGCTTCATTTCAACCTAATTATGGGTGGAAAGTCAGCTAAGGATAACCACTGAAGGACACAGAATGCATCCTTTTTTTTTTTTTTTAATTCAAAATTATTTCTGTTCTTTCCATAGACAAAACAATTGTTACACTTTGATTTTGAGAGACTTCTATTTCTGCAGGGGAAACACTATTGAACGGAACTGAGTAACGTACATAATCGACAGCTAGAGCACCCTACAAAGAAAACATTTCGGATAGGTCATGGGTTTTGATAGGTCATGAAGCCAGATGGTGAGAATCGTGCTTTACATTTGGGGAGTGTTTGCATCTTCATCTCATTTAATCACCGCAGCCATCTTGGAGACAATATGGGGTACTCAGGGAAACCCATGCTCGGGTACAAATAATCAGCAAATGACCAGTTCTCACCATTTGTGTGTGTGCTGAAAGACTAAATGACACCATCGACAAACCACACTTAGCGGAGTGTCTGGAATAAGCTGGTGAGAAACGACTGTTAGTTACGTCTGCACTGATTTAGGGGTGAGGAAAGGGGGCTGCGGAGTGGCTAGGTGATAGTCCAGGATGCCAGAACTAAACACAGAAGGGGTGGAGGTTGAGCCCTGACCTAGTAACAGACTCCCTAACACTGTCCAGGAAAAGCACTAAAGTCACATACCCTGCCTTTCACTATCCCTCCCCATGGAGGAAGAGACAGAAGATTGTGAATCAAACAACCTGGCTTCTTAGCTAGCCCGCCCCTCATTCTGCCCACATCTGCCTCCCTGGCTTTGTGTTCTGCCTAGAAATGTGATTTCACAATAGGATCATGAGACCCACTTGGCAGAAAGTATGGAGTGTTTTATAAACTTATAAACTGCTAGATACATACGTGAGAAAAGGGAAGCAAACAAATATTTATGGACGGCCCACTCTGGACGGCTGCTGCATTTCATTTCAGCCACACAGCACCAGGAGGGAGACCTCCACGCGAGACATCTGGGAGCCAGCAAGGTTCAGTCATTTCTGCCCAAGCATGAGAAGCAAATGAGGTAGAGCCAGATCACCACTCTGGCCTTCCCTATAGTTGCCCTCCTGGGAAACCCCCCAGGGATTTTGCAAAGGGAGTTCCAGGATCCTAAAGGACCACAGTATAGTGAAGTAGATGTGAAATTCCACTTTGACCTGCTGCCATTTCAGCAGCAACAGCAAAGTCTTGTGAAACGCAAGGCGGGTATTTCCTCTGGGACTAGCCGAGATGACTACATTGAGAGAAGAGGTCACTGAATAGGTTCTCAACGCCTCCAGCCAGCAAAGACAAACAAAACACACAAGAAATGCCAGCGCCCAGGGTGACCCCAGGAATCCTCCTATCCTTGCTCTTAGAAACAGAAAGGCTGGGTGTGCACCTCCTGCATCCACAGACAGGCTCCGTGATAAAGCCTTGACGTGTTCGTATTTTCACCTCCATGAGACTCCAAGGAAGGAAGATTACTGCACTAGAGGGGAGGAAGTTGAGAAAGTAGGAAAATGAGCCTTGAGAGATTTCTGACCTACAGGCCAGCGTGGTCTGCAGCACTGCCTCTGAAATTGCCACAGAGTGTGGGCCCAGTGTCCTAAGCTGCTCAGTGGAGTCACAGCACATGGGGAACTTGCGTACACTCTGACAGTGGTGACAATTCTGTGGAATAGCATTTGCAAAAGGTACTTTTTGGTTTTTGTTTTATGAAATGGGCCGGGGTGGGGGGAGCTCCTATGTAGCCCTGGATGTCCTGGAGCTCTCTATGTAGACCAAGCTGGCCTTAAACTCAAAGATATCCACCTGCTTCTGCCTCCTGAGTGCTGGGTTTAAAGGTGTGCACCATCACACCCGGTACAAAGTACTTTTGGGGTTTATCTTATTTAACGCTCCTATACCCTTGTTTCTCACTGTGCTAATCAGGAAAACCTGAGACTTGAAGAGGCCAAGATGCTAGCTTACGATCATGCTGGGTGGTGGTGGCACACGCCTTTAATCTCAGCACTCAGGAAGCAGAGGCAGGTGGATCTTTGAGTTTGAGGCCAACCTGGTCTACAGAGAGAGTTTCAGGATAGCCAGGGCTACATAGAGAAACCTTGTCTCAAAAGCCAAAATGATCATGCAGTCTTTGGGTTGATGACATGAAACAGCCATTCTTTTAAAAAGTGGCAGCTGAGGCTAGAGCCCTTATTCAGTATGTGTGAAGCCCTAAGTTCAACCCTCAGTACCACAAAAAAGTAATAAAAATATAAGGTGGGTTAATATTGTCAGTTTCACAATGGTACAAGCCAATCACAAATGCCCAGATCGGGAACTGAGTCACCTCTGTCTAGCTCCTAAGGAGATTATCTGGAAGTTCCCACATGGCCTTAGGAGAGCTGTTTGCATTCTCGTGTCCTTACACACCTGTGCACACACGCACACTCTCCAGAAACTGGAAAAGCGGAGCATCCCTCCACAAAGTTTTTAGGATGAGCTCTTGATTGAATCTTTTGCTTTCCAAATGTATTGCCTCCTAACTTCAGCAGAGTACCTAGGAGCTAACGGTCCTCTGGGTTGGCAATTCAATGTTTGTCCTGCAACCTCCTTTAAAAAAAAGACGGGTTGGGGATTTAGCTCCACACTATTTTTAAGTGCTTAGAAGATGGAGTTAATGGAGTGCATCTGTGTAAGCATGAGGACCTGAGTTTCAGTCCCAGAACTCATCTAAAAGCCTGCCACCTTCAACCCCAATACCGGGGTGGGGGTGGGGTGCCAGAGACAGGAGCCTCCCCGGAGGTCAATGACCAGTGAGTCCAGCCTTCCTCATTGAGCTCCAGATTCTGTAAGAGACCTTGTCTCTCTTGTCAAAACATAAGGCGGAGGCTAAGAAAGACACCTCTGGCTTCCACGTGCACACGCATACATGCTCACTTGTACAAGACAAGAAACAAGCCCTGTGTCTCTTCTTAGGATTCCTCCAGACACGGGGAAGGAGGCATGAAGGATCTCTTATTAAGCTTTGGGAACCAAACTGCTCCAAGAACCATGCTACACTCTGGCCTCTTCTGCTTGCTAGCCCTCCTGCTCCCAAAATCCATCTGACCAAACTACCTTTCCTCATTTTTAATGGAGTCACAAGGAGAGAGAGACGGCTCTACCCTGGTGAGGCTTGATTCAAAACAACGGTTCTAAGCACCCAGGAGGCACTGAGGCAGGTGGATCTCTGTGAGTTCAGTGGTAGCCTGGTCTTTGTAGTGAATTCCAGGCCATTTGGGGATATCTAGTGAGACCCTGTCTTAAAAACAAACAAACAAAAGTTCTCCAGATAAGGGACTTACATCCCATGACTCACAAGAAGTTGCCTTGACTTCCCAACCCTCCATCCTTCATCTCATCTACCACCAGGGTTCCTATGCAGTGCTCACTGGGACCAGGACTGGGTTTGGCAAAGACTGAGCGATATTTCTGTCAGAAAATATCTTTCAAAATATGGCTTCCTGTCCAGATGTATTGCCACTGTATTCCAGTCTCTTACCTCTGAGTCACCCAATTCCCTTAAGCATCCTAAAATGTCTCATCATGCTGACAGATGTAGCCAGCTCTTCAGACAACAGCCAGACCACACCCATTTCTCCCCTCAGTCCTGTCTATGGCGTCTACTCCACACTTACCTACTTCGTAGAGCGAAGTGGTAGAAATGGATTCTAAACTTAAGTCCGACGTCAGACCTCAACTTGGCTTCCCCAAGCTTTCTCTCTGCCTGCTTCTTCTATCATCTTAACTCACAAAGGTGAGAGGCAGTAGATCCCTTTTTCCAGCTGAATTCCATCTGTGAGTGAACCTTCCCACTTCACTAACCCTGAGTATCGAACCCCAGGCCTTGCACTTGCTAGGCAAGCGCTCTACCACTGAGCTAAATCCCCAACCCCTTTCTCTCTTAGAGCTCTGAAGAACTGAGGAAGAGCCCAGTGCCCCCTTGATCTGAGGTTCCTCCACATCCATCTTCATATACTGCAGAGAACAAAACCTAAACACATCTCAGCCAGGATTGGGCATTTATACCCCTCCAGCCAGGAATTCAGCAGAATTGGTCTTACCTTCTGGTGTAGTCTACCGTATAGATGAAAATGAGGAGAAAATGGCCTCGTCTCATGAGTGACTCTGGCAGTCCCCATTTCACCATTGGCCAGCCCAGGGAGGGAGAGCAGCCAGTGAGTGGGCCCCTTGCCCCTGGCAGCTCCCCTAAGTCTCCACCCCAGGGAACCTGGTTTAATCCAGCCTGGGTCCAGGAAGCCAAGTAGAGCTTCAGCCAAGCCCTCATGGTCCCAGGCTTTGGCCACACTCTGCCGGAGCACCAGATGGGGCAAGGGTAAGGGCTGCAGTAAAAACAAGAGGCTTCTGAGTGTAATGAGAGACGTCCTCAAGGAAACTGAATTCTTCAGTGGTCAGGAGACCTCCCTGTCCGGCAAGTTTGCCTTGGTCAACACACTAATTCTCACATCGTACTGCTCCTTGTGCGTAACTAAACGTGAGGCTATGTGCTTCAGACATCAATACTTCAGAGGAGACCGCACTAGGATAAGGAGCAGAAGTCATCCTCTACTCTCTCGCCTGGATCCCATATTGAGGAAAGACCAGGCATATCAATGGCTCTCAACTTTCTTCACACTGTGACCCTTTAATACAGTTCCTCGTGTTGTGGTGACCCCAACCACAAAATTATTTTCATTGCTACTTCATAACTGTAATTTTGCTACTATTATGAATCATACTGTAAATATCTGATGTTTCTGATAGTCTTAGGTGACCCTTGTGAACGAGTCCTTCGGCTCCTCTCCACTTCCCCACCCCCCACAAAGGGGTCATGACCCACAGCTTGATAAATGCTGATGTATATGACTTCTGAGAGCTGAGGTACAGGAAAATTCCTGATGTGGTATGGGGCAAGTTCAAAGCCATTAGCAGCTTCAAATTCTAAAATCAGTGGTCCCTATATAATTCAAGCCCAAGAAAGCTTACATTGACATCTGAGCACCATCGTTTAAGATTTTCTGGTTCCAAATGTCAAGATAAAATTTCAAAAACTAATTTTCTGTGTATAGATAAACCTCACCTTCCCAGCCCTTTAAGTATATGCCTTTTCTGTCTATTGGGAAGCCCAGCTCCAGACTGAGAGCAACTTGTGCACCAGCAGTCACTGCCTGCTAAGCTAGTCCTAGAAGGCTTAAGGTTGGCAAGGCAATAACTGAGACCTCTCCACAAACCCACGTCTTTTTTTTGAAAGACCAGAGCTGGTTCTCAGGAGCACAAATCCGATGAATTGAATCATGATTCCAGAAGCTCTGGATGTTCAGTAAGACCTTCAGAAACAGAATGTAGCCATGTGGCGGTGGTGGCGCACACCTTTAATCCCAGCACTCAGGAATCAGAGACAAGTGGATCTCTGTAAGTTCGAGGCCAGCCTGGTCTATAGAAGCAAGTTCCAGGCCAGCCAAGGCTGCACAGAAAGACTTGTCTTGAAAACACACAAAAAGAAAAAGAAAGAAAGAAACAGAATGCTCCTAGGCATAGGCTGGGCAAGTGTCTGCTGCTGCCAACTACAACCTTTCGCTGGCCACACAGCCTAAGGGTCTTGCCTTTACAGGTGGATGGGACAGCATTGTCAAGCCCACCAAGAAAGGGAAGTCCAAGTATGCTCTTATGCTCTCCCATCTTGTCTCCCTTTTTTGAGACAGGGTTTCTCTGTGTAGTCTTGGTGTCTGTCCTGGATCTTACTCTGCCAACCAGGTTGGCCTCGAACTCACAGAGATCCGCCTGGCTCTGCCTCCCGAGTGCCGTGATTAAAGGCGTGCGCCACCACCACCCAACTTGCCTTCCTTTTAATACACAGATGTTTCTAGAGAAATCACATTAGGCCATGAAGAGCCCCTAACACATGAGCCCCTTCCCAAGGGCTGTTAGGTGTGAATACATGGCTATGGAAAATTCCCAGGCAAATCGTACCAAGCAGAGGAGAGAGGGGAATTGTAGAAACTCAAAGTTGTATCACTCTTTATCCTTACTGTAGCATTTTTCTTACTATTTTGTAAGTGTGTTACTGTCTCTTGCTCCTTATTGGAATGCAAACATGCTGGAGAGGGGCTTTGCCTATTTGCAATTACATTCCCTAGCCCCGAGAGTAGTTCTTTGTACAAAGTAACAACCAATGTTGAATCAAGGAACGAATGAATGGTCATGTTCAGTCTTCCCTTGAAGATACAGCTATGGTTGTCTCCCACTTAATGAAGAATCCAGAATCCAGTAAGAGCAAGAGAAACATGCCCAAGGCTTTGAAGCTGGATCTCTCTGACCACAAAGGGTATATGCTTTCTCATGCCTGGTGGCCCTCACCGCCCCTCCTTTATACACTCCAGAGTAGCTTTGGAGACCTGCCCCCCACCCCCGCCTCCCACCCTGCTGCCATATAGGGGCACTGCTGGTTTCAGCAGATTCTAACTCTTGCACAAGGTGGTATGACTTTCACCCTAAAACTACACCAATACTTCGCTGGCTCTGGCAGTCAGCCAGCGGCATTGTGAAAGCCTGTCATTGTCTGAGGCCTCAGGAGAATCCGCCTCCCACCACAGAGGGTGTTATGTGGAAACAGATGCTCGCCTAGCGACTAGGAGGGGAAAACATCAAGCCACACATGTCTTGAGGTTAGTTTTTCTTAGGACAGATTATTACTGCCCAGAATGAAATAGCCACAGAAATTTGACCATTTCCTTCAGGCACTCATGTTCACAGTTCAAACCTTTGTCTCCATGAGAAGTAAGATACTTAAGCAAAAGGCCAGATGACTGAGTTCCCTTACGTGTAGCTAAATTTTGCTATTATTGCCTAATTATGACTTTAAAAATTGTTTACTGAAATACCATAAAATCGTATTTTGAGACATAATACTGTGGGAGGGTGGGTCTATCCTGCAGGACCCCAAGTCCTTGAACATTCAAGAAATAAAAATGTCTTTGTCTTAGAAGAATAAGTCAGTGGTAGAGTGGTACACCGACCCCCCATCTCTAGCCCTGGTACCAGGAAAGAAAAATAAAATACCACAGTTGTTGTTCATCCAAGGCAGTGCTGATGGGAACTGAGGTACCTGCGTCAGCGGTTAATAGCCACTCCCCTCTCCTGCTAGACCCGTGCCGGCTGGGCCTGCGTGGTTTAGATGGGCAAACTTAGGCTCCTATGTTGAAACTCCATGTCTTTGGACCACCCTTGCATTTTACTTTTTAGAGTTCTCCTCTCTCTCTCTCTCTCTCTCTCTCTCTCTCTCTCTCTCTCTCTCTCTCTCGTTTTTTTTTGAGACAGGGTTTCTCTGTGTAGTTTTGGTGCCTGTCCTGTAGCTCTGTAGACCAGGCTGACCTTGAACTCAGAGATCTGGCTGCCTCTGCCTCTAAGTGCTGGGATTAAAGGCGTGCGCCACCACCGCTGCCATCACCCAACTTAGAATTCTCACACAAGTGTCTATTCCACTTTGAGCATGCTCCCCCCCCCCCTTTTTCTCCCCCACCCCCCCCCCCACTTGGCCTCTTCTTTCTCCTAGACACTCTCACTTGTGTTGTGTATATTCACACAGGATTTTATGTAAGTTTATACAATCCAGGAGCCGCAGATGAGGGACACACATGCCACTTGTCTTTCCGAGACTGGCTCCACTCCCTCGCTGTGATTGTCTTCAGTTACACACATTTCCCTGCACACCATGTAACCTGATTCTTCTGTGCAGCTAAAAAGGAATTCCACTGAACATATCTAACCACATTTTCTCTAAGCAGCTTCTGTTGTTGGCTGCCGAAATTAGTCCACTGGACTAGAGCTGCAGGAAACGTCGGTGTGCCAGGTTGTGTGTGGTAGATCTATTTTTCCCGTTTTGAGACCCTCCAGACTGATTTTCATAGAGGCTGGGCCAGTTTCATCAGCAGTGCATAAGGGTTCCTGTTTGTCTACATCCTTCACAGAATTCATTGTTATTTGTTTTCTTATGAACGTTATTCTGACTGGGGTAAGATGGAGTCACAACAAGGTTTTGATCAGCATTTTTCTGATGGCTACTGTATTAGATGGAGTCATTGGGAAGAAAGCCTCAATTAAGGAAATGCTCCCACCAGTTTGCCCTGTAGGTAAGCCTGTGGGGCATGACTTTTTTTTTCTTGATAATTGAGATGGGAAGGGTCAGCCCATTGTGGGTGGTATTACCTCTGGACAAGTGCTCATGGATGACATAAGGGAGCAGGGCAGTGGTGGCCCACACCTTTAATCCCAGCACTCGGAGGCAGAGCCAGGCGGATCTCTGTGAGTTCGAGGCCAGCCTGGGCTACAGAGTGAGTTCCAGGAAAGGTGCAAAGCTACACAGAGAAACCCTGCCTTGAAAAACCAAAGAGAGAGAGAGAGAGAGAGAGAGAGAGAGAGAGAGAGAGAGAGAGAGAGAGAGAAGAGAAGAGAAGAGAAGAGAAGAGAAGAGAAGAGAAGAGAAGAGAAGAGAGGAAGAGAGCAGGCTGGGCCTCAGTTCCTGCCTTGACTTCTTTAAGTGACCTGTGTGTTGCAAGCTGAAATAAACCTTTTCCTCCCCAAGTTGCTTTTGGACATGGTGTTTTATCAAAGCAGTAGAAACCCTAAGATAAGCCACATAAAGACAGTGTTCTAGGGGATGGTGTGTAAAGCAGATAAAGAATCCAGGGAACCCTGAACAGCTCTGTGGAGTATTTCTTCCTATATATCCCGGATGTCACACGAGGTGGCACACTTTTTAAGTCATACCATCGTTTGGTCTTTGTTATAGCAGATTAGTAACACACATGGCATAGGACTTTGTACAAAGGAAAGAATTTTGCATTCCAAGTCTTAGATAAATAATAGGAATTTTTAAGGTAAAAAGGTCCTGGGGAACTCAGTGGTTGAACTCTTACCTTCTAAATGCAAGGCTTGAACTAGATCCTTACCTGGAGAGGGTAAGAAAAGAGAAAAGTTCACAGAGGAAAGGAAGGGAGGGTGAGGGAGGGGAGAAAATGTCTCTGAGCCTGGATAGTTTTTGTTTGTTTGTTTGCTGTGGTGTGGTGTGGTGTGTGTGTGTGTGTGTGTGTGTGTGTGTGTGTGTGTGTGTGTGTCTTTTCCTTGGGGAAATGTAAGAGAAACTGCTGACCTCTTGCGTTTTCAGGCTGGTTCTGAAAAGCTCTAGAAGTGTTCATTTGGTTGGCAGGCGGTTTTTCTCTAATACCACATAAAACACAGCATTTGGCATTCAGAACACCAAACTGAATGGAATTGGGGCCTTTATTCATGTTCTCTACTGATAGGAACCCCATGATCGTGCATGCCTGGCCGAACTTAGTCATCTCCGCCTAGTCATTTCTGGGTCATATGTCCTATATGACTCACGCCCCATGGTTGCTCGTAGTTGGGTGGACATGACCGTGTGATCTCTGTGCATGGGCCTGTGTGTGCAGATGCATCCTGGCCTTTATAAGGGTGCCATGTTTCCCACTCCCCTCTCTCTGCACTCCTCTTTCTGCCAGACCTGGCTTCCGTCCTGCCCCCTCTTCTCTCTATAAAGCCCATTCTAACTCTGGTAGCCCCCCGTGACTCTTTGCCCAACAACCAGCACCATTTTCCTTTCATTGGTGGTGTGTGGACTTGAGGGATCTCAGAGCTCTCTTCAAACCTAGCGTCCGGGGCTGGGTGTTGCAGGGAACCCCTGTACTGAGGGCTTGCAGACCCGCCCACCGCCACCTCCACAGTACACACGTCAGGACTGTGTTCGCACCACTGCAGCCTCGTCCTCGGGCTGCACTGGCAAGGACACATTTTCTCTCCTGACGAGGAGGTCAATGCTGTCAGATCACCGGGGTCCACCTGTGCGGTATGCTCTCAGCCCTTACCCATAACGCCACGGGTAACCTGTAACGAGCCCCAGACCTTAGCACAATGGACACCATGATGGAAGTACCATCCAGGCCTTGGAACCCAGCACATAAGCAGCAACATCTCCCAAAACAAGGACAAAGACCTAATCCATCCAAGTCCACAGCTCTGGGAAAGTCCCTAGATGTGCTCACCTTGCTTTTTGGCTTCTGTGGTTCTGCGTCTGGCTAACTGTTCTTGCTAACTGAGGTGTGTCATCCAGGACATGACTTTTGTGCTTCAAAGCTCACCCCGAGAAAGGCTCAGACTTAACTTGGGTCGTGAACACCCCTGTAGTCACTGGCCAGTTAATAAAGACTCCTCTTGCCTTGAACCCACGTCTGAGCAGTCCTCTCCGGTGGCTAACCCACAACAGAACAATTCTTCCGAAAGTTTTAAGAGACTTTTGTCTCACTTTCCTGTCTTATTTTTTCCATTAAAAATGGCAAAAAAAAATTGCCAGGTGGTGGTGGCGCACGCCTTTAAACCCAGCACTCAGGAGGCAGAGGCAGGCATATATCTGTGAGTTCGAGGCCAGCCTGGTCTCCAAAGCGAGTTCCAGGAAAGCTGCAAAGCTACACAGAGAAACCCTGTCTCAAAAAACAAAAACAAAACAAACAAAAAAAAAAAAAAAAAAAAAAGATTTAAGGGGTTGGGGATTTAGCTCAGTGGTAGAGCGCTTGCCTAGCAAGTGCAAGGCCCTGGGTTTAGTCCTCAGCTCCGACAAAAAAAAAAGAAAAAGAAAAAAAATGGCAAAAATTTTACTCACCGAGAGTCATCTTCTCATCTCACTTTCAAACTGTGTTAATAACATACCATAGCAATAGTTCGGCAGACAACTATTTTCTGAATGGCTGTTACACTCAAAACCGTGGAGAAGAAGACGCAGTGTCCTATGGGCCAGAGTGGGTGTGTCCCAGAGTACTTGATGAAGTACCTGGGACATCATTCAATGATGCAGGGAAGTTTCCTCTAGTCACACACCTGTGACATGTGATCATCAGAGACTCTCTTGGTTGGATCAGGCCCTAGGCCCTCTGTAGGTATCATCAAGCAGACACTTTCGTGATTCAGGGCAAGCTTCAGGTTTCGAATATTCTGTACTGCATTTCTAAAGTGAGCAACAGATTATTCAGTGGTCAAAGCAAGTGATCCAGCAGCAGTTCCTGAAGCAAGTGGTCAGAATCCTGAAGTTTTCCTCTTAACATAGTATGCCAGCTGAAGCTCTGACATATTCACATAGGAAATGATTATATTGTGATCGACAGGATAAACAGATGGCCATCTTAGCTTGTTTAGGCTGTTGTAACGAAACACTATAAACTGGGTGACTTAAAACACAAAACTGCTTTACGGTCCAGAGCACTAGGCAGTCAAAGGTCATGGATCTGGCAAAGGACTGCTTTCCAGATTGTGAGTGGCAACTTCTAGCTGTGTTCCCAGCGAGGTGCCAAGGAGTCTGCTGGCCATCTATGTGGGCACTGTTTCCATTGAGATGCCCTACCTTCCATGTTACAGCTTCAGCCTGTGAATGTTGGAGGAATGCCACCATTCAGAAAGTGCCATCCAAATGCCTCACCTCACATGCTACAGTTTCAGCCTATGAATGTTGAAGAACCTTTGATTAGCCTCAGCATGAACTGAAAGAGTTGTAGCTCCAGAGTCAATAGCCTCGGTACCTCAGATGCTGTCAGGGACCACAGAGCCACCATGTACAACACTCCTCCATCAAAACTATTCCTTTTCTCCCCCAAATTAAATAACAATGTGTAACCAAAACTTTAATCCCAAGGATTCTCACAAACTTATTACAAATGACAGCATGAAAACGAAATCTTGCAGTTACTCCAAAGTCTAGCTCTTACAATGTACCCTTAAACTGATAAGACCCTGGAATCTTAAAGTCTTCCATTTCCAAATAAAGAACACTAAAAACAGCTGTGTGTCCATATATAGCAATCAGCAAGGAACATCTTCTGAAGCCTTCTGGGTGCCGTTCCTTCCCTGTACCCGTTTGCTTGTGTTTTTAGAGCATTTTGAAAGACTGCTTCTTGTTTCACCCACAGCTCCACAGCATATCCCAGCTACTGGAGAATCTATGGCTTTATTCAATTACCGCAGCTCTTTCTACATCATTAGCACATCCCACTTTAACTGGGCAGGATCTAGGTTTACTTCAGTCTATGAAAAACTAACGTTCAAAGCAAATTCAACCTTGTTTAAGGGAACATTGTAAAGTAACAATTTTTGATATTACATGCTTCATACAATCCATTTGAAACCATAGAGAATTACATCGTTACGTGCATGCCACTAAGAGACGAAACAAATCTGAACAGCTAAAACATCTTAAAAATGCACCAAGCCGCTGGGCGGTGGTGGCACACGGTTTTAATCCCAGCACTTGGGAGGCAGAGGCAGGCATATCTCTGTGAGTTCGAGGCCAGCCTGGTCTACAAAGTGAGTTCCAGGAAAGGTGCAAAGCTACACAGAGAAACCCTGTCTGTGCAGGATGGGGGGGGGGGGGGGTCGGGGGGGAATGCACCAAGCCTATGAGGTCTCATGCAAAGCTTGAATTTCCTGTACATACTCCTGTTTAATGAAAGTATTTCCTGTACACTTCTTTTGCAAACTGGACTTCTATTTCCTTTCATTTGATCTAGATTTGCCATGAAAGATCTAGAGAAGGATCCGACGTTCTGTAATTTCTCTCACAGAAGACAGAGACCTTTCTCTTCTCTATCTCTCGAAAGTGACCTGCTCCGGCTTGGAGAGAAACTTCTCTTTGAAGAACTATACCGAGGTGGAGGACTTCTACAGGAATCACCTGGAGGGGGATGACCCCAAGAGGGAAGTGGGACATGTTTTCAACCATTCGACAGTTCTGCTCTAATGCTGCAGCCACATAGTGTTGTTCCTCCATCTAGCTTGCAGACAGCATGGGGGGGAGGGCTTCTAGGGATCCTCAAACTCAAGGTAAACAAAGTCGGGAGGGTCGGGGTGGCTGGTTTCCAGAAATACACACACTTCGGAGTGGTCCATAATAGCCCAAAGCCTGTTCTAATGCAGACTTGTTCCCATTGTTTTCAAGATTACCTACATAAACCTTACAGTCCAATGGGTAGGTAGGAATCACAATGCATTTTTAGATCCTGCACTCAAAAAGCCAAAGCTCAAATCCTGTTACCAATAGGCCCACCTGCTCCCCTCCAGCTCGCTTCCACAGATGCTCTCTCTTTACTATGTCCACAAAATGATGCAAAACTATTTTTTGCAGGAAAGGAAAGCGACTCCCGAGTGTCCAGCAACCAATCAGTGAAATTTGCCATGCAGGGGAGAACATGGTGGAACTTTTCCTAGAAGGTCAAAAGCGGTTTGGCTTGTTCTTAATCCTCAGGTGACAAAGCCATGTGCCAGTGTCTGACGCATCACGGAAGCTGGGGGAGGTGAGCCGCACCGGCCAGCGCTGTCAACAGTAAGAGCATGAACCATCCCAAGCATCACTAGACACTAAGTATGCTGCTTCTCTTCCCACTGGGGGAGACTTGGCTGCCGCTGTCTTCATTCTCGGAAGCACCAGTGAAGGAATGGATGTGCTGACAAGGTCAGGGCAAGCAGGGGAAGAATGAACCATCTCTTCCTTATTCCATTGTCCTTACACTGGCTTCCAGCACAAGGGGTAGCCCAGATTAAAGGTGTGTCTTCCAGCCTCAGGATCCGGATCACAAGTGTGCCCTCCATTTCTGGATTGTAGTTCATTCCAGATATAGTCAAGTTGACAGCCAAGAATTGTCACCCCACTACACTAACCAGAAAACACTTGGTAAGTGACAATCTCAGCAAAATCATGACAAACTAATTTTGCTCTGGTCCGGCTTTTCTCTTCTTGCCCACTAGATGGCAGAATAAAGCCACGCTAGAGGATATTTGCAAGTCTCCCAAGTTTTAACAGGTCAAACTATATTTTTGTTTGGTTCCTTCTTTTATCTAGTAGGAAAGAAAAGTAAAGGGCGTACATACAAGTACAGGACCTTTTCTAGTATATAAAAGAGGACTCATCTGGACTGAGATACTGGAGCGGCCTTAAAGAGCTTTCTCGGGGTAGTATACATGTACAACCAGAGCACTTAGGAGTCTGAGGAAGGATGGTGATTACACTAGCCTGGACTAAACCACTTCATACTAATAGACCGTGTGTAAGAAGAATCTCACTGCCTTCTCAGTCCTTGTCTGTCTGCAGCGTCAGTACAGGCTTTATCTTTTGGAGGCAAACTGACTGAGCCATCATACTAATTAGATGAACCTCCTTTGAGTATGGTGCTATGCTTAACAGCTCCAGCTCACTCCATCTTTACACAGAGACCACATACTTGTGCCTTCATGTTGTAAGGCGATTACAAATTTAGAATCCAGGGCTTAGGGTATAGATCAGTGGATGAGCAGGTACCTAGTATGCATGAGGCCCTAATTAAATCTCCCACACACAAAGGAGGAGGAGAGGAAGACAGAGAGGAGGAAGAGGAGGAGGGGGGGGGAAGAGGAAGAAGAGGGGAGGAGGGGGAGAAGGGAAGGGAAGGGGAGGAGGAGAAGGGGAGGGGAGGAGGAGGAGGAGGAGGAGGAGGAAGGCTGATTTAAAGCATAGTGCATTAAAGTAGTTTACCCAAAAGAGAGCTGAGCTTGCACCTGGAGGTGCAGACCTCACTCACTTCCTCTTTATTGCTGCTGCTGCCGCTGCTACCTTCTTCATCCCCCACTCTGAGTGTTAAGGCACTGGCCCAGGAGCCTTGGGAACAATCTACATTCCTAAGCCGAATCCGTATCTTTTGCGAAGTTTTGTTCTGTGAGCCAAAACTTAAGCTTGTATATATCTTGAAGTGCATAAATCCAAGTTACAAATAATCACTAGAGGGAAACTGGGATACTTATAAAAATTAAAAGTACTTTGTAGCAAGGCATGGTAGTACATACTTTAATCCCAGCACTCAAGAGATGGAAACAGGCAGATCTCGGTGAGTTTGAGGCCAGCCTGGTCTAGATAGTGAGCTCTAGGACAGCCAGGGCTTCCTAAGGAGACCTTGTCTCAAAAAATAAGTAAACAAAGAGATAAATAAATAACTTTGTAATAAACTAAAAAAAAAAAAAAAAATAGTTATCAGTCTGCTACCTCTGAGATTTGGGAGTGTTTCTCTTTCCTCTTTGCCACCACCATGCCTTCCAGACTGAGGAAGACCCAGGAACTCCAGGGCCACATGAGCCACGACAGCATCGGTAAGCACCGCAAACATCCAGGAGGCCTCCGGACTGCTGGAGGCACGCATCACCACGGAATCGAGGGTGACAAGTACCATCCAGGTGACTCTGGGAGAGCTGGTATGAGGCGTTACCGCTTGAAGGGGAACCAGAGCTCCTGCCTAACTGTCAACCTGGATAAACTGTGGACACTGGGCAGTGAGCAGACACGGGTCAATGCTGCAGAAAAAACAAGACTGGAACTGCTCCCATCGTCCATATTGTGCGATTGGGCTACTCCAGAGTTCTGGGGAAGGGAAAGCCCACTGAGCAACCTGTCACCGAGACAACCAGATTCTTCAGCAGAACAACTGAGGAAAAGTGTTGAAGGTGCCCGTGTCCTGGTGGCTTGAAGCCACCCAGGGAGGTTCATTAAATGCTAAACATTTTCCATGCACACAAAAAGAGAAAGAAAAGAAAACCTATTATCAATATGAATACTTAAGGCATTTGCGAGGGTCTGGAGAGAGGGCTCAGAGGTTAAGAACATTGCCTGCTCTTCCAGAAGACCTGGGTTTGATTCCCTGGACCCATGTGGCAGCTCACAACTATCTGTAACTCCAGGGCCAGGGAATCCAGTGCCCTCTTCCAGCCTCCACAGGCACCAGGCACACAAATGACGCACAGACATACATGCAGGCAAAATAATAAAACAAAATAATCATTTTGAAACAAACCCTTTAAGACGCATTTTGCTATTTCATTTAAATAAAACAATCATATTTACTCAAGCCAGCGATTTTGCATGATTCATATAGGTTTATTTCACCCAGAAATGGAAAAGCCTCGTTCATCTTTGAAGCCAATTTTAGTTTTACACACACATACGCATCAACAGTATTAGAAGAACCTGCTCACCATATGTATAAAATACTACAGCCATGTATTTAGAGGAATGCATTTGAATTCCCTCTCTAGCCCCTTTTCTATGTCTCCTATTCAGAAAAGCACTCTGTGGCCCCTGGCTCATACAGTCTTTGCCCTCTATCCACTCATCCTGCCACTGTTGTTCATTCAGGAAATAACATACAGTCCACACCAAGCACCCTGAACTATTTTCTGAATTACACACCTCAATTCTACCTCATCCAACTCCAGTTGAACATAACAAGTACCACTGGTTTTTAAAATCTCAAGGAAAGAAACAACCCTAGGTGTATAAATCCCAATGCAGTTACTTAAGTAATATGAAAGACAAGAAAATGTAACTCCTCCAAAAATCGCAAAGACAATAATGGCATCTAGAGAGTGAAAGCTCCTGAATGAAGAAACACATAAACAGCTGGAGGAAATAAGGAAGACAACGTAATAAATGAAAGAGGAATGCAACAAGATAAAATTATTGAAGAAAATAGGACTAAAAAACCCCAATAAGTCAAATAAAAATTTCTGTGGGACATTTCACAAGTTCTTGACTGAGTCAAGAGGGACTTTCTGAGCTTGAAGAGGAGGTAAAGGGGCTGGAGCAATCAAGGAAAGAAAGGATGGGTGTTAAGAAGGTATCAGAAGGAACTCTAAGATATACATGACACTCTTACAAAAACAAATCTACAAGTTCTGGGCATAGAGAAAGAACAATCTCATTCTAAATGAATAGAAAATATTTTCAAAAGATTCATAAAATTCCCTGGAGCTAGGAAGAGAAGTGCCAGTCCAGATGTGGGAGGCATTTAGGACAGCAAACAGAAACAGCCTCCCCTCACAGTATTGTAATTCCAACACTAATTATCTAAAACAAGGAAAGTGTGTTGGAAGTAGCAAGGGAAAACCACTCAATCACACATAAAGGCAGGTCCAGGGAGCTGGAGAGAGGACAACGGCTCAGTGGTTAAGAGCACTGGCTGCTCTTGCAGAGGACCCTGGTTCAATTACCAGAGCCCACGTGGCGGCTCATGACCATTCACAGGATCCAGCAACCGTTCACATGATGTACATACATGTGTGCAGGCAAAGCGTTCATAAACATAAAATAACACATCTAAAAGAGTTTTTATGGCAGGCCCATAAGACTAACGACAGATTAGTTTGATCCTTAGATTAAACTCAAACTTTAAATGCTGCTGGAAGATCTTGGAATGACATATTTCAAATTCTGATTTAAATGCTTTTAAAGAATTTAGAGGGGAATCGATGGAACTGGGTAATATTATACTAAATGAGATAGCTCAGATGCAGAAAGAAAATGCCACATGCTTTCTCTCATATGTGGATTTTAGCTGCGATTGTTCAGCTTTGTGTGTTTAACCTAGAGTACCTGTAAAGGTCAGGTAACAGAAAGGACACATGAAAGTGAGGAGGAAGAAAGACTTTGAAGGGAAGTGGATAGTTAACACATGTGATGTGAAAGGGGACGAGAACTACTCAAGTCAAGGTGTAAACACGGACAAGTGGTGGGGAGGAGGTGAGATGGTTAGGCACAGCTGAGGATATACCAAAAAGTCTCAGTGGAAACCCACTATTTGTAAGCTAATTAAAAGATGTAATTTAGCCAGGCGGTGGTGGCGCACACCTTTAATCCCAGCACTCAGGAGGCAGAGCCAGGCAGATCTCTGTGAGTTTGAGGCCAGCCTGGGCTACAGAGCGAGAGCCAGGACAGGCACCAAAACTACACATAGAAACCCTGTCTTGAAAAACAAATATATATAATTAAAAAATAATAATGAGATTGAACACAGGTTCCCTTAATGGGTGGGCAATACTTTCCCCTGAAGAAATGAGTTACTCAAAGACTGGTAAAAATTTCCCCTCTGTGAGTTATTGACCAGGAAGTCCTCAGAGGTCCCCCAAACAACACAAACTTCTGCCGTTGCTCTTGGCTGCCCACCATAGCTAGACAGTATTGCTGAAGACATAACACACTTCGGTTGAGGTCACAGAGAAATCAGTCAGGAACTGACATGGAAACTGCCTCCCTGCTGGCTAGCCTTCATGTTGGTGGAAATAGGGCCCTGGCGCAGAAAAAATGATCAGTGAATTCACCCAACAACGGACCATGAATGCTACAATGCTAACCTGCCAGGCAAGATACCCTTGCTCGTGCAATTACGGCATGACTGTCAGGGAGCTAAGTAGTCACTTTCTGATTGGATTTGAGGTTTGCTCCAGAGGAGGAAATGTATGCCCGGTGTTGTAAACAGTAAAGAATACACGGTTCAGGAGTCTATAGGCCCTAGATGGAAACCTACTATTGTTTTGTTGTTGTTAAATGGACATGTTTTCAAACTGCCTTCTAAATAATTATATCCATAGACTAGTGCTACTCTCAACCTCAGTCAGAGAAGCCTCTTTGTGCAGTGAGCAGCTGTCAGTGCAGACTTGGAAGTGGTCAAAATGCTAAGGATAATTAACTGTTGAGTGTTCAGCCCTAAATGGAACACTATACCAACAGCCCACACGACCCAAAGTTTGGGGAACATTATAGGAGAGGAAACAGAAGATATGTAAAAGGTGGAGAAGTCAAGGACTGTGAAATGTCCTCTGGACGCGACATGTTCATTGCACTCATGAACTCCCAGCAGCTGGGGTTACCTGCACAAGACTTGAACAACATCAAGCCAGTCAGCATTCCAGCATGGAAGGGAAGCCCATGATCCTAGCTGAGGAGATATTTGCAACTGATGGAAATTCATCTTGTTTTGGTGTGGTCCTAAAAGTCGCCTATCTTCTTAGAGGATGGTCCCACACCCACGCATATGTAAATAGCACTAATTAGACTCAATGACTTATGAAAAAGGAAAGGAGGAGATGAAGGTGGGAGGGGTAAGTATTGGAAGGTTCTGAAGTGTAGGGGGGATCTGAGTTAGATATGACAGAGATATTTTGTAAACATGTATGAAATTGTCAAAGAATAGATTTAAAATATTCAAAAAGGAACCCCCCCCATGGAAACTCATTACTTTGTAAGCTACTTTAAAAATAAAAAATTTTAAAAAATAAAAATAGTAACAGAAATAAAGATGAGCAACAAAATGAACTAAAAGGGAGTATGCTCTTAGGCACTGTTTCTTCCTGGTTGGGGAGGTCCCACCTCTGTTTACTTTGGTTCTGTCAGTCAGGATGTTGCTGCAAACACATCACACATTTCCTGGGATCTGCAGCACTATCTCAAGGCAGCTTCAGCCATCATCAATTAAGCTTTCTTAAAGGTGGCTCTGTGATCTTCAAAGGTTCCTGGGGTCATCTGATTATCCATGCGATTGATACACAGTCATGTCACAAATGAAGAGACTGTCCTAAACTATAGTGCCTGCCATCCTCCTTGACTTCCTGCATAGCTGTGCCCAAATCCCAGCCATATGTCTCTGATGCAATGCTTTCTTCTTCTGGGCTGTTTCCTGGAGGCTCTGTTGCTTTGTTTGTTTGTTTTGTTTCGTTTTGTTTTTCTTGACAGGGTTCCTCTGTGAAACAGTCTTGGCTGTCCTGGAATTCACTCTGTAGACCAGGCTGGTCTTGAACTCATAAAGATCTGCCCGCCTCTGCTTCCCAAGTGCTGGGATTAAAGACGTGCACCACCACTGCCTGGTGGCTCTGTTCCTTTTTAATATGAATTAATTTAGATACATAGACAGTGTGTGTGTGTGTGCACACGCGCACACACACGCGCGCGCGCGCGCGCGCGCACGCGCGCACACACACACACACGCACGCACGCACGCACGCACGCACGCACGCACGCACATGCTTGATGTGTATGTGCCATGGTGCACACATGGACTGTAGAGGACAGCTTTATTGGGTCAGTTTTCTCCTTCCATCTTTACATGGCTACCAGAGATTGAACTCACCTTTACTCCATGAGCCATCTCACTGGCCCTTTCTATTGTCCTTCTTACCTATGAGCCTCGGGTCTTTACATAGGACTTGCCCAGTATAGAGTAACCATGCCAACAGTCCCTGCAGCTGAAAAACAGTCTAGGGTGGTGTAAGAATGAGCTTAGGGATGCTCATGTGTTAGAGCTTCATAAAGCACTAGACAGATTTAGGGTGTTGCTATTCCTGACATTCTTGATAACAACACCTTGGGGATCGCCATCTCGCTGTTCCCTGGATGCCCTTGAGTCCACATTCTGCCCCATGTGTCTCTCTCATCTCATCATAGGGGCCAGCCTTGGCTACTGACATTCATTCATATGACCCTCTCCAGATACTTAGAGTCCTGTTTGCATTGCCCTGGTTAGACCAGCCAAGGTTAGAAATCATCCCTGAATAGACAAGACAGATAAATCTGCAAAAGGAAGGGGCTGGCACATCCTTTCAGTTCTAAAGTTTTTATATGTTTATTTTCTTCCATCACTAACCTTCATGCTTCTCATTTCCATCAGAGCCTGAAGCAGTGGTTCTCAACTTGTGGGTATCAACCCCCTCAGGGGTCACACATTAGATATCTGATATCCTACATATCAGATATTTACATTGTGATTCATAACAGTAGCAAAATTACAGTTATGAAGTACAATGAAATAATCTTATGGTTGAGGATCACAACGTGAAGAACTGTACTAAAGGGTCGCAGCATTCGGAAGGTTGTAAACATAATGCCAGGCTCACATGGGTCCCTTGCATGTGTGGTTTTATTATTTGTTCATAAGCAGTGGGCTTCTCCTGCTGACATGGTGTCAGAACAGTCCAAGAATGAGCGCTTGTGAGAAAACAAGACAAGATTTTGGAATCTTGGTTTCTTCAAAACACAGAACTGTCCTTGGAATATGCTTTCATGCCCCTCTCAGGCATAGAGGAGAGGTGTGAGTTTACTTCGGATTATATTTTGAGGCTCCATTCTCCCAGGTTCCATCGACTTTAGAGCAATAAACAACAGGATTTGTTTTTTACTGGATGTAAAAGACACCTGCTCTGGGCCGGTGAGTCTGCTCACTAGATAAAGACACCTGCCTTCGAGGCCAAGGAAAGGGAACTTTTTTAAAAAGATTTATTTATTCATTTAATGTGTACTGGTGTTTTGCCTGTATATACTCTGTGTGAGGGTATCAGATCCTCTAAAACTGGAGTTACAGACAGTTGTGAGCTGCCCTGGGGGTGTTGGGAACTGAACCGCGGGTCCCCTGGAAGAGCGGCCAGTGCTCTTAACCACTGAGCCATCTCTCCAGTCCCAAAAGGGAACTTCTTCAGGTATCTCCTTCTTTGGTTTTGCCGTGTGTGTGTGTGTGTGTGTGTGTGTGTGTGTGTGTGTGTGTGTGTGTTTTGTGCACCATATACATGAAATGCCTACGGAGCCTCGAAGGGGGCGTTGGAGCCCCTGATCTGGAGTTACCAGCTGTGAGCCACCAGATGTGCGCTGGGAATCAAACCCAAGTCCCCCGGCAGCAGCCAATGCTCTTGGCTGCTGAGCCGTCTCTCTCGCTTCAGACGCTGCATTTCGGATCGCGGTTTGCCCAGTGCCCAAGGAGGATGGGGGTGGGGAGGCAGTACTCCGCGGGGTGCCTCCTTGCGGTGAAAGGTCGAGTGACAGCATCCTGGCCCAGACCATTGGGGTGCCGATGGAGCAGATCCTCGCGCGGCGCTAGGCCCGGTCCTTCGAGCCCTTCCCCGCGGAGCATGCCGGGTCTGCGGTCGCGCCATCCCCCGCCGCACCCCGAGGGACCCGAGCACGGCGGAGTCTGCACAGGATTACCTCCGTGGACCCCCGCAGCCGGAGCCGGTAGCGCCGGACCTTCCCACGTCTAACCAAAGAGGCGCGCGGCCCCCGGACTCGCGCGCCGGAAGTGACGTTTCGCGTGCCGCGCGCTCCCGCCGTGCCTTGCGCCGCCGTCCTGTGGCGGGAACCGCGGCTCCTGAGGGACGGCGGCGACTTGTAAGTGTCGGTTCTGGCTGTTCTCGGCCTGGGTCCGGGTTGGCGGGGTCCGGGCTGAGTCCTCCACCTCCGCGGTGGTCACTGCAAACCGCGGCCCCGGCGGCGTTGTCGTCGGCAGCCCGCGGCGGGAGGTGACAGCGATCGCGCACTGTTTTCTCGAGCATTAATTAGCCTGTGTGCCAGGGCCGGAGCTACGTGTTTGCAGCCGGTTACTTCATGGAATCGCCTTTAACCCCGTCTTCACATTTCCTCTGGTAAAGCGTTTGCCGAATGTTGTGGAGCCAGGCACCTCTAAGCACCGACTGTATTAGCAGTGGGAAAAGGGAAAAACAAACCAAAACAAATCACATTGCCATCGAGGCTGAGCGATGTCAGAGAAGCCGGTGATAGCGGAGGGGTGGTGGCTTTGAAGCCCCTGAAAATAGCCTCTAAGTGTGCTTATGTATTAGTAATTAGGTTCTGTATAATACTTAACATTTTCTCATTTTGATGTGAGTTTATCAGAACAGTAGCAGTTGCCCTTATACCAAGGTTCCGCCTTCCCCTCCCTGCCCGCAAGTCTCCGAAGACCTGCATTGGCTTTGCCAGTAAAGCCGCGCTCAAGGCCCAAGAAGAGATGATATTGGTCAACTGTTTATATTGTCTCAGAACTCCTTACCGATAGGTTCTTCAAAGACTTTGGCCCCTCTTATGACCCTGTGACCCTGAGTAGTGCATTCAGAGCATCCTAAGTCGTGAGGTGATGCACTTTTATTAAGTAATGGTTGAATGCCTTTGCAATAGGTTAGGTGCTCTTTCACGGGGAACTTGCTCATAATGGTTTCTTTTTCTTTTGTCTTATACCCAGGAGAAGAAACCATGCAAGCATTTCTAAAAGGCACATCTGGCAGTACCAAACCACAATTCACCAAGGACCGGGCAGTATCTGCCAGTGCAGGAAGCAGTGGAGAAACCAAGAAAACCAAACCGGTGCCTTGGGTGGAAAAATAGTAAGAATTACTCACACTTTTGTTGAAATAACTAATAAGTTTCCTCTCTAATCAGTGCTAGTCCACTTTTTTTTTTTTTTTTAAATGTAAGAGGGAATTGCCTTATTTAGATGCTACCTTTGAGTGGGGAAAAAAAATCACCTAATTATAAAAGTCATGGATCTTTGGACTGATACAGTAGCTGAGTTTAACTCTGTTATTTTATAAATGAGCTAAGATTTTTATAAAGTGCAGTTTTAGGGTCTTAGATACAGAAATGAAGAAAAACGTTTCTGTGAGCTGGCTATAAACAGTAGTTACACTGAAATCTAGATTCTGTCCCCCTTTTATTATATACTAGAAATGGTTGGGGTTGATTTGCTTTGTTTTTTAGCATTAAAAAAAAAAATGTTTGAAGAGCCGGGTGGTGGTGGCTGTAATCCCAGCACTCAGGAGGCAGAGGCAGGTGGATCTCTGTGAGTTCAAGGCCAACCTGGTCTACAAAGTGAGTTCCAGGTCAGCCTCCAAAGCTATAGAGAAACCCTGTCTCCAAAAAAGGTTTGAAGTAGCACTAAATTGTCATCAGTTAAGTGATACTAGATGTAATCATAACCATTAGCTAGTGTAGCCTCTGTAATTACCAAGGGTTTTCAGGTTATTTACAAGCCAAGATGTAGCAGGAATCTTAAAAGGTCTTATTAATAAAAACAAACCTGGGGGCCAGGTATTGGGGTGAATGCTGGAAAATCAGAGAAGCAGAACAAGCCACAGCCACCTCACCTTGCCAATTCCTCAGCTGATCCTGTTTCCTCAGACTGAAAGCTTCTGAGTCTTCATCCAGAATGAATCTCAGCTGAAATGCTGCTCCAAAGCCTAAAAGCTTAACCTTCCTAGTTCCTAGTCCTCACGCCTTATATACCTTTTTACTTTCTGCCATCACTTCCTGGGATTAAAGATTCCTGTTGCCATGCCTGGCTGTTTCCAGTGTGGCTTTAAACTCACAGAGATCCAGGTGGATCTCTGCCTCCCAAGTAATAGGATTAAAGGTGTGAGTGACACCATTTTCTGGCCTCTATGTCTGTCTAATGGCTGTTCTGTTCTCTGACACCAGATAAGTTTATTAGGGTGCACAATATTTTGGGGAACACAATATCACCACACCAAACAAGGCTTGTTTTCTTGTTTTAGTTGGTTTTGTTTTCTTTTTTTTGAGAAATTTAAATATGAGTACATCTACATCATTCCCATCCCTTCCTTGCCCCAACTTTTCCCATATTCCCTCCCCCAAAGCCAGTGCTTATAACAATCTAGACTTTTTTTTAATTTTATGTATTGTGCATTCCGGAGAGTAAAGGTGCATGTGTGCCATGGCCTGAAGGAGGTCCAGGGACAACTTTGGGGAATCGGTTCTCACCTTCCACCTCGCTGAGGCAGGATCTCGTTTCTCTGGCTTTGTTGCGTTCTTCATGCTAGTTGGCTCTTGAGCTTCTAGGGAATTCTCCTGCCTCTCCAATCTCACTGTAGGAGTGCGGGTATTAGAGGTGTGTGCCACTAAATCTATTGTGTTTACACAGCTTCCATTGGTCAGATTGAGATCATCGGCTCCGAAGGCGAGCAGCACTTTCATCTGTTGAGCCAGCTCCCTGACCCTAACCTAGAGTTTACTTTTTATTTTTTATTTATTTTTTATTTTTTTTTAAGATTAATTTATTTATTATGTATACAGAAGAGGGTGTCAGATCTCATTACAGATGGTTGTGAGCCACCATGTGGTTGCTGGGAATTGAACTCAGGACCTCTGAGCCATCTCTCCAGCTCTAGTTTACTTTTTATTAATTCATTGGCCTTTCTACATGCTGGGCAAGCACTCTACCAATGAACTGTACTCTAGCCCCAAATTCCCTATTTCTTGGCATTTTTAAAATGTACTGTTGGGGAAGGAGGATGCATGCCACAGCACGCGTGCCTTGACTCACACGTGAAGTCTGGACAGCTTTTGGCAGTCAGGTTCTCACCTTCCATCATGTGTATTCCAATATCAAGCTTGGGTCATCAGACTTGGCAATGAGTGCCTTTGCCTCCCGAGCTTTTTACCAGCCCCCAAACTAGATTTTTTTTCTCAATTAAAAAATATGTGGGGGGGCTGGAGAGATGGCTCAGTGGTTAAGAGCACTGGTTGTTCTTCTAGAGGTCCTGAGTTCAATTCCCAGAAACCACATGGTGGCTCACAACCATCTGTAATGAGATCTGGTGCCCTCTTCCGGCCTGCAAGCAGAACACTGTATACATAATAAATAAATCTCCATTTTCAGTTTGATATTGGAATACATGTGATAGAAGGTGAGAACCTGACTCCCAAAAGCTGTCCTTACTTCCACGTGTGAGTCAAAGCTATGGCATGCATCCTCCTTCCCCAACAATAAATGTGAAGAAATACAGAATTTGGGGCTAGAGGATAGTTGTACCAGACAGTTCTGGATACAAGTTCTTACATGACAGTCAGACTGTGCTGCTTCAGCTTTACATCACCGTGTGGCTGCTGTTCATCATTTTCACTGTTACCTGTCTAATCCTTGCAGGTGCTGGGATGAGATTCTGACCTACAGCACACACAATGATTCTTGCCCAGTGTTAACCTGACTCATTATAAAAGTGTGGGTCAAAGAATTTTGGGGCCAGTGCAAAGGCTCCGTCAGTGGAGAAAAACACTTGCTGTATAAATGTGACAGCGTAAGTGTGACCCTGAACACCACAGTGGAAGAAGAGAAATGACTCCTAAAAGTTGTTGTCCCCTGACATCATCTGTACACCTATCTCACACACACACACACACACACACACACACACACACACACACACACACAGTTTGAATTGTTTTTATTTCAGACTACATGTATGAGTGCTTGGCTTGCGTGTATGTCAGTGCACCATGTGTATACCTGGTGACCATAGGGGCCAGAAGAGGGTATCAGAGCCTATAGGACTACAGTTACAGATGGTTATAACCCACTGTGTGGGCACTGGGAATGGAACCCAGGTCCTCTGGCAGAGCAGCAGGTGCTCTTAACCACTGAGCATCTCTGTAGCCCCATAACACTTTCTTTTTTTAGATTTATTTATTTATTATGTACACAGAAGAGGGCACCAGATCTCATTACAGATGGTTGTGAGCCACCATGTGGTTGCTGGGAATTGAACTCAAGACCTCTGGAAGAGCAGTCAATGCTCTTAACCTCTGAGCCATCTCTCCAGCCCCCCATAAAACTTTCTTAAAAGAATGTTTCGTTAATTTACTAAGCAGAAACCTCAGTCATAGAATTTGGGAGAACAACTTTGTCATAGTAATTACTAACTAATGGCTGGATGTGGCGGTTCGCCCCTTTAGTCAGAGCACTGGAAAGGCAGAGTCAGGCGGATATCTGTGGTCCAGATAGTGAGTTCCAAGATAGCCAGAGCCACATAGTGAGACCTTGTCTCACAATATAAAATTACTAATAAAAGCAGTTGCCCAGTTGTTAGGTCATTTTGTAGACCAGTGTTCACTTTCTTTTTTTTTTTTTTTTTTTTTTTTAAAGAAAAGGTCTGACTCTAGCCCTGACTGTCCTGGAATACACTATGTAGACCAGGTTGGCTTCAAACACAGAGATCCTCCTACCTCTGCCTCCCCCTTGCTAGGATTCAAGAGGTGAGCCTACACATTTGGTTCACTTTAAATTCCTATGCTTAATATTTTATGCATGCAGTACAGGTAGAAGCAAAAATAATTGCATCCTGTAGTATGTATTTGCTTAAGGTAAATACAATTGAAGATTCTGCCTACTTCAATTTCATAACTAGTATGTAAGAGCTATCATTGGTATTTTAGCAGAAGGAACACTTGAGATTTTTCTATAGCTATCACATATGCTGAATAACCTTCCTTCCCTCTTCCTTCCCTCTATCCTTCAGTCGTCCAAAGTGTGTGGATGAAGTTGCTTTCCAGGAAGAAGTGGTTGCAGTGCTTAAAAAGTCTTTAGAAGGAGCTGATGTAAGTAGATGGTGTTTGATGGCATTGGGAAGTTAGAATTTATTTACCTTTTCCTTTATTTTAACGTTTTATCCGTAAATATAACCTTAAATATATGCTATAAACCTTGATACTATTTATAGGACAATAATCATCTTCTATGTGGCATTCTTCGTAGTATTCAAGTAAAGATCACTGAATAAAGCCAGGTGGTGGTAGCATTTGCCTTTAATCCCAGCACTGGGGGGGTGAGGCGGGGAGGCAGGTGGATCTCTGTGAGTTTGAGGCCTGGTCTACAGAGTGAGTTCCAGAAAGCCATGGCTACACAGAGAAACTCTGTCTGGAAAAACAACAACAAAAAAGATCACCGAAGAAGATAGATTAGGACCCTTTCTCCATGAGCTTTTATTTTGGAGAGGAAAGAGACTAAACAATAAACAAGTAAATCAAGTATATCTAAACATGTAACAAGTCATTACAAATAGTGTTAGAGAAGAGTCCATTTAAAAATAGATGCAGTTGACTGGGTGTGGTGGCATGTGCCTTTAATTCCAACACTCCAGAGGCAGAGTTTCAGATCCTCCTGTTTCTACCTCCTAAACGATGTGATTGCAGGCGTGTGCCAGAACACCTAGCTGAGTAAGCAGTTTTAAATGGTATTTGAAGAGGTGTCCCCATGCCTCATGAGCTCAGTACAGAAAGGGAACCCGAGGTGAGCCTAGGAAGTCAGTTTTGCTTCATTCTTCAATTCTGTCTCCTAAATCTGGCTGCCTTAGACATTTGGTTTGGCCTACCATTGTTCATTTCTAAAGTTACAATAAAGGTTAAGGAATATCACTTTCCCAGAGTGGGTGGAACCAAACATGTTTTGGATTTTGGATTGTGTTTTTTTGTTTTTTGTTTTGTTTTTGTTTTGTTTTTTCAGATTTTGGAATATTTGCTGGGTTAGGTAACTTTACATCTTTTAACAAAATATCTGATATAAACAACTTAAAAGGGAAGTTTGTTTGGGCTTACAGTTGAGAAGTTTCATTAACCATTCATACCATGGGCTGATGACAAAGCCTTAGTATGTGGGCCTTTGGGAAACACTAAAACTCAAATTAAGTGTATTTGAAAGGAGACTCCTAAGTCAACACAGAATTCATTTATGCTTCATAGCTGTGCCCATGCCCTGAACTTTATACAATGGCATTTCATGAATTGAGATTTTCATACAATCAAAAACAAAGTTGTAAATATTTTACCCACCCATGTAGGCAGTTGTGGATTGGTATCACATCATTGTTGACTTTTTTCCCCCACTTCTTTTGTTTGTTTGTTTGTTTTCCTTTTTGTGACAGAGTCTCTCTCTATGTAGCTCTGACTATCCTGGAACTCAGTATGTAGTCCATCCTGACCTCAAAATCAAGAGATTCCCGTGCCTCTGTCTCAAGTGCTGGGATTAAAAGTATGCACCACCACACCTGGCTCATCACTGATTCTTAATTTGGGTACAACCAATAAGTTATCATTTTCTATATTCACATATCAGTACTTAGTAGTAAGTTTAACATTCCCTTACGATACAGTAGAAAACAATGTGTTCAGAGTAACCATGAACTTGTGGCATCACACTAATGTTCAAAATATTTTGGATTTAGGATTTCCAATTAGGGATGCTCAGCTTAGACTATAGTACACATTGAGAAAAAACTTTAAAACCCTTTCCAGTATTCATTTTGATTTGATCCAAATACCCATTTGACTTTTGATGCTATTATAGTATACAATGTTAATTGGCTAGTAACAGATTATAAAATCTAATTACTAACAAATGTAAGACTATCTCCTAGTATAACATTTGTTGATCTATTCTTATTTAGCTGGGCCTGCAAGTGTAGGTATAATCTTGGCTACTCAGGGAATTGAGGCAGGAGAATTGTAAATTCAAGACCAGTCTGGCCAACTTATCCAACCGTCTCAAAATACAAAGTAAAGAAAAGGGTGGGGTGTTTATTGGTAGATTTTTAAATAGCATGTACAGAAGCCTTATGTTTGAGCTCCAGTGCTGCAGATCTTGTCTAATATTTTACACTTCATTTCTGACTAAATTTATAATGTGATTTTTTTTTTACACTAAGGAAATAAAGTCCTTTCTTTGAAATATTTTTAAATTGAACTGCAGTAGTTTTTCTGTTTTTTGTTTGTTTGTTGTTTTTTTCCTCTGAGATCAGTTTCTATAGTGTAAAAATGGGTAATATTAAGAGAAGGTAGCCAGGCAGTGGTGACACACGCCTTAATCTCAGCACTTGGGAGGCAAGTGCAGGCAGATCTCTGAGTCTGAGACCAGCCTGGTCTACAAAGTGAGATCCAGGACAGCCAGGGCTACATGGAAAAACCCTGTCTCAAAAGACAAAAAGGAGAGGGTAATGGTAAAAAAACATGATACACACACACACACACACACCCATTATCTAATGTATAACTAATAAATGTGAATTGAAGACTTTTTTTTTTTTAGATTTATTTATTATGTACACAATGTTCCAATGTCCCGCGTGCGTGTACATCTTCAGGCCAGAAGAGGGCACCAGATCTCATTACAGATGGTTGTGAGCCACCACGTGGTTGCTGGGAATTGAACCTGGTTCCTCTGGAAGAGTAGTCAGTGATCTTAACTCCTGAGCCATCTCTCCAGCCCCAATTTTTTTCTTTATTCTTTTTTGAGGCAGGGTTTCTCTGTGTAGCCCTGGCTGTCCTGGAACTCATTCTGTGGACCAGGCTAGCCTTGAACTCACTACACCCAGCTATAAATGAACTTTTTAAGTGAACTATCTAGTGAGGTAGGCAGGTATTTTATAATTAAATTCAACTGTTAAACACTGGATAAAGGCCAATTAAAACAAATGCAGCAAATACAGTGGATACGAGCAGAGCCACTTTAGAAGGGGTGTTGGATAAGGCTCCAACTTACAGTGCATAGCCTTGACGTGGCAAGAAGAATGGAGTCAGAGTCCAGATTGAGAATTAATTACATACATTCTTATTGGAAGTCATAAAAGTGCTTGAGGTTTTGTTACTGTTTTGCGAGTGGAGTCTGAAGCCAATGGAAGCTTTTAAGGAGCTGCTGTGGGATATTCTGTATGTCAAATGCGCTGGTCTGATTGGTTAGTAAATAAAACACTGATTGGCCAGTAGCCAGGCAGGAAGTATGGGCGGGACTAAGAGAGAGGAGAATTGGGGGAAGTGGAAGGCTGGAGAGATACCTGCCAGCTGCCGCCACCATAACAAGTGAGATGTAAGGTACCAGTAAGCCACGAGCCATGTGGCAAAGTATAGATTATTAGAAATGGGCTGAATATAAGAGTAAGAGCTAGGGTTGGGGATTTAGCTCAGTGGTAGAGTGCTTGCCTAGCAAGTTCAAGGCCCCGGGTTCGGTCCTTAGCTCTGGCAAAAAAAAAAAAAAAAAAAAGCTAGACAATGGTAGGCCAAGCAGTTTAAATAATATAAGCGTGTGTGTGTTTATTTTATAAGTGGGCTGTTGGACTGACAGGGCTTGGTGGGGGCTGGAGAGAGGGTCTCCAACTACAAGTAGCACCCAGGGTGACACCTGATTTGGGTAAAGCTGGATGACCAGGAAGGACAATGTTGGCAAAAGTTAAACTCCTACCTACTTTATCTTCAGACTTCTCCTACCTCAATTAGAACTTAATGCAGCATCAGGGTAGAGTGGCCTGAAATTCTGAGTGGAGACAGGGTCAGGAGTTCAGGGTCATCTACAGTTACATAGCAAGTTCACAGGAGTATTTAGAACTTGATACTGTGATACAACTTATATAAAAAATCTTTAGATACATCTAGTCTATGAGGAAAGTCATCACACCATCCCACAAACAGTTGGGTGTTGTCAGTCTCATCTGTTTTTAACAGAATATAATCTATAAAAATTAAAATTTATTGTGTAAACAAGAAATTGTATACTATGTGAATTATCTGTCAATAAAGATCTTATTAAAAAATTAAAATTTTATTTCTGCAGCTTCCTAATCTCTTATTCTATGGGCCACCTGGAACTGGCAAAACATCCACAATTTTGGCAGCAGCTAGGGAACTCTTTGGGTAAGTTGAAATTGGTTGATGTGTTAGTCACTAGTCTGTTGATGTAAAGAGACACTAATGACCAAGACAACAATTATAAAAGAAAGCATTTAATTGGGGCTTGCTCACATCTTTTCAGAGGTTTAGTTCATTATCATCATGGTGGAAAGCATGGCAGCACACAGGCAGACATGATGCTGGAGAAGTAGCTGAGAACTACATCCTGATCTATAGGCAGAGATAGAGAGAGCCTAGGCCTGGCATGGGCTCTTTGGAACCTCAGAGCCCACCCCAATGACACATTTCCTCCTAATTCTTTGCTAATAGTGCCACTCTTTGATGGCTATGCATTCAAATACATGAAGCTTTGGGGGCCATCCTTATTCAAACTGCCACAGTTGGTCAGTTTCTTTTTAAAGACTATATACAAGGGGCTGAAGAGATGGCTTAAGGGTTAGGAGAGCTTCTGACCTTCCAGAGGACCAGAGTTTGGTTTCCAGCACCCACATCCGGTTAGTCACAAATGCCTGTAACTCCAGCTCTTGCACCTTTTTCTTGCCTCTGAGGGTATCCTAATACACATGGCATACACTCACATAGAAACATGCATGAATAAAAATAAATCTTAAGAAGAAAAAAAGGTTTGAGAGATGACTCAGTGGTTAAGACTATTCACTAGGGTTTGAAGAGATGACTTCGGGGTTAAGATGGTTTTCTAATCTTCAGGAGAAACCAAGTTGAGTTCCCAGCACCCATGCTAAGCAACCATGCTGTAACTCCAGCTTATCCCATGCCTCTTTCCTCCATGGGCACCTGCACTTGGGTGTATGTAAACACACACACACATACACACACACAATTAAAATAAATTTTTTTAAAGATTTATTTATTGTGTATGCAGTATTCGGCCTGCATGTATGCCTGCAGGCCAGAAGAGGGCGCCAGATCTCATTACAAATGGTTGTGAGGCACCATGTGGTTGCTGGGAATTAAACTCGAACTCAGAACCTCTTCACAGCAAGACCCTGTTTCCAAAAAGAAAAAGTGCATGTGTGCATTTGTCTGTAGAGAAAATACTAGAGAGAACAATAGTTTTTTGGAGCATAATTTTATTTTTATTTCTCAGATCTCTATAGTGGCATATATTACTTTAAATATTCATTTAAAAATTATATACCAGCCAGGAGTGATACGCACACCTTTGATCCCAGCACTCAGTTCTCTGTGAGTTCAAGGCCAGCCTAGTCTACAATGCAAGTTCCAGGACAGCCAGAGCTGTTACACAAAGAAATCCTGCCTCCAAAAACAACAAACGCTAGGTGTGATGGTACATGCTTATGAATCCTGTACTAGAAAGTGGAAAAAAGAGAACTAACCGGAAGTTTGAGCCACCCTGGGCTATATAAGTTCTAATCTAGCTTGGCTATGAGAATCCATCTTTTATGGACAAGAAAGCTTATTTTGTAGTGTTGTTGATGACTGCAGTCTTGAAGTTGACAATGAGAGACACTGAAGGCTTCTGCAACAACCTCTCCTCTGACTCCCATTCCAAAAAACAAGAAACAGTCTAGACAGGAAGAAAGTAGCTCTTCATAGTTGTTGGCTTCTAGCAGGTAGTGTCTGGGGCTCACTCGTTTTTAAGGAACTGGCCACTGGGAGTTTAACCATGCTCTAATGAGTATATGGGCAACACAAATTGGACTTGGTGTATTGTATTTTTTTCTACTTTGTGGTCAGGTGGACCTGGGAAGACTGGGAAGCAAATGTGATAGGGGTACATTTGTGGGAAATTCCAAAATAGTCAATAGAAATATGTTGAAAAAAAAATTTTTACAAAAGTTCACATTGAGGCTTGAGGTATAGGCCTTGAGTCTGATTCCTTGCCACATACAACCTTCATTCATGTTTTAATCCAGCAATTTTCTTTATAGCAAGCTATTGTTTGGTGATAATTCAAATGCGCTAACATTTAAAACTCAATAGATACCTAACAGTTGAAGAATAAATTACCTAAGGAATATGTTACTGTGGTTCTAGTAGAAAGTAGATGCTTTTGCACAAAACTGAGAAATTAAATGTTTGTATATATTTTTTATTTTGGGTTTTTTTTTTTGTTGTTGTTGTTGTTTTAAAGACAGGGTCTCACTATATAGACTAGGCTGGCCTTGAACTTACAGAGATCCCAGATTTGCTTGCCGTTGCCTCCCAAATTCTGGGATAAAAAGGTGTTGGCCACCATGCCTGGTTTCTAGATTTTTAGCCAAAATGTTAAATGACTAGCTCTGCAAAGAAAGACCATGTGTGTGACTGTGCCTTCTGTTGTCTTGCTCACTGAGTGGGGTCTAAACTCCAGAGTTAAAACAGCTGAATTAGCACCTGGGTTACTTAGTGCTGTGTGATGTTTCATAATGCTTTTCATTTTGAAATAGGCCTGAACTCTTTCGATTAAGGGTTCTTGAGTTAAATGCATCTGATGAACGTGGAATACAAGTAGTCCGAGAGAAAGTGAAAAACTTTGCTCAGTTAACTGTGTCAGGAAGTCGTTCAGAGTAAGTAACTTGCACACACACACACACACACACACACACACACACACACACACACACACACACACCCATAGTACAGCTCATTATATTTGCTTTAAATGTAGGCTGTGGTTTGAATTTGGCCTCCAGTCAGGCATTTGCTTGGGCTAATTGGAAGTTAGGAAGGTAAGTCCCCCTGTTATCTTTCTAAGATTACAAACCCTGTTTAACACAATTATTCAGTCTGGCCATGTGATTTCGTTTGTAGTGTTTTGATAAGGTCAGATTTCACAATCTTTCCGTCTCAGATACCATGTTAAAACAACACAGGTACACTCTGAGTTGGCAGTGGAAAGTGCTTACACCTAGAGTGAATGGGAGAGTGGGAAGTGGAAGGGCGGGCAGCAGCTTAGGTTCCCTGCTCTTGATGCAGCCAGGCCCTGCAAGGTCCTAGTGCTACTGCAGACTGGTTCTCCCTCAGCATGTGCCCTTGCTGAGAGCCTAATCCCTCCCCTGAACTGATGCTGCAGCTGGTTCTGCCACTCCTCCCCGGGGCAGGTAGTAGAGTCATGGCCACTTCCTCTCTGTTGTTACATGGAAGGCATTGGTGTCAGCCAGAGCCCTGGGCGGTGGTATTACACCAGTAACAGCCTGGCAGCATGAAGGCTGAGAAGCATTAGAATGGTTCTAGTCGTTTCCTGAATAGCATGAAATGATCCTGAACCAACTAAGTGAACAGTAAAAGCCAAAAACAAAACAAAGCAAAATCAATGTACAGAAAATAAGAGCCCACAAAATTGGAATGTTTACAAGTCATGTATCTAGAGAAGGACTTATGTCAAGATCATATAAAATTTTAAAACTCAATTAAAAATACAACTACAAAATGGGCAAAGATCTTAGACATTTCTCAGCTACTACTGTGGCTGAAATTCTGACCTGTCTAGGACATAAGTCATCTGTTTGTCCAGGATGGCTATTCTTAACTGTTGCAGGAGTATGAAAGGAAGTTAAATAAATTTTAATAACCCTAAAGCACATGAACAGTAATGTTATATTTGTTAAATTTCATTGTAATTTGTTTCATTTTATAATAAATTAAACAATATAGGTTTAGAGATGATTCAGAGGGAAAGTACTTGCTATGCAAGCCTAACAACCCGAGTTTGTTCTCCAGAACCCTTGTAATGGTGGAGAGAACCAACTCCAGGTACCCTATTGTCTCTACATGAGTGCTGTGGCATGTATGCACCTACACACACACTGTAATAAGCTGAGTTAGTTTACAAGGTTCAGGTTACATATACTGAAAGATAAAAGTGGGTGAGCTATGTATTGTATCTCAGCAAAGATACATGTCAGTGTTCAACTCTTATGTTTCTGATTTAGTGGGAAGCCATGTCCTCCCTTTAAGATTGTAATTCTGGATGAAGCAGATTCCATGACCTCAGCTGCTCAGGCAGCTTTAAGACGTACCATGGAAAAAGAGTCTAAGACAACCAGATTCTGCCTCATCTGTAACTATGTCAGTCGGTATGTATACATCCTGAAAGCAGATGCTAAGCAGCCTTTTTAAAATGACATGTAGTAATGTATTTGTGATGCACCAGATAACGTCTATACGCACACACAAGTGTAATAATTGGATCACTGACTCATCTTTCATTTTGGATTTGTAGTGAGAACATCCAGTCTCACCCTGTGCTACTCTGAAATATGTCATGGTTGGTTTTCAATCTTTTCCAGAATAATTGAACCCCTCACTTCTAGATGTTCAAAGTTCCGCTTCAAGCCTCTGTCAGATGAAATTCAGCAGAAGCGATTACTGGATATTGCTGAGAAGGAAAATGTCAAAATTAGCCATGAGGTCAGTAGTACTAATTATGATGGTTATAGTTGGTTTTCTTTTTATTTTTTTATTTATTACACATACAGTGTTCTGTCTGCATGTATGCCTGCAGGCGGCACCAGATCTCACTACAGATGGTTGTGAGCCAACATGTGGTTGCTGGGAATTGAACTCATGACCTCTGGAAGGACAGCCAATGCTCTTAACTGCTGAGCTATCTCTCCAGCTCCTATAGTTGGCTTTCTAGTACTTTCTTTTAAAGAGTTACTGAGAATTAATGATCATAGCTGTAACTCTTGGACGTTATTCAAGCGTATTTGAGCTAAGTGAGCAAACACAAGATCCCACACATTAGTACCCTAATAAAAGTGTAGACTATACAATGCCCTTAACCTTTGACAGAATTTTTTTTTTTTTTTTTAAACTGAGAATCAAACCCAGGGCCTTGCACTTTTTAGGCAAGCACTCAATCCCCAACCCAGTTGATTCCTTTCAGAACCAAAAATCTATTTGCACAGATGCTATCTCCACAAACCCAGCTGCAAACTTTTCCCCCAAACCAGGGTGCAGGTGTGGAGCTTTTCTTTAGCCTTGTTACTGTAGGTCAGAGGGTTCTGGGGACTGGGACTAAACAGTTGTATGAGGTTCCTGTGTGTATGTCAGGCACCTTTACTGGGTAAGACATCTGGTCAGCTCAATTTTCTTGAAACTCTTCCTTCTCAGGGAATAGCTTATCTTGTTAAAGTATCAGAAGGAGATCTACGGAAAGCCATTACATTTCTTCAAAGTGCTACTCGACTAACAGGTGGAAAGGAAGTCATGGAAGATGTAATCACAGACATTGCTGGGGTAAGCATTTAGTTAAGACAACTCTTCTGGCTGTAGCTAGCCTAGTCCTGACTTTCAATGTCTATTCAGGTGATACCAGCTACAACCATTGATGGAATATTCACTGCATGTCACAGTGGCTCTTTTGACAAACTGGAAGCTGTGGTAAAGGTAATATTAAAATTACTTGTAAAGAACACTACTTTAAAACCATTTCTGTTGCAGAAAATTTACTTTTGGAAAGATCACTAACTAAAACCACTTTTGTAGGACCTAATAGATGAAGGACATGCAGCTATTCAGCTTGTTAATCAACTTCATGATATGGTTGTAGAAAATGACAATCTTTCTGATAAACATAAGTCCATTATTACAGAAAAACTTGCTGTAAGTACTGCACATAAACATTTGTAGACCATATATGCCTTGAGTGCACGACTTAACTTTTCATATTTCCCTTTACAGGAAGTGGATAAATGTTTAGCAGATGGTGCAGATGAACACCTGCAGCTGATGAGCCTTTGTGCAACTGTGATGCAGCAATTGACTCAGAATTGAAGACAATTCTATATGTGACTTTTGGATAGCAGAAATAAATGACAAAAATCCTATAAAGTGAATATACAATTTATTTAACATTCAAACTTCATTAAGACATGTGCAATATGGCAATTTTACTGGGGGTTTAACCCTACCTAGGATATGATTGCTTGCTGAGGCTTAGCAACAGGGTCCAGTTCACACTTAGCACTAATTAAATACTTTATTGAATAAATACAATACCAACAAAATGCATTCAAATTCTTCTAAAAAAAGAAAGATCACTTTTAAAGGCCTTTCTAATCAGGCTAATGACAAACACAATAAAGGCAAATATGCTAGTTTTACATAATTGGCTGATTTTATACAGCACTTATATCTTTTAGTCCACAAGTATATTATTAAATGATAGAGAACATCTAATACAACCATTTCTACATAACTAGTAAATGAATTTCTAAGAAAAAAAGATTTTACAGACCCCATCTTTATACCCACCCCAACAGTCTAACTCTAAAGAGGATAAAGCCAATGCCTTTCCTCACAAGAGCTCAGGACTAAAGTCGCTTTGCTATCAGAATCTGTATTTGTGATCCGTTATGAGCATTGAGACAAGATTCAAATATTCTCAAAGAAGCACAATGCACGTTGTGATCGCCTATTCAGCAACAGCGAGCACTGCATTCAAACTATCTCATCCCAGGAATTAAATAAGGTCAGCCACATTCATGGGCATTTCCTCCACTGTAGTATTGTAGAAAGTCTCAATGTCACGAAGAATCCTCTTGTCTTCTTCAGTAACAAAGTTTATAGCCACACCTTTCCTCCCAAATCGACCCCCTCTGCCAATTCTGTGTAAGAAAAAGAAACCAGCAGTCAGAATGTTGCTTTAGTATTATTTAGAACTACTGAATATGACGATCCACTTGTTAACCATCAGCTGCTGTTTACTTATGGTTATAGGTCGTGCTTCTAAGTGGAGCACTAGCTGCTAAAACCAATATCCAGAGGTGGGGGAAACCATCTTCCTTTGCAGTTAGTGCCAAAAGAATTCAAGGCTTGTCTGGCTGCAAAATGAGATAGGCGCCTTGAGCATTATAATAAAGCAGATGACAGTATTGTGTTTGGGATGAAATTAAAGCCCATACCAAAGTGGGCCAGCCAGGAGCAGTTGTCAGCCTGGGACAGATGTGAACACCAGGGATAAAAGAAAACAGTTATAAAATCCATTTCGACGCACTTCTGGAACTGTAAACTGTAAACACAAATGCTGCAAGGTTAACTATTTTCTAAAACTTACTTTTTCCAGTGGGAAAACAAGTATTTGGTATGGTAGCCCAAACTTATCACTGCTTTTTTTGCTCAGCATTTTTACACGTTATACTAAAAAAAAAATTATTCAAACGTGTTACCTCCAAAAACACCTCTACCTACCAAGTACCAGACAATACAAACCACCTAATGCTCCCTATCAGAAATGCTATCATAACAAAATGCCTTGGGCTGGAACAACTTAAAATATCAAATAATCATGACAAAAGAAAATCAAATATAAATACCGACTCGCTCTTTATTCAAACAGTGTGCTGTTTCGCTTATGATTCCACGTCCTAAATTACGTCAACGCCGTTTCTGAGTGCCATCTCGTCATCAACTGCCGCTATCGACTCCTGTATTTTTTAAAAAGTCTTTTTTTACATCATATAACAAAGTACAATTCAATTTATTTAGGGATAAAAGCCACTATAACTAAACCAGGGAATCACTCAAAATGCTACCAGCAACACCAAGAAAATCCCAACTATATAGAATCAATCACCAAGAAAAAAAGCACATGAACACAAGGAAAATCACTACAAAATAAGGCTCAAACATAAGCTAAGACCAAAAAAAAACCCTAAAGCAACCTAATCTGCATGTATGTACACAACCTTGGCCACATTACAAGTTTTCCCACTTTGTTCTTCTGACCAATCTTCCCAAATCAGATATTAATTAGACCTTGGTATAAATTGCTATGCCTTTTTACTGGAATCTATTCCCTGATTTGCCTTGTATATACACACACAACACTGTAGGAAAATGTTTGAATTACTTCTCAAATACAAGTATTTAGAGATGCTTTCCTCTCACCTGTGAATATAGTTTTCACGATTGGTAGGTAGATCATAGTTTATAACCAAGGACACTTGTTGCACATCAATCCCACGAGCCTGAAATAATAAAAACAATGCTTTTCAATATCCCAATTAAACTGGACATCCCAGAAATCAGTGTAGGCCACAAGATAGTAATGAACCATACGTAGTGGTATAGCTCACTGTGGAGTGTGGTCTTACTCATTCTGCCAAATAGCCCAAGTTGGTTAAGGTTATTTAAAAAACCTTTCCACAAATCTAGCTTTTGGTAATCTTAAAAAAAAAAAAAAAAAAGTCATACTTACCAACAAGTCAGTAGTGATGAGAACACGGCTTGACCCTGATCGGAACTCCCTCATGATGACATCTCTTTCCTTCTGGTCCATGTCACCATGCTGCAAATTTAACAACACTTAAGAATCTCTAGTAAGGTAGAATTAACTTCTACTATGTATGAGACCAAGCGTCCCTGGCTGCTACAGGTATAGAGCAGACAGGTATAGTTAAGAAACAATATTGATTTGAGCAGGGGGAACGACAACACAGCACTTAACAGCCATATTGTAGTTAAATCCTGCTTAGTGGATGGATATAATTGAATTTGATGCAAATTAAACCCAACTCTTACCAGAGCAGAAACTGTGAAGTCCCTGGCATGCATTTTCTCTGTGAGCCAATCCACCTTGCGTCTTGTATTGAGAAAAATAACTGCTTGTGTGATAGTCAATGTCTCATACAAGTCGCAAAGAGTATCCAATTTCCACTCCTAATGTAAAGAAAGGTAAGTTAAATTTTTCATCTTTAAAAAAAAAACCATTCAGTCTAAATCAGTGGTTCTCAACCTCCTAATGCTACAACACTTGAATACATTTCATGTCATGGTTACCCCAAACCATAAAATTATAGTTCCTAACTTCACAACTAATTTTGCTGCTCTTATGAATCATAATGTAAATATCTGATATGTAGAATTATCCGACTGAACCTCAAAAGGGGTGTTGCAACCCACATTTTGAAAACTGCTAGTCTAAATAATTATTGCACCAAATCTTAAGACAAAGGACACTGGACATTAAGAAAGAGGTCCACCCCTGTCTTTGGGATCCAGTGCAGTTACTTTTCTTCTTGTGTGTACTCTGCTAGCATTATTACAAAAACCAAGATACAATCCTAGTTTCTGCAATTTTAGCACAGTGCTTATACAAGAAGGTAGGAAAAAAACTTTTATATTTAATGAGACCAATTACCTCTCGTTCAACATTAATATAAAACTGTTTGATTCCTTCCAGGGTCAATTCTTCCTTCTTCACCAGAATTCGAATTGGATCTCTCATGAATTTTTTGGTCACTTCCAACACATCAGTTGGCATTGTGGCAGAAAGCAACACAACCTTTAAAATAGAGAAATGGTTTGTTCTTACCAATGTATTGGGAACTTTCAGCTGATACTACAGGGGAGTCAATGTTTGAAACCAAGCGTCTCTGCCTTACTAAGGTAGAGCCAGGCAGAGATAGTAATGTATCAAATACTTTCAGCAGGGGGAACGACAATAGAACACTTCAGTTATATTGTAACTGTACCTGCATGAAACCAAACCCACATGTGTAGGAATAAACCTTACCTGAATGCTTGTATTTAATTTTTGGAAAATCTCATAGATTTGATCCTTAAACCCTCGGCTCAACATTTCATCTGCTTCATCCAAAACGAACATTTTGATCCATTTTGGAGCTGTTAATAAGAAAGGCATACTGCATCTCAAAGTTCTCGTAGCCATTTTTTGATAATAAAAAGGTCTTTAAGAGACAATACTTACAAAGGTATCTTCTGTTTAGCATATCAAACACTCTCCCTGGTGTACCAACAACAATATGAGGGGCTTCAGCCTGCAACTTCTGCATTTCATTCCGAACATTTGTTCCTCCAATGCAGGCATGACAAGTTGCTCCCATATAATCTCCAAGAGCCAAAATTACCTTCTGGATCTAAAAGCCAAAAATCCTAATTATCATTCTATAAAACTGTTAAGTTAGAAAGACTTAAGCTCCAAGGCATAAAATTAAACTGTTCTGACTGCCAACAGCTCTTATGCATGCATAGCACAATAAAACTTCAAGCTTACAATTCTCTTAACTACTTATTGCTCCCTTCTGTCTTGTAGAGCTGGGGAACCTGTTGCCTCAAACACCAATTGGGAATGAAGAAAAAAATCTCTACATTCTTCACTGTGTAGGGTACAGACTGAAATATATTCTACAAGGGTAAAGGTTGGTAATTTTCTTCCCACAATGCACTGTGCCTTGTAATTTTGACCTGAATAAAGCTTCCAGCTTTATTAGGAACTGTTACTTCAAAGCAAATAGCGCAGTGCTTTGAAACAGAGCATGCAACAGATGCATCACAAACTACTGAGACAGTCAAATGTTTAACATGTCACTGCAGTTTTCATGTTGCACAACTGGATTCCAAGTTTTAAAATGGGTACAGATATAATCCACCCTTTGAGAAAACCTATGGGTTCTCAACTGTTGAGGTACAACCCTACAAGCCATACCTGTTATACCCAGTTCCTGCTTAGCTTTCAACAAAAACTCCCTGCATGCATGGATAATTAAAATAGAGGCTCTGATAGTTACTAGGAAAACTCATACGTTTTAATTTTAAATTCTTCACAGTTGTGAAACCTGAAACCTATGCAACACGCAAGCAGTTTTTTAACTACACTATCAATACCTGTTGAGCCAGTTCTCTGGTGGGGGCCAATACTAGTGCTTGGGTCTCCTTGAACTCAATCTCCAACTGTTGCAGGATGGAAATAGCAAATGTGGCTGTCTTGCCAGTACCTGACTGAGCTTGAGCAATCACATCATACCCTAAAAAAAGTAGGATACATATTTACCGATCCCACATCAAATTGTCACGTCTACCATACACCATGTATTCCAGTTGGAACATAAGTTATGTCCAAGTAAGTGATCAGCAAGAGTAACTCTTCATTTCAGGTCAGTCCCGAAAGATGATTGCCATCATTTCACTTAAGGAATACAAACAGGTGCTACTACTTCCCCAAAGGTTACTTTCCCTTTATGGTAGACATATATATATATGCAGAACACATTTACTGTCAGTGACTTTTACCTTTAATACAAGGAATAATAGCTCTCTGCTGAATAGCTGATGGCTTCTCAAAACCATAAGCATAGATGCCTCGAAGAAGAGACTCCTTTAAATTCATATCATCAAAGTTATCAACGATTTCATTCCAGTTGCTCTGTAAGTTAATAAAACGATGAGTAAGGTTAAAAAAAAAAAAAAAAAAAAAAAAACCCCCACCTTCCCAAACCTTTAACCTCCACAACCATTTCTTACCTCAATAACACCATCGGGGTCCATTCCCTCTGGGCCGCCATGTTCTCTGCTGGCAAGAACACTGCAGTTAGACATCTTACCCCTTCCAAGCCACTAGCCTTTCCCCGGATTGCCCTTTCCACCCGGTGCCTCCTTTACCCTCCACGCACGTGTAGTCTCACTTAAAAGTGACCCAAGCAAGGTGGCATTGCGGGAAAATACCCGCCTCTTTGCCCCAAGGGCTGAAGACGTCGTTGAATGCGTAGAAGCCCCTTTACTTACTGCCCTAGGACCAAGCACTCCCGTTTGGGAAAAGCAGCTCTCGCGAGTGCTGCGGGAGCCGAGCTCCGCCCCTAACTCTGCGCAAGCCGGCGTGATTGACGCCGAGGCCCAGCTAGGACCATGCCAACGGTTCGTCGGCGCCGTTTGCGGGCCGCTGTCATCGTCCCCTGGCCGTCCAATCTCCCACCTCGACAGAACCCTAGCAGCCCCAGCTCGCGCCACCCGCCGCCCTTATGAAGTGGGGACCGGGCTGCCCTGTCCTAAGCGGACTGCGCCACGGCGCGGCTTGCCATGTCCCGCCCGGGGAGGGGCAGCGGCCGAGATGTCACAATGTGTCCTAAGCAAGGACATCCATCCCTCACCCTCCGTTCTCGCGTCCTCCCGTCTCCCCACCACCCCGAGCCCTGCCATCATGGAAGCTTCCCGAAGGACACGGGGGCTTGCGTGTGCCCCCAGGAAAAGCCCGCATTCCTGCAGTGTGGCCGCACGCCAGCCACCGCAACTGCGGGTGCCCGTGACCTTCACCACCGGCCACCGGCCGCCCGGGAGCGCCGTACCTGTTGTAATCCGCGGAGCCACCAGACATGATCCGAAAACCCGCTCAGCGCCCGACTGAAAAGACAGCCGGACGGCGCCGCCCGTTTTTTATAGGCTCGCGGCCGGAACCCGTTTCTCGCGGAGGAATTTTCTTCTCTCTCTTCGGAAGCCGCAAAAAATTGTGCCGCTCGGGTTTGTTACCGCGGACGAAATCCTAAGGGGGTCGATGACAGAAATCCACATTTCATTATTCCTGGGTATTATAGCGTCCCTGGAGATCCATGAGTCGGGAGCGGTGCTGGGACTCTTTGCGGTCGGCGGAAGAATATTGCAGCAGCGCGACCGCGCGCCGCGCTCCTCGGCTGCCCTGCTCCTACGGGGTTTCCGCGGCCCTGCCGCAGAGGCCGGCGGAGCCGGGGACGCCCCGGGCGGAAGCCGGTGGCGCTCTCCGCTGGCGGGCGGCGTCTCCAGGACGCAGCTCCGGGTCAGCTGCGCGCCAGCGTGCCGGGCCGCCGCAGCGTTCCGCGCCGGAGCGGATTCGGGTTACTCCGTCCGTTCTCACTGCTGTTTAATGGGTCGGGAGAGGGCTGCCTGGCATTTCGCCCAGCCATTTACTCTCCACTCGGATCTGCAACGTGTGAAACCCCGGCCACGGAAAATGTCGGCCCCCCAGCACCTCCTAGGAAATCCAGGTCGCAGTTACATTCTGTAAGACGAGGGGCAAGACGTGGAGTGTCGTTAACAGATGTCCCTTGAGTGGCGATTCTATCTCATATCCTCCTGGCCGTCTTTAGCTCTGGTTTGAAAAATAATGCTAATATTTTCGAACCTAGTAGGTGTGAGAAATGTTTGACCGAATCATTCCCAACTTTTGCAAAGGACCTGTCATTCTTTTGTCACACAGAAATGTAAATGGGTGCTTCTGGCAGGTTCAGCCCTAGCACTTTAAAAATGTTGACCGTCCCTTCTGGTAAAACAAAACTAAAATTTTAATCGTCTAGTATTGCCTTACTGAAATAGAGAGCAATAGTTCTTATTGCCCATAATAAACTTGCATGGCTGCTTAAGCCCAGAGGTTCCAGTCAACCACAACTCCGGCCCCTTGCTAAGAATATATTTAATCGTTTTATTTTAAAACACAACTCTGGTCTCTGTTCAAGACAGTATCGTGAACGCTCAAATTTTCTCTCATTAATTCAGAAGACCAACACCAACCACTGATTTACAAGAGGTGAGGAAAGGCTCATTTTTCTACTTTACGGATAATACTTTGTTCTAAAAACCCCTCTTTTTTATGATTACATTGCATTTATTTATTGTGTGCACCTCAGCGCCTGTGGAAGTCAGAGGACATCCCTTGGGAGTTGGTTCTTCTCCTACCATGTGGTTCCCACAAGTGGCTCCAGGGGATGGAATTCAGGTCATGGGCCCTAAGGCCAGCATCTTTACCCACTGATCCACCTTGCCAGCCCTAAATACCATCCTTATTCAAAACTGAGTTGTTCACTTATTTGGAAGTTATTGAGTCAGAAACTGTAACAAAATCAAGATGACAAAATAGAGACTGGGTGTGGGTGTGGTGGCTCGGGCCTTTAACCCCAGCACTTGGGAAACAGAGGCCTGTGGATCCAAGGGCTGTGTCGTGAGACGTTGCCGCAAGAGAGAGAGGTGTGTGTGTGAGGCAAAATAGACTGGCCTTCACGGTCTCTTTCAAAGTTGCTAGGGAAAAACAAATTGCCTGATCTAAGAAACTCAAAGTACTAAATCAGAAATGTTACTGTTTAATGTGTAGGCTCACTTTCCCTGAGGTGGAGATGGGTCAACACACCTTCCAGCTGAATGTTTTCTGTAGGGTTATGCTGCCCTTGGATGCCCCGAAGGAGCTTTCTAAATCTTTTTTTTTTTTCGGGGGGAGGGGGGGGGGGGGACAGGCGGGGCAGGGGTTTAGAGACAGGGTTTCTCTGTGTAGCTTTGGAACCTGTCTTGGAACTCACTCTGTAGCCCAGGCTGGCCTCGAACTCACAGAGATTCACCTGCCTCTGCCTCCTGAGTGCTGGGATTAAAAGCATGTGCCACCACCGCCCGGCTCTAAATCTCTTAAAAGGAAGTATTTTAGGGGTAGCCAAAATACAAACAATCAAATAAATAAATAAGGATAATAAAATCAAAGTGTCTGTCACCCTGTAACGTATCCTGTGTGTCTTCTGTTCTCACCATATAACTAGCATCAAGTAACATATGAGCTGAAAATAACACATATATTTTAATGTTTTACAAATCTGCATAGATGTTTACTCTTCATTAAGATAAGTGTCTCTAAATACAGTCTGAAGTTAGCCTTCTCAAAATTAGCTATAAATGCTCCTTAGCAATCTTGGAATTTGTGAGAACAGTTACACTACAAGTGATTAACAAAAACAAAAATAGATTCTTAGCCAGGCTGCAGGCCCATGATCCCACCTTCAGGAAGCTATACCAGGAGAATTACAAGTTCAAGGTCCCCCTGGGCTACATAAACTAGTGTATAAAGAGAATACAAACATACATTAAGTGCATAGCACACGCCTTTAGTCTCAGCTCTCAGGAGGCAGAGGCAGGTGGATCCCTGGGAGTTTGACACCAGCTTGGTCTGTAATAGCAGGTTCCAGGCCAGCCACTGTTGAACACCCACCCATCACATAAAGTAAAATAAGAGGCAAGCAAAGATAAATAAAATAGCATTTGGGTAATCAAGTGATAAACTTTTGTTTTAAGACCTAGTTACTACATGAAAGTGTATTGCTTAATAAGCTCACAGCCTGATACCTGCTGCTGTCTTAATCTGTAATTTGTCCGAAAAGACCCACGCTGGATTAGAATGGCTACTTCTGCTGCCTACCTCTCTTTATTATTCAGTTGTTGGATCATAGCAGAGGACAGATTCTGTTTGCATGTAGGCAATGTTTCCCGAAGTCAATTAGTAGGTAGCATCCACTGTCGTGGTCTTCACAATAACTTCTAAGCGTTTGTGGGCCAATGAGATGGCTCAGTGGGTAAAGGGGCTTGCTGCCAAACCCAGTGACCTGATTTTGATCTCCCTATGCAGCCCAGGATGGTCCTGAACTAGTGATCATCCTGATTCAGCCTCCTGTGTACCAGGATTATAGGTACTTACCATCATAACCTATATATCCTTAAAACAATGATATTTTATGTGAGCAGTGCATAGGTCAAATGTATTTTAGAGGTTTAAGCTGTGATTATCCCCTCCTCTTTTTAATGGTAAAACATTTTAACTCGTTTGTTATTCTCATTTGTTATTCTCCATTCTCTTACTACCCACCTCCAAAATAAAAATAACCAACCACCTTTCGAATTTTGTGGGGTTTTTTGTTTGTTGTTTTGTTGTTGTTGTTGTTGTTGTTGTTTCTTTCCAAGACAGAGTTCCTCTGTGTAGTTTTGGTGCCTGTCCTGGATCCCACTCAGTAGACCAGTCTGGTCTCAAACTCACAATGATCCACCTGGCTCTGCCTCCTGAGTACTGAGATTAAAGGCATGCGCCACCACCGCCTGGCGAATTTTATGTTTTTAACTGCTGTCTTAGTTGGGGTCTCTTTTGCCATGAAGAGACACCATGACCAGGGCAACTCTTATAAAGGAAAGCACTTAATTGATGTGGTTCGATTACAGTTCAGAGGTTATGTCTATTGTCATCATGGTGGATCATGGCAGCATGTAGGCAGACATGGTGCTGGAGAAGAAACAGAGTTCTACATCTTGCAGGTAACAGGAAGTGGTCTAAGACATCGGGAGGTATCCTGAGCATAGGAAACCTCAAAACCCACCCCCACAGTGACACACTTCCTCCAACAAGGCCACACCTCCCAACAGTGCCACTTCCTATGAGCTTATGGGGGCCAGTTACATTCAACCGACCACAGCTCCTTTGCCAGTGCAGTCACATCACCTAACAGTTGTAAATGTCAGGAGATAATATGCTTTTTTCACAGAGGTAGAATTCTGGGTCCCGGGAGGACAGAACACTGACCTGCCAGGAATTTAGTGTTATTGCTAATGAGGAAACAACTGGGCCCAGATGGCTCCGCTGGGGGCGCAAGCCTGAGGACCTGAGTTCTGGTGGTCAGAACACACTTTAAAAGTTGGGTGTGGTGACATGCATCTGTAATGCCAGCAGTCCTACTTCTCAAGACAGGGGAATTGCCAGAAACAGCCTACCTGCCAGCTGTGCTGGAGTGCACAGCTGGAGAAACCAGGAGACCTGGCCCCAACAAGGTGGAAGACACATACAGACTCCTGAAAGCTGTCTTCCGACCTCCACATCCATGCCCATCTTCACAGAACACACACACATGTACCACACCACACACACACACACACATACTCTATCACACACACACCATATATCACACACACATACACACCACATACCACACATACCACACATACACCACACACACACACCACACCATACCACACACACGTACCACACCACATACATATCACACCACACACACACACCACACCACCCACCTACACACACACACACACACACACACACACACACACACACCACCCACCCACCCCACACCACATCACACACACACACACACATACACACACACCACATACCACACACACACACATACCATAATTACATTTTAAAATGCTTTAAATAAATAAATAGGTAAAGCAATTGGTTTACATTTTTAACATGTGTTTATCTGGGGAAGGAGGAAGAAGCCACATCCCATATGTAGAGGTCAAAGGGAAGCTGTAGGAGTTAGTGCTTTTTCCACCACATGGATCCTGGGTGTTGAACTTGGTCCTCAGGTTTTGATTCAGGAAGGTTCACCTGCATGGCCTTCTAGCCCTTGAATGACTTTCTAAAATGTTAAATAGAAGGAAAGCAGAACCAGATGTGGTGGTGCACGTCTTTAATCCTAGCACTAAGGAAGTGGAGACGTGAAGATCTCTGTGAGTTCAAATCCAGTCTGGTCTACATAGCCAGTTCCAGGGTAGCTATAAAGTGAGACCCTGACTTAAAAAAAGAAGGAAGGAAAGGAAAGAAATAAAATTAGAAAAGTGATAAAAACAAAAGAGAAAACATTATAAAATCAAAGGTTTCGTTTGCTTCTATGTATAGTATTTGCGATCTATCCAAAAAGCAAAAAGTAGCATTGGAAATTTACTGAAGCAGAAACAACAAACCAAGATTTGTTTTGTTTGTTTTTGTTTTGTTTTCAGTGAAAGATGGAGATAGTTAAATAAAGCCGGGCAGTGGTGGTGGCACAGCACTCAGGAGGCAGAGCCAGGTGGATCTCTGAGGTGGAGGCCAGCCTCCAAAATACCCCAAGGTAAGGAGCATGCTAACCAGGCCTGCTAAAGATCAAGGAAATTTAGAAGCTAGGGTGTAAATGTGTGTTCACCAAGACTGACCATTGCCATCACAAAGGAGACTTACCACCACATAGGCCCTGATTCCCATACTAAAGACAAACCTCTCACGGGCAGCTCATACGGGGCAGAGCAGGCTCACAACCATCATTAAGTCTGTTTGCCATTAAGTCCTCTGTGCTCTTTGGGTTTTGTTGTTTTGTTTTGTTTTTCGAGACAGGGTTTCTCTGTGTAGCTTTGCACCTTTCCTGGAACTCACTCTGTAGTCCAGGCTAGCTTCGAACTCACAGAGATCTGCCTGCCTTTGCCTCCCAAATGCTGGGATTAAAGGCATGTGCCACCACTGCCTGGCGTCCTCTGTGCTCTTATCAGGAAAACAAAATTCTGCCAGGTGGGTAAGATGACCCCGGTAACAACTGTTAAAAAGCAAAGCAAGGGCTGGAGAGATGGCTCAGAGGTTAAAGGCACTGACTGCCCTTCTGGAGGTCCTGAATTCAATTCCCAGCAACCACATGGTGGCTCACAACCATCTGTAATGAGATCTGGTGCCCTCTTCTGTATACATAATAAATAAACAAATCTTAAAAAAAAAAAAGCAAAGCAGCTGGGGTTAGTGGAACATCCCTTTAATCCCAGCACTCAGGAGGCAGAGGCAGACAGATGTCTGAGTTAGAGGCCAGCCTGGTCTACTGAGTAAGTTCAAGGACAGGCACCAAAACTACACAGAGAAACCCTGTCTCAAAAATAACAACAACAACAAACAAAAAAACAAATTCAAGTATTAAGAACAAGTTCCACAAAGAAGATATAATAAGGGCGATTGCTTTTCTAGTTCTAACTCCGCTGTGATTTTGTTGTTGTTTTTGTTTTGGGTGGTAGATGAGTGTATAAAAATATATTTGATAGTGAAATGTAAAATCTGTGAAGCTCCCCGGCTTCTGCTCAAAATGTCTACTCCAATTGTATAGAAGTTCATTGAGTTGTACAGTCTTTGTGTCTGGATAAGTTTGGTATGTGATTTTTTTCAACTGTTTTTATAATAAAGTTTCAGAAATTAAAAATAAAAGATAAACCTTGTTTGTCCCTCTTCTCTACACACACACACACACACACACACACACACACACACACACCACCCCCGCCAAAGGTCGGCAGATTGTGCAACTGGGACACACAGAGAAGAACTCACAGCCATGGTTTGTGCTGAGAATAGCCAGCCAGAACAGCACTAGGGGCCACGCTCCCCGATACGTGTGCAAAGCTCAAACTCCTCTCTGCGTCCACATGCAAGTTGGAAGAAGGGCAAGGAGCTGGGGCTAGCTAGCAGGGCTGGGCGCTGAGCCTGGGGCCAGAAGACACCCAAGAAGCCACTTGTCTGTTTGGTATCTTCCATCTGTCCTTCAACGGTGGGGGCACAACCAGGCTAGAAGGGCCGGCCTAGCTGGGACAGGGGCCCAAAGGACGGAGGACTGGGCTGCAGCTGAGAACTAAGGATTAGAGGCTGGCCACGTGGCCCACAGCAAGGTGGGGACTAAGCTGCACCGGGACCCCCACAAAGGCAGCCCCTGAGCGGAACGCGGATTGGGAACGCTTGGGGTGGGAACAACAGTGTGGCCAGATCAGCGCCCTCCCTGGGCCGGTGCCTCCCGCGCTCCTGGGGTGCAGAGGTGGGCTCCCCTGAGAAGCCGCCGCCGCCGCCGCCGCCGCCGCCGCCGCCCGCTTCACTTTCCGAGCTGTGGGAAAGGTGGCTCAGCTTCAGAATTTGTCCCCGGTGTCCTCTGGTCCGATCTTCTCTCTCGCCGCCTTTCTCCTGTTCTTCCTCCACCCTCCGACCCTTCCTCTCGTCCACCTCCTGCTTCCCCCAGCACCCCCCCCCCCCCCCTGCCCAGCCCCCACCCCCTCCGCTTCCCAACCCGGAGCACCGTGCTAGTGTCTGGAAGGACCCACCGCCCAGCCTGCTGCGGCAGCTCAGCGGCCTGTGCGGAAGTACCTTGCCTTTGAAAGAGTCCCCTAAAGTAAAGATAAAAAGACAAGCTACACAGGAGGAAATATTTGCAAACCAACCATACTAGTATCTAAAATACATTGAAAGCCCTGAATAACTCAATAGAAAGGGAATTCTAAAAGGCGAGCAAAAGCTGTTAGTGTGAAAAGGAGGCAAAGGCGACACTATGAGTCTTCTGAACTGTGAGATCTGACCCAAAAGTGTAAGAACGACATTCTGCGTCCTTTACTCCTAGGGCGAACAGACCAGCTGATTCTGTGCCAGCTCTCGAGTCCTTTGCACACAATCACTCCGAGAAAGCTGTAGAATGAGTAGGAAGAAGAGGAGGGCTGCAAAGACACATGGCCCTTATCTGTTTCCTCCAGCAGTATAGAGTATCAACAGTCTTCTTTATTTTTAGAGATTATTCAATGGTTGCTCCTTCTGCTCGTAGATGGAAAATGGCGTTTGGGGGTCAATAAGAGGGCTCAGCAAGGAAAGGTGCGCGCCACCAAACCCAATAACTGAGTTCAATGCCCAGGACGCACACGGTAGGAGAAAACTAACTCTTGCAGGTTATCTCTGATCTCCATACTCATGATTACCTACTCCTCTGCGGAGCAGGGAGGGAGTTTAGATGTGTCCTTGCCACAACCAGCTGCACTGTGTCTTTATCTACAGACTGTATGTGCAGTAAGAAATGGATTTGCTCACTTAAATTCTAGATAAACTTTAAAGTTTTTGTTTGTTTTTTTCTTGTTTTGTTTGTTTGTTTTTGTATTTTCGAGACAGGGTTTCTCTGTGTAGTTTTTGTGCTTGTCCTGGATCTCACTCTGTAGACCAGGCTGGCCTGGAACTCACAGAGATCCACCTGGCTCTGCCTCCCAAGTGCTGGGATTAAAGGCCTGCGCCACCACCGCCTGGCTAAAGTTTTATTTTTATTTAGGTTTACGTGTATGGGTGTTTTGCCTGCAATGCCTATGTCTCAGATCCCCTTGAACTGAAGCTACTGTTGTGAGCTGTCATGTGGGTGCTCAGAATCGAGTCTGGGTGCTTCAGCAGAATAGCTGTTGCTCTTAAACACTGAGTCAACTCTCCTGCCCTCTAGATAAATTTCCATAGACTTGATTTAAAATGACCTAGCTCAGCCGTACATGGAGGTGGACGCTTTTACTCCCAGCACTCGGAAGCAGAGGCAGGCAGATCTGAGTTGGAGTCTAGCCTGATCTACAGAGTGAGTTACAGAAGAGCTGGGACTACTCAGAGAAACACTGTCTTGAAAAACCAAACCCAAACAAAAAACAAAAACCTGGCTCTACTGTTTCATGTTACTTTGCTGTTGCTGTTTTTCGAGACGGGTTTCTCTGTGTAGTTCTGGCTCCTGGAACCTGCTCTGTAGACCAGGCTGGCCTCGAACACACAGAGATCCACCTGCCTCTGCCTCCTCAGTGCTGGGATTAAAGGTGTGAAGCCACCATTGCCTGCTTCTAAATTTTTATTATTTATGTTTTTAGTGTGTGTGTGTGTGTGTGTGTGTGTGTGTGTGTGTGTGTCTCCCAAGTGTGTGAGGGTGGGAGTGAGATGTGCCCCAAGGGTACTTCAGCTTCTCCATAAAAGAGAAAACAATCATCTTAACATTTGATGTATAACCCTTTTGGTGACTGTCAGGTGACATCTCAGAAGATTGCTAAACACGTCCTTCTCCCTCCTCTCTCCCTTCAATAAGAGAGATGAGTGAGATGGCTCTAGAGATCCGTGGATGGAATGATCCAGAAGCCACCAGGGTTGCACAATGAGTATGGCACAGATGGAAATGGGAGATTCCTAGAAAACTGCAGGTTTGAGCTGGAAGGGGAGAGCTCGAACAGGTGGTAACTGCTCTGGAATTGCCCCCCCCCCCCCCCCCCCCCCCCGTTGTATCCTTTGCTTGTTTTGCTATTAAAAACTCTATTCATGTGTTCGGTTTCTCCTGACCATATCCACCCCACCACTTTCCTCAAGACCCCCCTCCCCAGCACTTCTATCTCCTACCTTCATGTCCTTTTCTTTTTCAGTCCAATTGTGCTGCCCACCCAAATGCACACAGGCACGGGGCCATCCAATCATGCATGGACAATGTGGTGGCTTGAATTTGCATAGGTATAGCGCCCATAGACTCTTGTGTTTGAATGCTTGGCTCACAGTGAGTGGCACTATTAGGAGTTGTGGCCTTCCTTATTGGAGTAGATGTGGCCTTGTTGGAGGAAGTGTGTCACTGTGGGGGTGGGCTTTGAAGCCTCCTATGCTCAAGCTACACCCAATGTGGCACACAGTCTCCTGCTGCCTGTGGATCATGATATAGGATTCTGAGCTCCTTCTCCAGCACCATGTCTGCCTGCATGCTACCATGTCCTGCCATGACAATAATGGACTAAACCTCTAAAACTGTAAGTCACCTCAATTAAATGTTTTCCTCTGTAAGAGTTGATGTGGTCATGGTGTTCTTCACAGCAATAGGAACCCCAACTTAGATAACTTACCAAATGTGCTGGAAATTTTGCTATGTTGCAGGTAAGTGTAGGTGGAGGTTTTCTTCAGGACCACCAGCTCCCAAGTAAATGACACAGAGACTTATTATTAATTATAAGTGCTCAGTCAATAGCTTAGGCTTGTTACTAACTGGCTCTTTCAACTTAAATTAACCCATATTTTTAATCTGTGCTCTACCATGTGGTGGTACCTTTTTTCACCATGGCATGTTCATTTCCTGCTTCCTCTGCATCTGGGTGGTAGGCAACTCTGCTCCCTTTTTTCTCAGAGTTATCTCAGTCTGGCTCTCCCACCTAGCTATTGGCCAGTTGACTCTTTATTAAACCAATGAGAGCAAAACACCTTCACAGTGTATCAAAGGATTATTCCACAACAGATAAGAGGCTTCAGCTAGATGTGGAGGTGAGGAGCTTCTCTCTTTCTTTCATGCTCCCCTCCCTTAATTTTTGTCCTTCTCCATCCTGGTGGCTAGACTAGAATTTGAGGCACATCTTCAAAGGTCACTTGTTGGAGCCCACCAAGGTTTCCTAGTGGCTGTAGCCAGCAGGACTGCATAAGAGGATGATTGGACCACGGGCCTGGGTACCAGGTGTTTGGCAGGGTCTACACTTGGTTGTATCCGGCAGGGGGAGGTCTTTTTGCCTTGCCCCTGGGCATTGTTATAAAAAGCCCTTTTGAATAAAGTTTGAATAAACCCTGGTGGGTTTTGACCCAGGCCCTTCCGAAGCCATCCTGTGTTTCTGTCTTTCCTCTCCTCGTCTAGGTATCTCTTTCTATCTAAATATTTCCCGCTTCTCCCTGCTCAAGAGTACCCTGGTCTGGGGGCTGGAGAGATGGCTCAGAGGTTAAGAGCACTAGCTGCTCTTCCAGAGGTCCTGAGTTCAATTCCCAGCAACCACATGGTGGCTCACAACCATCTGTAATGAGATCTGGCACCCTCTTCTGGTCTGCAGGTGTACTTGCAGATAGAGCACTGTAGACATAATAAACAAATAAATAAAACTATACACATAAAATAATACTTAAAAAAAAAAAAGAGTACCCTGGTCATAAAAGTGGGGGCTGGTCCCCCACAGTCCGTGGAGCCCTTCACACAAACACAGCTTCTAGGCAGCTGTGTTCATTGGATTGTTATGAAAAAGGAGAAGAAGGATAACAAGAAACCACCACATCCCATGATGGTAGAGGGATGTGTAGGGGTGGGAGATAGCTCAACAGATAAAAACAGTTGTCTGGCTTGAATTCTACCCAAGAACCCACATAATGTTCCAAGGAGAGCGCCACGTCCACAAAAATCATTCTCTGATCTCCACACATATTTCATGGCACACAAGCATGCACACTCATACATACAATAACAATAAAGTTTACTGATTGATTTTTAAGAAAAACAAAACACAAACCAGTGCCTTTGAACATCTCTGGCCTCTGGGAGGCAGACCTGGTTTCTTTTTCATTTTCTTGTCACTAGGCTTTGGACAAGGAGGTGCTGTGAAAAGTCAATAGGCAAACTCCCCACAGCAGACCAAAAGCCTGGGATCTCAGCAGCACTATGGGGGATACCAGAAGCTCCCGGGCCAGTTACTCCACAGTACTGCGGACTAGAGACACCAGGCTCACCACAGCAGAAGGCTAGGATCAGTGCCTGAACATTGTTCTCTGGTCTCCACATGCATGATGTAGTTCTCTCTCTCCTTTCTCTCTTTCCTCTCTCTCCCTCCCTCCCTTTCTCCTCTCTTTCTCTCCTCTCCTCTCTCTCCCTTTCTCTCCTCTCTCCCCTCCCTCTCTTTTTTTCTCTCCCCTCTCCCTGCTCTCCTTCTTTCTCTCTCTCTCTCTCACACACACACTCACATACATACGTAAATAAGCGAATATGTCTGTGATATAAGCACAGTGATATCCCTGACTCTGGCAGGGTAACATCTGCTGGGATCTCTTTTCACCCATGATATAGTGGATTCTCTCAGGAGAAAGCAAGGCCCAGAACAGTAGGATTCAATGTCTATGAACTTCAGAAAATAGAGGAGTCTACAAGAAAGCACACAAAAAAGGAAATTTCACAAAGCCTAAAGAAAAGAATGAAACATTACTATATTGTGCCCAGAAGAAGAATGTGGAAGTGAGGTGATGAGGAGTGCCTCCCCTCATCTGTTTCCCTTTCCTCTGCCCTTCCATTTTCTCTTCTTTGTTTGAGTTCAACCTCTGAGCTAAAGCCCCAACCCCGAGTTTTCTTTTTAAATGTCTATGAATGTGGGAGAAGGGCAAAAGTCCCCGTCTTAGTAAAGGTTTCTATTGCTACAACGAAACACCATGACTAAAAGCAAGTTGGGGAGGAAAGGGTTACACTTCCAGATCATAGTCCATCACTAGAGGAAGCCAGGACGGGAACTCAAGCAGGGCTAGAACCTGAGGCAGGAGCTGACGCAGAGGCCACGGAGGGGTGCTGCTTACTGGCTCGCTCTCTCCATGGTTTGCTCAGTCTGCTTTCTTATAGAATCAGAGACCACCAGCCCAGGGATAGCACCACCTACAACGGACTAGGCCCTTCCCCATCAATCAGTCATTAAGAAAATGCCCTACAGCCACATTTTATGGAGGCATTTTCCCAGTTAAGGTTCCCACCTTTCAGATGACTCTAGTTTGTGTGTCAAGTTGACCCAAGACCAGCCAGCACAGTCCTTTAGTAGCTTAATTAAGAAAAACAAGCCCGGCGGTGGCGGTGCACGCCTTTAATCTCAGCACTCGGGAGGCAGAGGCAGGCGGATCTCTGTGACTTTGAGGCCAGCCTGGGCTACAGAGTGAGTTCCAGGACAAGCACCAAAACTAAGCAGAGAAATCCTGTCTCTAATAACAAACAAACAAACAAACAAACAACAACAACAACAAAATCTACCTTCATGTTTTGGGTTTGGGGATTGAGCTCAGTGGTAGAATGCTTGCCTACAAGGCCCTGGGTTTGGTCCTCAGCTCTGAAGGGGGTGGTGGTGGGGAGCCAATCTGGGATGGTGGTGCAGGCAGGCCTTTAATCCCAGCACTCAGAGGCAAAGGCAGTCGGATCTGAGTTTGAAGCTAGCTAGCCTGGTCTACAGAGCAAGTTCCAGGAAAGCCAGGGCTATAGAGAGAAAACCCTGCCAAAAAAACAAACAAACAAACAAACAAACCAAAAAACAAACAAAAAACCCACAAACATTTATATCTCTCAGGAAAAAACACTAAATATGGCCAGAGCAGTTATTTTGTTCTGTTTCAAGACAATTACCCAGTCTGCTGTTGAACTCCTGGGCTCAAGTGATCCTTCTGCCTCAGCCTCCCTAGTAGCTAAGGCTATGTATAGACTGTAGTTGCTCACTGCCAGCTCCAAAGGGTACCCCATTCTTCACTCCTGAAAAGGGCAGGCTCACTAACTCAGTCCAAAAATTGAGTGAGTCTAGGCCCATTTCAGCTGATACTATAGAAGGATTTGTGGAAGTTAGATCAAAGCCAGCATTCCTCAGGAACTTGTGAAACCAGTTCCCATTTGACAAAAGGATTCATTTCCCTTCCCTCAGGCCAAAGGGACACAGGGCTCCATTGACATACACCTGTGCCATGCTGGCCTCCAGGCTTCCTCAGTCTACACTCCCTAGGCTTCCCTCCTCCCAGATCCCTGTTTGTTCTCTTAATAAAATCAGGGTTCCCCTGCCCCTGCTGTTCTCACTGTGTTCTCTCTGTTCCCTGTCTCCTCCCATTTCCCCTCCTCCTGCATAGCCCTGGCCATGTCCCGTCTGCTTTCTTTTCTCTCCACTATGGACCCTTCCAGATGCCACTGTCTATTTTCTCGCTCTTGTGCACGATGAAAACCTTCCCCTTACATCATGGGAGCAGTCATGTCAGTGGTTTCTCGGCTGGGCCCCCTTGAACACACTCCCAGCATGCTCCTTTTAGTTAGTTATCGCTCTTTTTTCTGCATTCCTGCAGGGCTGGGACTACACAACCAGAGCCTCCATTGTCTAGGCCAGCACTCTGCCTCTAAGCCACACCCCAGTTTCTCCTTCATCTTTCTCTCCTTTTCCTCATCAAAACAATTCTTTTTTGGTTTTGGTTTTGTTGTACCCGTTTCAAGAAACCCCCAGAGACCACCAAGGAGCCGGTTTCTGATGCAAGCACATAAGGATCCTTTTATTTAGGTTCAACCTGGGCCACTGCATGACAGATGGAAGGAAATGTGGTGGCGGCCATGAGCCCAGGTGTAGTGAGTTTTCATAGGGAAAAACCACAAGCCGGGAATTGGCAATTTGGGATTGGGCAGAAGGGATATGGGACAAGGTGATTTTTTTTAAACTATTAGTCTAGACTTTCGGCGCGAAGACACATTTGAAACCACTAGACTTTTTGGTGGGGAACCACAGCCTGCTGAACAGGATTATCTGGACTGCTCAGCAGGATTATCTAGATAGCTTCAAGGACCATAAACTGCAGACAGGATGTCTGCAGGAGGATACTGCTCTGTATCTGTTCAAGTAGTCATGGCACATTCCTCAGGTCCTTCCTGGAACTGAGTACAGCAGGTGGTCTGAGATGGTGGCCCTTTCCCTAAGGTAGAGCCTGTAAAGTCAAGTCTAGGCCTTCACATTTTGAGATAGGGTCTCATTATGTTGTAGCTTGTGACTCTCCTCTCCTGGAACTTATCTTGTAAACCAGAGTGACCTAGAACTCACATTCTAGAGTTGCACTTGCCTCTGCCTCCAGAGTGCTGGGGTTAAACAGACCCACCACCCCCAATTCTGAGAAACATGGATTTCAGGGGAATTTGCATTTCTAATATCTCCCTAGATACGGCCACCACCCCTGCTGCTTAGGGGAGGTATACAGTGACAAAGGTTTTAGGAGCCTGGTGGTGGTGATGGTGCACACCTTTAATCTGCACTCAAGAGGCAGAGGCAGGTGGATCTCTGTGAGTTCAAAGCCAGCTTGGTCTACAGAGCAAGTTCCAGGACAGCCAGGACTACATGACAAACTGTGTCTTGAAAAAACAAAAAGAGAGAAAGAAAAACAGACAAAAAGAAAGAGAGAGGGAGGGAGGGAGGGAGGGGGGAGAGAGAGAGAGAGAGAGAGAGAGAGAGAGAGAGAGAGAGAGAGAGAGAGAGACCGAGAGAGGTGCATCCCGGCTTTTTGGCTGGGATGCAGTCGCCTGCTGAGGACGTAATAAGGTGCCAGATGAGACCCCAGCTGCGAATATACAATATAGTCATTACAATTGTGAACTGCCATGTGGGTGCTGGGAATTGAACCCAGGTCTTCTAGAAGAGCAGCCAGTGCTCTTAGCCTCTGAGCCATCTCTCCAGCCCCAGGAACTTATTCATAATTGCAAAAAGAAATCCTAACTTGCAAGGGCTTAACTCAGGACAAACAGGAACCTATTCTTTAACTACAATCAGAAAGCTTAATCCTAGCAGGACGAACAGGCACCTATTCTTGATTGTCTTAACTGCAAACAGAACCCTTAACCTGAAAGGTATATTGTTCCTCTTTTGGTCTCACAAGTTGGTTCAACAATTAAGAGCACTGGCTGCTCTTCCAGAGGACCAGGGCTTGGCTCCCAGCTCACAGAGAGGCTCACAACCCTCTGTAACTACAGTTTCAGGAGATCTGACACCCTCTTCTGACTTCTGCAGACATTGGCATGCACATGGCACACATACATGCAGGCAAACACGCATACATATAAAATAAATAAAATAATAAATTTTAAAGGTGGTTAGGAACTACCTGGGTTCCTAGTCCAGCTCCACAGAGCAGTTCAGCTGAACAGCGTCCATTCTAATCCAGTCCCAAGACACGGTTGGACATAGCACATTTTCTTGTTTGTTCTGTTAGGATCAGCCCATGGCCCACACAAATCAGTCAGTCTCCACTGATGAGATATGTATGCCCTAAGCACTGTAGATTTTATTGGGATTCCAATTGGGCTTTGGTTGGGGTATTTTTATTCTTCTTCATAATTTTCAGCATTTTTTGTTTGTTTGTTTGAAAGGGGGGTGTCATTATGTAGAGCAGGCTAGCCTAGAACTAAGATCTTTCTTTTCTTTTCTTTTCTTTTTTTTTTTTTTTGGTTTTTCAAGACAGGGTTTCTCTAGCTTTGGAGCCTGTCCTGGAATAGCTCTGTAGGCTGGCCTCTAACTCACAGAGATCCACCTGCCTCTGCCTCTCGAGTGCTGGGATTACAGGCGTGCGCCACCACCGCCCGGCCCAGATCCTTCTTTCTCTGCCTTCTGAATGATGATACAGCCGTGGCCTAACATAACTGGCATCTTCAGAAATTGTATTGATTGAATGAGTTTAATGAATTATATTTGATTTATTTATCTCTTTATTTTAATTAATTAATTTATGTTTTTTAATTCAGGGTTTTGCTGTGTGACAACCCTGGCTGTTCTGGAACTTGCTTTGTAGATCAGGCTGGCCTCAAACTCACAGAGATCCGCCTGCCTCTGCCTCCCAAGTACTCGGGTTAAAGGCATGCGCCACCACGCCAGACTTGTCTCTTTATTTTAAAGACTAGTTTTAACTATATGTATGTGTGTTGGGGGTACAGTATGTGCATGTAGATTCCTGCAGAGGCCAGAGGCATCAGACTCCCTGGAGTTGGAGTTGTGAGCCGTCCTGTGGGTGCTGGGAACCAAAACGCAGTTCTCTATGAGAGCAGTGTGCTCTCTTAACTACGGAGTCCTTTCTCCAGGCTCTTGTTCATTTTGTGCTCATGTGTGTTTGTGTGTTTGGGTATATGATCACTTGTGTGTCAATCAGAGGACAATGTGTGAGAATTGATTCTTTCCTCCCACCATGTGGGTCCTGGGGATCAACCCAGATCTTTAGGATTGACAACAGGTGGCTTTATCTGCTGAGCCATGGTGGCTGGCACCATTGTTTTTTGTTTTGGTTTTTTTTTTCAAGACAGGGTTTCTCTGTGTAGCCCTGGCTGTCTTGGAACCCATTAATTGTTTTTGTTTTTTGTGTTTGTTTTGAGACAGGGTCTTGTATCTGGAGACCTTCTCTCCAGCCCCCTCCAAGCCCTGTCAGTCCAACAACCCACTTATAAAATAAACACACAGATGCTTATATTATTTAAACTGTTTGGCCTAATGGCTCAGGCTTCTTGCTAGCTGTTCTTATATCTTAAATTAACCCATTTCTATTAATCTATAAGTTGCCACGTGGCTCATGGCTTACTGGTATCTTACATCTCACTTGTCATGGCAGCATCTCTCTGCCTCAGCCTTCCACTTCCCAGAATTCTCTTCTCTGCTTGTCCCACCTATACTTCCTGCGTGGCTACTGGCCAATCAGTGTTTTATTTATTAACCAATCAGAGGAACACATTTGACATATAGAACATCCCACAGCAGGGTCTTGCTATGTAGCCTTGGCTGGTCTAGAATGTAATTAGTCCCCTTGCCACTGCCCCACCCCCAATAATGCTAGGATTGTAGGAGTGTGCCACCTCAACTACCGCCCCCCATCCCTCAGATTTCTCTGTGTAGACCTGGCTGTCCTGGAACTCACTCTGTGGACCAGGCTGACCCTGAACTCAGAGATCCTATGGCCTTGGCCTCCCAAGTGAGTGCTGGGATTGAAGACATTTGCCACCACTGCTTGGCCCCTAAGTTTTTACTTTGTTTTCAAATAGACAATATATTGACAAGAATTACCCCATTTCCTTGTACCTAATTATTTATTTTCTCAATATTCAACCAATGATACTGATTCTTCGGTGTGCTTAATATGTATTAATGTATACACAAGGAAATGTGATCTCTTTTTTTAAACAGAAAATGATAGCATACTTTATTTTCTGTATTTGTTTTGTTTTTGACAGTTTTGATATGTCAGCGTGATACTCTTCCTATAGCCCAGGCTAGCCTCAAACTCAGAGCAGTTCTCCTGTCTCAAGATCTCAAGTGCTGTGATTACAGGTATGTGCCATCATGCTCAGTGCACCCACACCACCACCACCACTACCACCCCCGGCCCAATTTTCTTATTTACGTGTCTGAGTATTTTGCCTACACACACACACACACACACACACACACACACACACACACACACATATATATATATATATGGCATGTGCACCTGATGCACGCAGAAGTCAGGAAGAGGGGGTCAGATCCCCAGGGACTGGAGTTAGTTGTGAGATGCCATGTGGGTGCTTGGGATTCAACCTGAGTCCTCTGCTGCAGCACTAAGTGAGCCTAACCACTGAGCCAATGTACTTGGGACATCAGCTCTACATCATTACATAACAGACTCATTGGTCCGTTTGGGGGTCTGCAGACCACGGATAATTCATGTTTGGCCACCTTTAGTTATTATAAATATGAACAAGCTGATATCATCATCATTTACATGTGTACAGATATGCCAGGAGGGCCAGAGGTCAAGTATGTGAAACTATAATTTTTGAAGGGAGTTGTTACTTTATTTCCTTTGAGAGTGTGCAAAACAACAAAAGACTTAGTGAAAACAACAAATGGCCACGCCGGGCTTCCCATTTAAAAAGCTTTTGCATAGCTGGGCGGTGGTGGTGCACGCCTTTAATCCCAGCTCTTAGGAGGCAGAGTCAGGTGGATCTCTGTGAGTTCGAGGCCAGCCTAGTCTACAAACCCAGGGCTACCCAGAGAAACCCTCAAAAAACCAAATAAATAAAAAGCTTTTGCTTTTCATCCCCTCCCTCAAGCTATTTCCCCTAAGTGAACACAGCCTCCCTCTCAGATCCTGAGCAGCGGGTCCTTTGGTTCAGTCTGGTTTCTCATCTTTCCTCTCCTCCCTCTTTTCATGGTTTACTAATTGTTTTGATGTATATGTACCTGTTTTTAGTCTTAGTTTGTAACTAATTAATTAATTAAAAATCTAATTAGTTTGTAACTAATTAATTAAATAAAAATCTTTTATTGAAAATAGATTTTTTCCCCCACTCAACATAAAAATCTGGACGGCTTCATGAATGTGCATGCCATCCTTGAGCAGGAACCAAGCTAATCTCTGTATCGGTCCAATTTTACTCTGTGTGCTGCCAAAGTGAGCACAGAAAATGGAAATTCTGTCTTTCTCAATCTAATGAATATTTTTGAGTGTCTATACTAGAAAATAATGGACAGTTTACATTTCATTAATAATTTAGTTTTCTCTTTCTTTCTTTCTTTCTTTTTCTTTTTTTTTTTTTTTTTTTTTGGTTTTTCGAGACAGGGTTTCTTTGTGTAGCTTTGTGCCTTTCCTGGATCTTGCTCTGGCTGGCCTCGAACTCACAACCGCCCAGCTGGTGAATTACAGTTTTAACTGCTGTCTAGGCTTAGACTCTTCCAGATAGACGAAGACACCATCTGCTCCTGGTAGGAGACCTTTAAGGTTTCATTCTTGGAGATTTAAACTTGCTGGTTGATTTTGGGAAGTCTGAGGATGCAATTTCACAGTTGGGCACCAGGTGACAGAACACCACTCTTCTCTTCCCTGTTGAGTTTTAATTTGGCTGGAATTTTTCTGATACTTTTTTTGTTTTTTTTTAATTTTTTGTTTTACAAAACTGGGTTTCTTTGTGTAGCCCTGGTTGTGCTGGAACTAGCTTTGCAGGCCAGGCTGGCCTCCAACTCGGCCTGCCTCTGCTTCCCAAGTGCTAGGATTAGGGTATGTGCCACCACTGCGGGGCTCTTACGATAATCTTTAAGACTCCAAAAATCTCTTAACTGGGTGGTGTTGTCACGCACCTTTTATCCCAGCACTCCAGAGGCAGAGGCAGGCTGATCTCTGAGTTCGAAGCCAGCCTGACATATAGAGTGAGTTCCAAGACAACCAGGGCTACACGGAGAAACCCTGTATCAAACACCGCCTCCCCCCACCCCCCCCCCAAAGACTGCACCTCTTAACCTACTACAACCACGTTACTAAACCAGCATGATTCCTAACTACAACCTAAATCTTATCCTTAACCCACAGGTAAATGTAGCTCTTACCCCTCATCAAAAAAAGTTCTGCCTTGGGGTCGGGGATTAGCTCAGTGGTAGAGCGCTTGCTTAGCAAGCGCAAGGCCCTGGGTTCGATCCTCAGCTCCACAAAAAAAAAAAAAAAAAAAAAAAAAAAAGTTCTGCCAGGCGGTGGTGGTGCACGCCTTTAATCCCAGCACTCGGGAGGCAGAGGCAGGCGGATCTCTGTGAGTTCGAGGCCAGCCTGGTCTACAGGGCGAGATCCAGGACAGCACCAAAACTACACAGAGAAACCCTGTCTCAAGAAAAAAAAAAGTTCTTTTTACAGCATAGATCATTACAGAAAACTGTAACTGGTCATGATGCAGAGATCAGTAAAGCTCAGAGAACATCATGGGAGACGGGAGGAAAGATTATAAGAGCCAGAGGACCAGGAAGCCTGTTCTAAGACTGTCTCCTAGAAATGACAAGGGAAGCTGTACCCATGATACCCCGACAATATGGCTGTCTACACAAGACCTGAGTGCAGCAGCATCAGTAGGCTTGCTAATGAGTGCTGCAGGCTGCAGGAATATATCATAAGAACTCAGCTGGTTATGGCAAAGTCGCTACCTGGAGGGATCAAGGATTTCCTCCAGAGGAAGCCAAATTCCAGGGATCTTTTGGTGTTATTTGGCTTGTTATGTATCAGCTGTATTCTGTTATGAAAATAATGTGTGCCTTCATAGTTTTCCCATTGATTTTTCCCTAAGAAGTGCCAACAGTGTGGACTGATCACTCTCTGGACATATACATTCAAGGTATTTGGAGAACAGCCTCAGGAAAGGCTTCCTCTGGAATCAGATATCTCCCTTAGCCACTTTCTCTCTCTCTCTCTCTCTCAATCTCTCTCTCTCTCTCTCTCTCTCTCTCTCTCTCTCCATATATATAATTTTAAATGTCTAATGCTGTTTATTGAAGGAGGGAGGAGGTCTTAAATACAGGCTTACAGCACAATGGGAGAACCTGGAGGGCAGAAGTTCACTACCCAAGTTTTACAATCTTGCATCTAAGCTGCTAATGCCTTATATGCAGGATACACAGACAAGGAACTTCCCTTAAGCATTCAGGAGGATAGAACCCGGCAGGGAATTAGCATAGGGAGGATATCAAAGTCAAGGTAAGCAAGCAAGGCAATAGTTACCCAAAATGGGGGCAGGGCCCTACAGGTCCCCTCTTTTACTAAAAAGTGAGCTTCTGACTTAGGTTGCGTGGGACATCAACAGGTCACCTTACCCATCAAGGAGACACCTGCCCAGGTCACACAGGCGCTCTGTCTTAGGTTGGTGAGCACCCTTCAGGCATTACCCATCTCTGAATACTCATTATCATTCAGGCTCAATTGTGTGTGAGCTGCAGAGTTAACTGCTGCCAAAGATCTCAAAGTGGTGCTGGGCTTGCAATCTGTGTGTTCGACACAGAAAAGACCAACAGAAGTCCTAACCCAACCATAGCCTGTAGGCTAAAGGTAACTGAGCCATTCCCTTCCTTAATGAGCCTTACTGCAAACTGGAGTCCTTGTAAGATGGTATCCCAAAAGCAAATGAAACTTGAGTTTATAAACTTATAATTTTCAAAGCCAATCAAAATGTATATAACTAATGAATTAAATTTATCATGCCCAGTAGAATGAAAGATTAACTAACTGTGGTAGCTACTTTTGCTGCCAGGGTCTCCACTGTGCTAGCTGTAGTAACCAATTATGAAATGGTTTCCCAGAAACAGTAGCAGCAATGGCTGCCACTGCTATAACAGCAACAATGGCAGCAGCGTTGTTAAATTCTCTTCTGGAGCATGTGGGCATCTGCTGGCATGGATACAACTCCAGGAACACAAACTGTCAAGGCCCAATTTTCTTGATCCCAGCACGACTTAAGCTGGCAGCTCTGCAAAAGAATAACTAAGAACCATAAAGAAAAAACAGGCAGCTCATAAGGAGCAGAACTAATGGTCTCATAATGGCTACATTCAGGCTCATAAATTTTAAGGTATCTTCAAAGGGGGCAAATTGAATTTCAGGAGGCCAATAAATGTTGCACAGAGTCACTCCTGAAAAGTAGGTACTACACCAGCTTGAAGACGTTGTGGAAATGAAAATGCTTAGCTGGCATGCTACTGTTAACAAATGGAGGTCAGTGACCCTCAGGGTTATCCTTGATCTTCAAGATGTCTGGGTGACACATTCTCAAACATACTTGAAAAAGTAGTTACCATACATTCCCTTCTGGAGAATCCAACCGCATGGCTACAGTTCCTAGGTTTACATTAATGCTTGCCAAAGTTGGCTATATTGGGCTCTCAATCCCCATTGGCATCGGAAGGGGAGAGTTTTTCACAAAGGCCCAATAGGTCTCTGCCATGCTGGGCTTCAGCAGCAGCCACAGGGCACACTCAGCGCTCAGAAACTCAATGAGGAATTTTATTGTCCTGAGGAAAGACATAAGCAGAACCCCGGGCCCACACAACACCAGATCGGGTCCCCTCCAAGTGTCAGTAGAAAGATCCTTCCATCGCACCAGAGGGTGATTTGCAACAGGAGCCCTCCAGTGCTTATCTGCAGTGGATACTCCAGGAGAATCCACCAATAAAAAATTTAAAATATATGAAACAAGGGAAAGAATAGAATGTGGAGAGGAATGATGAGCCCCTAGTTTCCCCCTTTTGCTTTAGCAAAATATGTTTGTTTGGTTTCTTTTTTTAATAGTTCAAATTTTTCTTTTCTTTTTTTTTAAAAATTAATTTATTTTTCTATTATCAGCTTGATACAGTATAAATTCTTATCTTAATAGTGATATGTTTCATTGAGAGTTGCTCAGTAATTGAGTAAAACCAAATCTTATTATAAGCAACAGTTATCCTAGGGTCTCCCATGCCATATATATAGCCTTCATGGTTCTGTGGGTTACAGTCTGATTGTTCTTTGCTTTATATCTAGAATCCACTTATGAGTGAGTACATACCATGTTTGTCCTTCTGGGTTTAGGTTACCTCACTCAGGATGATTTTTTCTAGTTCTATCCATTTGCATGCAAATTTCATGCTGTCATTGTTTTTCTCTGCTGAGTAGTACTCCATTGTGTATATGTAACACATTTTCTTAATCCATTCTTCAGTTGATGGGCATCTAGGTTGTTCCCAGGTTCTGGCTATTATAAATAGTGCTGCTATGAACATAGTTGAGCATGTATCTTTGTGGTATGATTGAGCATTCCTTGGGTATATGCCCAAGAGTGGTATGGCTGGGTCTTGAGGTAGTTTGATTCCTAATTTTCTGAGAGAGCGCCATACTGATTTCCACAGTGGTTGTACAAGTTTGCATTCCCACCAACAGTGGAGGAGTGTTCCCTTTGCTCCGCATCCTCTCCAGCATTGACTGTCATTAGTGTTTTTGATCATAGCCATTCTGACAGGTGTAAGGTGGTATCTCAGAGTCATTTTGATTTGCATTTCTCTGATGATTAAGGATGTTGAGCATTTCTCTAAATGTCTTTCAGCCATTTGTGATTCTTGTTTTGTGAATTCTCTGTTTAGTTCTTTAGCCCATTTTTAAATTAGATTGTTCAGTATTTTGATGTCTAGTTTCTTGAGTTCTTTATATACTTTGGAGATCAGCCCTCTGTCAGATGTGGGGTTGGTGAAGGTCTTTTCCCATTCTGTAGGCTGTCTTTTTGTCTTATTGACCATGTCTTTTGCCCTACAAAAGTTTCTCAGTTTCAGGAGGTACCATTTATTAATTGTTGTGCTCAGTGTCTGTGCAGCTGGTGTTATATTTAGGAAGTGATCTCCTGTGCCAATGCGTTCAAGAGTACTTCCTACTTTCTCTTCTATTAAGTTTAGTGTAACTGGATTTATGTTGAGGTCTTTGATCCACTTAGACTTGAGTTTTGTGCATGGTGACAGATATGGATCTATTTGTAATCTTTTACATATTGACATCCAGTTATGCCAGCACCATTTGTTGAAGATACTTTCTTTTTTCCATTGTATAGTTTTGGCTTCTTTGTCAAAAATCAGATGTTCATATGTGCATGGATTAATGTCAGGGTCTTCAGTTAGATTCCATTGGTCTGTATGTCTGTTTTTATACCAGTACCAAGCTGTTTTTTATTACTTTAGCTTTATAGTAGAGCTTGAGGTCAGGGATGGTGATGCCTCCAGAGGTTGCTTTATCATACAGGATTCTTTTAGCTATCCTGGGTCTTTTGTTTTTCCATATGAAGTTGAGTATTTTTCTTTCCAAGTCTGTGAAGAATTGTGTTGGGATTTTGATGGGGATTGCATTGAATCTGTAGATTGCTTTTGGTAAGATTGCCATTTTTACTATGTTAATCCTACCTGTCCATGAGCATGGGAGATCCTTCCATTTTCTGGTATCTTCTTCAATTTCTTTCTTTAGAGATTTAAAGTTCTTATCAAAAAGGTCCTTCACTTGTTTACTTTAGTGTGATAACTTGGGATACCAAGGTATTTTATATTATTTGTGGCTATTGCAAAGGGTGATGTTTCTCTGACTTCTTTCTCAGCCCTTTTATCATTTGTGTATAGGAGGGCTACTGATTCTTTGGAGTTGATCTTGTATCCTGCCACTTTACTGAAATCAGCTGTAGGAGTTCCCTGGTAAAATTTTTGGGGTCACTTATGTATACTATCATATCATCTGCAAATAGTGAAAGTTTGACTTCTTCTTTTCCAATTTGTATCTCTTTGATCTCCTTTTGTTGTCTTATTGCTCTAGCTAGAACTTCAAGTACTATATTGAATAAATATGGGGAGAGTGGACAGCCTTGTCTTGTTCCTGATTTTAGTGGAATCACTTTGAGTTCCTCTCTGTTTAATTAGATGGTGGCTGTTAGCTTGCTGTAAATTCCCTTTATTATATTTAGGAATGTTCCTTGTATTCCTGATCTCTCTAAGACCTTTATCACGAAGTGGTGTTGGATGTTGTCAAAGGCTTTTTCAGCATCCAGTGCGATGATCATGTGGTTTTTTTTCTTTGAGTTTGTTTATATGGTGTATTACATTGGCAGATTTTCATATGTTGAACCATCCTTGCATCCCTGGGATGAAACCTACTTGGTGATGGTGGATAATTGTTTTGATATATTCTTGGACTCAGTTTGCTAATATTTTGTTGAGTATTTTTGCATCAATGTTCATGAGTGAGATTGGACTGTAATTCTCTTTCTTTGTTGCATCTTTGTGTGATTTTGGGTATCAGGGTAATTGTAGCCTCATAAAAAGTTTGGTAATGTTCCTTTTGTTTTTATTGTGTAGAACAATTTGGAGAGTATTGGAATTAGTTCTTCTTTGAAAGTCTGATAGAATTCTGCGCTGAAACCATCTGGTCCTGGGCTTTTTTTTTTTGGTTGGGAGACTTTTGATGACTGTTTCTTTTTCTTTAGGGGTTATTGGTCTATTTAAATGGTTTATCTGGTCTTGATTTAACTTTGGTATGTGGTATTTTTCCAGAAAATTGTCCATTTCTTCCAGATTTTCCAATTTTGTGGAGTACAGGTTTTTGAAGTATGACCTGATGATTGTCTGGATTTCCTCATTGTCTGTTGTCATGTCTCTCTTTTCATTTCTGATTTTGTTAATTTGGGTGTTCTCTCTTTGCCTTTTGGTTAATTTGGCTAGGGGTTTGTCTATCTTGTTGATTTTTTCAAAGAACCAACTCTTTGTTTCATTGATTTTTTTTATTGTTCTCTTGGTTTCTACTTCGTTGATTTCAGCCCTCAATTTGATTATTTCCTGGCATCTATTTCTCCTGGGTGAGTTTGTTTCTTTTTGTTCTAGCGCTTTCAGTTGTGCTGTTAATTCATTGGTATGAGATTTCTCCATCTTCTTTATGTGTGTGTTCAGAGCCATGAGTTTTCCTCTTAGTACTGCTTTCATAGTATCCCATTAGTTTAGGTATGTTGTACTTTCATTTTCACTGAATTCTAGGAAATCTTTAATGTCTTTCTTTATTTCTTCCTTGACTCATTGATGTTTCAGGTGGGCATTATTTAGTTTCCATGAGATTGTAGGCTTTCTATAATTTTTGTTATTATTGAAGTCTAACTTTAAGGCATGGTAGTCTGATAAGATACAGGAGGTTATTCCAATGTTTTTGTATTTGTTGAGATTTGTTTTGTGACCAAGCATGTGGTCAATTTTTGAGAAGGTTCCATAGGGTGCTGAAAAGAAGGTATATTCTTTTGTGTTAGGATGGAATGTTCTGTAGATATCAATTAAGTCCATTTGAGTCATAATATCTGTTAGGTCCTTTATTTCTTTGTTGAGTTTCAGTCTGGTAGATCTGTCTTTTTGTGAGAGTGGTGTGTTGAAATCTCCCACTACTAATATGTGGGGTTTGATGTGCATTTTAAGCTTTAGTAATGTTTCTTTTATGAATGTGGGTGCCTTTGTATTTGGGGCATAAATGTTCAGGATCGAGAGTTCATCTTGATGTATTTTTCCTGTGATAAATATGTAATGTCCATCCTGGTGTCTTTCAATTGACTTTAGTTTGAAGTCTATTTTATTAGATATTAGGATACCTACACCAGCTTGTTTCTTAGGTCTATTTGCTTGGAAAGCCTTTTCCCAGCCCTTTACTCTGAGGTAGTGTCTGTTTTTGAAGTTAAGGTGTGTTTCTTGTATACAGCAGAAGGATGGATCCTGTTTTCTTATCCATTCTGTTAGTCTGTGTCTTTTTATAGGTGAGTTGAGACCATTGATATTGATGGATATTAATGACCAGTGATTGTTAATTCCTGTTATTTTTTGTGGTTGTGTTGCGGTTTCCTTCTTTGGTGTTTGTTGGTGTGGGGTTATCTATTGCTTGAGTTTTCATGGGTGTATTTAACTTCTTTAGGTTTGATTTTTCCTTCTAGTGCTTTCTATAGGGCTGGATTTGTGGATAGGTATTGTCTAAATCTGGTTTTATCATGAAATATTTTGTTTACTCCGTCTATGGTGATTGAGAGTTTTGCTGGGTATAATAGTCTAGCTTGGCATCCATGGTCTCTTAGTGTCTGCATAACATTTGTCCAGGACCTTCTAGCTTTCATAGTCTCTATTTTGCATAGAATTTTCGAGCACCATAAACATTGATCATCAGGGAGGAAGCTTCCAGCCCACTTCTAAATTAATTTCTCTGTGTTCTGTATCCAAAATGTCATTTCTTCAATGGTAGGCCTTACTCTCTCTATATATCCGTTTGCTTTTTGTTGTCATGATAAAACATTGACTAAAAGCAGCTTGGTGAGGAAAAGATTCACTTGGAGAGAAGCCAGGACAGGAACTCAAGGCAGGAACCTTGAGGTGGGAGCTGAAGCAGAAGTCATGGAGGAATGCTATGTACTGGCTTGCTTTCCATAGCTTGCTCAGCCTCCTTTGTTATACAGCCTAGGCCCACTTGCTCGGGAATGGCAGCACCCACAGTAGCTTGGACCTTCCCACATCAATTATTAATCAAGACAATGCCCTACAGACACGTACACAGGCAAATCTGATGGAGACCATACTTCACTCATGGTTCCTCTTCTAATCACCACCTCCAGCTTTCTCCTCTCTATTTCTTTATGACACACATTTTACTCTTATTTTAGTTTTATTTCCACACTGCCACCACCTCTACCTTATGGCTTTTTCTTTGAGTCCTGGCCTCTACAGATATTCACTCCAATGTAAACAGAGAAATTTAAACTTTGAATCTAGGGCTCACAGTAAGAGAGAGCCTACAACAAACATGTCTTTCTGGGCCCTGATTACCTCACTTGGTAGAGGATTTTCAAGCTCCACTCATTTTCCTGCAAATTTCATTTCTTTTTTTAGTACTGAATAGAATTTCATTGTGTAATTTTGCCGTATTTTCATTATCCATTCATCTGTTGGAGGACATCTAGGCTGATTTCATTTCCTGGGTATTGTCAACAGGGCAGCAACGAACACCGATATACAAATCTCTGTCAGAGGGTACAGAGTTCTTCAAGTGTATGCCAGGAGTGAAGTAGCTGGGTGATACAGTATGTGGTGGTTTGAAAAAAATGCCCCTAAGGGGAGTAGCACTATTAGGAGATGTGGCCTTGTTGGAGGAAGTGTGTGTCACTGTGGAGGTGGCCTTCGAGGTCTCATATATGCTCAAACCTCGCCCAGTGAGACAGTTCATTTCCTGTTGCCTGTGCAAGACGTAAAACTGTCAGCTACCTCTCCAACACCATGTCTATCTTCAGGCTGCCATATTTCACCATGATGATAAGGGACTGGACCTCTGAATTGTAAGATACTCAATTAAATGCTTTCCTTTATATAAGAGTTGCTGTGGTCATGGTGTCTCTTCACAGCAATAGAAACCCTAAGACTTGATAGTTAACATTTAGGTAAACCTCTCTGCTGATTTCCATAGTAACTGCAGCAGTTTATAGTCCCATTAACAGTGTAAAAGTGGTCTCCTTTCTCCACATCCTCGAAGCATTTGCTGTTATCTATTTTCTTTTCTTTCTCTCTCTCTCTTTTTTTCCAAGACAAGGTTTCTCTATATAATCATCCTGGTTGTCCTGGAACTCAGCCTCGAACTCACAGAGATCCCCCTGCCTCTGCCTCCTGAGTGCCAAGATTAAAGGTGTGAGCCACTACCACCCAGGGTAATTTATTTTCTGATAATGGCTATTCTGACTGAAATCTCAGATTGGTTTTGATTAACATTTTCCTGGTGGTTAATGATGTTGAACACTTAAGAAATTGTTGCAGATTTATTTTTTATTTTATGGGTGTTTTGCCTGCATGCATGTATGTATGTACATACCTGTTATCTGTGGAGGTCAGATTCCCTGAAGTTGGAGTGGTTGTGATGGGTGTGAGCCACCATGTGGGGCCTGGGATCTGAATCTAGGAGTGCTTTTAACTAATGAGCTACCTCTCCAGCCCCGATGCTGAACACTTTAAACAATATTTATTAGCCACAAGTATTTCTTCTTTGAGAACTGTTTAATTCTATTCTCTTGCTATTTATTTTTTTCCGTTCTTTGTATTGTCTAGGTATTAATCCTCTGTTAGATGTGTAACTTCTCATCCTGAAGGGTGCTTCTTCCCTTGATTGACAGTTTTCTTTGCTTCACAGAAGCCCTTCTTCCCTTGATTGACAGTTTCCTTTGCTGCACAGAAGCCAAGGTCCCCTTTGTCCCATTTGCCTGATTTCCTGAGCAATGTGAGTCCTACTCAGAAAGCCCTTCCACACACCCATGTTCTGTACACCCTACTCTTTCTTCTGGAAGTTTCAGGTTTTACACCGAGACCCTTGATGCATCCGAAGCTGGATTTTGTGTCGAATGAGAGATAAACATCTCTTCTTGGTCTTTTTTGTGTGGATATCCAGTTTCTCAGAACCATTTGTTGAAGACGTTATCTTTTCTCTGGCCTGCATCCTTGGCTTCTTTATAAAAAAATCAAATGGCTGCAATTCTGCAGACCTCTCTCGGCAGCTTCTATTCTACCTGTTGGTCAGCTTGGCTGCATTCATGCCAGTACTGGGCTGGCTTTGTCCTTGTCCCCGTGCCTCTGCAGTGCAGTCTGAAATCGGCTAGGGTGATGCCTCCAGCTGTACTCTTCTTGTTTAGGGTTGCTTTGTTTATCTGGGGTCTGCTGTGCTGTTAGAAGAATCTTAAGATTTCCTATTTCTGTGAGGAATGGCAAGGAGCTTTGATTGGGATGCAGTGACCTGCAATCTGCAGGGAGAAGTTTAGGCAAGGTGGTTGTTTTCACAACACGTATTCTAATCCCTCAGCACAGGTGCTATTTTTTATTTTTTATTTTTTAAGCTGAGGATCGAACCCAGGGCTTTGTGCTTGCTAGGCAAGCGCTCTACCACTGAGCTAAATCCTCAACCCTATAGGTGTTTTTTTAAACCTTGTTGTGTTTTCCTGGATTTCTTCTCTTGGAGATTTAAAGTTTTCATTGTAGAGGCTTTTAGTCTCTTGGTAGGTTTATTCCAGGATATTTTCTTTAAGGCTATTGTGGATGGAATTGTTTTCAGGATTCTTTCTTAGTATATTTGTCATTAGTATATAGGAAGACTCCTGATTTTATATATTTATTTTATTTTATGCTTTGCTGAAAGTATTTTTTTTTTATTTCTAAGAGTTTTCTAGTGACATCTTCAAGGTCTCTCTTAATTTTTTAAAATTACCTTTATTCATTTGTATGTGTTTATGTGTGTGTGCTCGTGTGCCATAAAATATGGCAGCGGCGGCGGTGGCACACACCTTTAATCCCAGCACTCGGGAGGCAGAGGCAGGTGGATCTTTGTGAGTTTGAGGCCAGCCTGGTCTACAGAGCAAGATCCAGGAAAGGTGCAAAGCTACACAGAGAAACCCTGTCTCAAAAAAAAAAAAAAAAAAAAAAAAAAAATGGAATGCAGGAATGCATGTAGAGGTCTGATTGACACCTTGTAGGGGTTGGTTCTTTCCTTCTACTGTATGGATGGATCCCAGGACTGAACTCAGAACATCAGCCTTTACCCCTTGACCCACCAGGCTGGCCCTAGAGTCTTTTATGTCTAAAATCGTAGCATGTGCAACCGGGAACACTTTGATTTCTTTTCCTGTTCATATCCCTTTTCTTTTTCTTATTGGTCTAGCCAAGACTTCCAAGAACTATATTGAATAGTAATGGAGAGAATTGTCAGCCTTGCCTTGCTCATGGTTTTAATGATGTTGCTTCAAGTTTGTTTCCATTCAGCATGATCCTGGTCCTGAGCCTGCCATGTGTAGCCTTTATTGTGTTGAGATATATTTGTTCCAGAGCTGTTGTTGTTGTCATGTTTTGTTTTCTTTTTGAGACAGGGTCTCACTATGCAGCCCTGGCTGCCTGGAACTTGTTTTGTGCTAGATTAAAGGCATGCGCTACCATGTCTGGCTCTCTTCAGGGCCTTTTTTTTTTTTTAAGGGATATTGGATATTGCTTTGTGTTGGGCTAGGGTTAAAAGCACCAGATGGAACTGGGGTGAGGCCTGAATCTGTGGAGGGAACAGGTGTTTTAGTCAGGTCCTGGAATTGTGGGGTTCAAGTGCTCAGGTGGTGGGTGGGTGGAGGGGAAGTAGGGGAGCTCTATTTTCAGAGAGACTGGTTGCTTCAAGTAGGTTCTCAGATGGCAGGCAGGATTTCTCTGTGTAGCTCTGACTGTCCTAGAACTCTCTCTGTAGATCAGGCTAGGCTTGAACTCAGAGATCCGCCTGCCTTTCTCCCAATTGCTGGGATTAAGGTCAAGCCGCCCTGCACGGCTTGTTTTGTTATTATTATTATTATTATTATTATTATTAAAGATTGATTTATTTATTGTGTATTCAGTGTTCTGTCTGCATGCCAGAAGAGGGCACCAGATCTAACTACAGATGGTTGTGAGCCACCATGTGGTTGCTGGGAATTGAACTCAGGACCTCTGGAAGAGCAGCCAGTGCTCTTAACCTCTGAGCCATCTCTCCAGCCCTTGTTTTTGTTTTTTGTGGGGGTGGGAGGGGGCAGTATTTTTCTATGTATCCCAAGCTGGTCTTGAACTCACTATGTAATTGAAGCTGACCTCGAATTCTCAGCAACCCTCCTTTCCCAGTCTCCCCCGTGCTGGTATTACATGTGTGTATTACCATGATCATTGGCTGTTTTCTGATAATCAGAAGTTAGTAGACATCATATTCACATACATTATTTTCTATTTGGGTAATTGCTGAGATTTAGAAATATTAATAAGCAAATATAATTATTCCAGAATTTTCTTGGTGAGCAGGTGTATGGTGAAGAAGAAAGAGAGAGTCCTTAGATACTGCAGAAGTTTGACTCTCTAACCCTCCACTTAGCACCCGTGGGGTCGTGGTGGGAAGGAAGTCCATCTAAGGATTCCAGTCTGACGTAGAGAGACAGTTCCACAGTGGGGTGGTAAGCTTCTGTGGCCGAACTCAAGTTTTGACGACAGCTTCTGTTTGCTACCAGATAGGTGTGGCTGAAAGGAGACCACTATGAACTCATCAAGTCTGAATTTTATTTCACCCAGGAGCAGAGTGATGAAGGGACATTCTTCCATGTTACATGTATCCTATGATTCTTCTGGTCCTTCCACTCGGGGTCGCTGCTGGGGCTATTGTGCTGCGTATGAAGATTCTGCCTCACTGCCAGGCCGTGACTCTGCCCCTGCCCCCGAGGGTCTGACCTTGTACTCACAGGAGTTTAGGAGCCTCTGTAAGTATAGCAAAACTCTGTTAATTTGACATTTCTGCTCAACGTTTGCAAAGTGATGAAGCCAGTTGACAAGGTGAGAATGTTTCCTGATGTCATTGGCTCTTTATTTTAAAATGCAGACAATATTTGAAATGGAAGAAACACTCAGAGCTCGGATGCCTCCGGTAAATTCAAACAGCAGCAACACATGCATTGACAGACTGGCTGTTAAACTGTAAAAATACACATCCTTATTTTTCTTCCCACACTTCACTTTATTACAATTTGTAGATATTTTGCTTTTTCTAAATCCAAGGTTTGCAGCAGGTCTGCAATAGGGAATCCCTTGATATCATTTGTTCAGTGGTATGGGGTCACTTCCTATCTCTTTCACATTTTGATAATTATTTTCTTTTTAATTATTAATTAATTAATTTTATGTATATGAGAGCTCTATTTGCATATATGACTTTATGCCAGAAGAGGGCATTAGATCCCACTGGAGATGGTTGTGAACCATCATGTGGTTGCTGGGAACTGAACTCAGGACTTCTGGAAGAATAGGCGGTGCATTTCACCACTGAGCCATCTCTCCAGCTCCAGTAACTTTTAATTTTTATATGTGTTTGGTTGTTTATGATCAATAATATTTTTAACAAACTGAATTTGTTCTTTGACAATTTCACACACACATATATATATATATACATATTCATTTATGTATACATATACATATATATTTCTAGATGTACACATATATACTGTTCTTTGAAATGTTCATATCTATATCTCTGTTATTCTCATCCCCTACCCCTTGTTTATTTCCCTCCCATACTTGTCAGTGCCCCTCCTCCCTACAGGCCATGTCTCATGTTCAGGTTTTCTGTCGGTCTGTCTGTCTGTTTAATGACCACTAGAGTGTCTCAGTGGCCATGGGGATAGAACTCTCCAATGGAGCCTGCTGGACTCACCAGTGGGTACAAAAAGCCATATTGTTGCAGGATATTTGGTCACACTCTGAACCCCAAGACTGCATTTCTTACTTGAAAAACCTATTTCTAGCTGTGGTCTGGCTCAGCTCTACCACACACCTTTAGTCCAAGAGCTTTCTGCTTGAATATTGTAAACAAGATTAAATAAAGTCAACCACAGGTCAAGAGGTGGAACAAGCAACCAGTTGACAGGAAGTGAACATAGGATTATTAAGAAAAAAAAAAGCATATAGAGAAGGAGTCAGGAGGATGGACAGAGAGATGCAGAGGAAGTAGAGGGGAGGGAGGGTGAGTTGGCAGAGACTTATTTGAGATGAGGAGAGAGGACAGGCTTCTGGGACAACGGTGGAGGAGAAAAGTCAGCTGGGTGCTTTCCCTGCCTCTCTGAGCTAGCAGGCTGTATACACAACTTAAGAAAGCGCATCAGTGAGGTCAAAATCAGAAAAGTCTCCCATTTCTGTGATTGGATCCTTTATATTAACTGGCCTCCATGGGCGTCCAGGACATGTGTGGAATGTTGCTTCTGGAAAGTCAGATATCAGCTTAAATGAAAGGCTATCTGGTTGTACATGGATATCAGGGATCAAATCATCATCAATCTCTGCGACATATGGTGGTGGGGTAGCCACCACACTGTCAATTAAATCTGAGTCCTGGAAGCCAGAAGGGGTAACACTTGGCTGAGCTAGGGGAGGGCTAGGGGTGGTCCCTGCTGTTCTCCCCTGTGTCTGTGAAGAGGATGTAGTACTGTCTTCAGAAGAGCTTGCCAAAGGCTCTGTTCTCCGGTCAGTGTGCTTTCCTTTGTTTTTGTCTTTATTTTCGTGTTTACTGTGGCCATGACCATGACCATGCTTATGACCGCGTCCCACTGTGTGTCCATGGTCAAAGCCATCTTCCCTTTGGGGTTTAAGAAAATCATATTTAAGTTGATGTCCATGACCAAGGCCATGTTGTTTCTGATGTCCATGGCCAAGGCCATGAATCTTTGGGGGCCAATGGCCTTGGTCATGCCCATGCTTTTGGGCATGGTCAACCTTATGCTTTGTCAGTCTGTCATGCCCATGAGTGGGTCTTTGTTCATTTTCTGGATTCTGCTCTTCTTGCACCATGGCAGTAGAGGGTGGACTTACAGTTGTTCCTGCTTTTGTTCCTTGGTTTACTCGGAAAGGTGAAAAGCCTGGAGGCCTTCTCATCATTGTATTCTAAACAGGAAATAGTAAAATGAATACATTATGTTAGAACCATGCTGTTCATGAGGGCAGACTAAGAACCTGAGGATGCCATTTGGTTTACCGTGGGGTGATTCTTTGCCAGGTTTTAAATACTATATTAATTTTCTAGGAAAATGAATTAACGACATTGTTTCTCTTTTGATCTTAAAATTTGTAGACTTTGTTTGTGGTACTGAAGATTGAACTCAGGGCCATTGTACATGTTGGGCAAGTACTCCATCATTGAGTTACATCCCCAGCTTTGCCCAACTATTGTTCTTAACAATAATACTCCAAGGCTAAGAGTTTTTCTTCCTTTGAAAAAACTGGGTGGTTGAACTACATGATAGCTTGGGTACACTGTTGGATGACTGATATCATTTTTATTACAAGTATTGCTGTTCTTATCCTTAAAGGCCCGAGCATCTTCACAGCTTCACTTTTTTGGCTGAACCACCACAGGGCTTGCTCACCAAGCTTGGTCGGAAGGCTTTTTACAATGTGTTAGAGACAGTATACAAATGACAAGGACCTAAACTAGAAAAAGAGAGGTGGCCACTTGCATGAAATCGTGGCTCCGTGGATGCTCTCCACTCCCACTTTTACCACCTGTGAGAAGGCAGCTGTTGAAGCCAATGTTCAGAGGTGAAAGAACTTTGGGCTTCAGAGTCAGGCAAGATCTTCTAGCAATCAGGGCTAGAAGAAAGGGCGGGCTCTGATCTGACCTGCACTCGATGCTGTACAAACTAACTTCACTTTTCTGTGAAATAAAAAATAACAGCACCTGTATCCCAGGGTCCTAAGGACTGGTGGGAATGTATTGAAGAGCCTGGGACAAGGAACATGGTGATGTTATTCACTCTGGAGCCTCATAGCATTTCAAATTCCCCCCTGAACTCCCCCCCCCCCCCCCAGCTAAGGGCTGAACCTAGAGCCTTGCTCTACTGAGCTGAACTCCCAACCCTAAACATCCTTTTTACTTTTTTTTTTTTTTTTTTTTTGGTTTTTCGAGACAGGGTTTCTCTGTGTAGTTTTGGTGCCTGTCCTGGATCTCACTCTGTAGATCAGGCTGGCCTCAAACTCATAGAGATCCACTTGCCTCTGTCTCCCAAGTGCTGGGATTAAAGGCGTGTGTCACCACCGCCTGGCCCTTCTTTTTTGTTTTTTGAGACAGGGTTTCTCTGTGTAACAGCTCTGGCTGTTCTAAAACTCACTTTCGAGACCTTGAATTCACAGAGAAATGCCTGCCTCTGCCTCCACATGGCTTTCAAATCTTAGTGTTCTGTCTTTGACAACTAACAAAGCGCTAGTCACACAGGGCGTTCTTTAAAGACCTCGAAGGCCAATGCAGAGTAATGCCTTACAGATTTGAATCATGTGTGTGAACCCCTTGAGGACCTTTTAAAAGTACAGGTTAGGATACATTAACTGTGGAAGGGGAGTGAGTCCACGTTTCTCGCAAAGTCCTTGCATGTACAATGCAGAGCACAGCGCTGCTCCATGTGCCTCGGACAGGTCTAGTGTTAGGGTGAGGGCAGGCTCCTCACGGCCAGCCACAGAACATCCAGGGAACACTGACCATGAGTTAAGTGGCCAAGAGGTTGCCTGTTCTCCTTTCCAGCCATAAAAATCAAGATCAGCATAGAGATGTCCAACTTTGTAGTATTTTAAAAAGATAGCTTCTTCTCCCCCAGTGTATTTCAGTAATGACTTGTTTTCAATACACAGACACGGCTTTTTGGAATAGGCGGAATTGGTTCCAAGCTGACCAAAACTGAATTCCTACCATTTCTAACGGTTGGCAGTTGACAGTCGCTTCCGCTTTGTTCTCCCAAGGCTTCAGGTACACGTTAGCACTGCATTTGAGACTTTGCTAATAAGGAAAGCAGAAGCCAAGAGGAAAACCGTTAGTCATGAGGCACCCGAGCAAGTGATTCTTAGAGCATCACCCAGGCACAGTGCTACTCACCCCAGCGGGCTTGGCCTCACAATTCGCTGTCAATTCTGTGTTACTCTCTTTGGAACACTCAGTTTCTCTGGCTATGAACTCCATATTATATATCATTCCACTCACCACCTGTAAAGTTAATTAGAACAAAACAAGTGTTTAATAAGGATTTGTATAATAAATCTTACTTTTTTACTCTGATGAGTTTAAAGTTAGAACCTTGAAATTTTAATTGTATATTGAGCATCTTAAATAGTCATACTCCTCAGGCTACCAATATCTGATGCAGACTTTCAGTTTGTGTGCATATCTAAGATTTCTAGTTATTAGTTGGGCTAACTTCCTTTGCTGAGTAGAAGAAAAGCAGGCTACACTGTTTACTTTAATATGCACATATCAATCTTAATGTCCACAAGCGGTAAACTGCATTCACCAGCAACTCAGGGCTTAAGTTACAATATAATCTGAGGGATGGAACGCAACCTTAAAGTATTTCCCTTAACATTGTTTGTAGTCTTGCTGCCAAATACTGAATCAGTAAATTATTATGTAGATTAAATTACAAAATTAGGAAAATATTTAGATTATCTATTGTTTCTCTTGTAGTTTTAATGCGGTTTGTTTGTTTGTTTGTTTGTTTGTTTTTTCGAGACAGGGTTTCTCTGTGTAGCTTTGCGCCTTTCCTGGAACTCACTTGGTAGCCCAGGCTGGCCTCGAACTCACAGAGATCCACCTGCCTCTGCCTCCCGAATGCTGGGATTAAAGGCATGTACAACCACCATACGGCTGTTTTTTAATGTTAAGAAATCTCTTAAATGTTTAAACTATTTATTTGTTTGTTTGTTTATTTGAGACAGGGTCTTACTATGTAGCCCTGGCTGGCTTGGAACTCACTGTATAGACCAGGCTGGCCTCAAACTCCCTGAAATCTCCCTGCCTCTGTCTCTCCAGTGCTAGGATTAAAGCCATGCCCCACCATGCTCACCCTGAGATTTATTTATCCTGATTTTATGTGTATGGGCATTCTTGCATATACATCTGTGAAGTACGTGGGTGCAGCAGCGGCCTGAGAGCCCAGAAAAGGACACCAGGTACCCTGAAACTGGAGTTACAGAGGGTTGAGAGCCACCATGGGGGTCATGAGAATTGAACCCCAGTCCTCTGTAAGAGCAGTCAGTTCTCTAAGCCACTGAGCAGCCCTCCCATTTAAGTATTTAGTAACGGTTTTAATCACGACATAAAGTTGTCTATAAACAGTTGTCTACAGCCCAGCTTTGTGATCTAATTATATATTATGGGATTGAAATGTATGTATGTGTGCGTTTGAAGTATTACAAAGCTATTGAAAAGAACGCGTCTGTATGTAGTGACCTGGAAGGGCAGCTCTTAGTGAAAAATAGGGGACTTAAACACTGATACCACAACCTCATTTTGTAAAAAACAATTGAAACCTTCTGCAGCTCTTTACGCTTTTATTGTTTGATCTTTGTTGTTCTAGGGATGGGTTCTAGGACCCAGTCAGGGACCTACCATTGAGCTGTATTCTCAAAGTTTTTAATTTTTATTTTTTTTATTTGAGGTATAACCTCATTGTATAACTCAGAGTGGCCTGTAACAAGTGGTCATCAAAACCACCAACCTTCTGCCTCAACCCTCCTAGTGCTAGAAGTATAGGTGGGAGCTGACATCCTGGCTTCCTGATGCTGACAGCTCAACTTGATTCAGAGCTGGGCGGGGGGGGGGGGCACAAATTCAACACGCCTAGGATGGTTTTAAGACTGCATCCACACTGCCACCACCAGTGGCCTTCTGTTCAAGGTTTCCAGGGCATGAAGTCCAAAGCCTCTGTGCCCATGTTCATTTCTTTGTGTTTTTTCCCCCAGTAGAGAACACTGTATGTCAATATAAATTTCAAATGTATTTGAAATTTTTTAAAAATGACTAATGAGTAAATACTCATCAGCACCCAAGGAGAGGCATTCCTAGGAGAAAGAGTGGAGGGAGCAAGCCTAAAGGGAAATGTTTAAATGGGTAGATGATATTGAAAAGAATTTCTCAAAAATCAGAGTAAGTGGCTTGGCACAGTGGTGTATGCTTTCAATTCCAGTGCTCAAGAGCAGAGACAAGCAGATCTCTGCGAGTTGGAGGCCAGTCTGGTCTACATAGTGAGTTCCAGGCCAGCCTGGACTATACAATGAGCTCCTGTCTCAAAAATAAAATAAAAATAAAAGTATTTAGGAATATATCTAACCAAAGAAGTCAAAGACCTCCACGGTGACATTTTCAAGATATTGGCAAAGTAAATACTAGGCAATAGAAAAATAGTCCATATTCCCGAATACACAAGATTAATATCGTGACAATGTCTATACTACCCAAATTAATATACACAATTAATGCAATGCCTATAAAAGTTCCCATGTCATATTTCACAGGTTTAGAAAAAAATAATACAAGAATTCATATGGAACCCCAAAAGAGTGAATGGCCAAAACAATCCTGAGGAGCAAGAACAATGCCAATGCTGAAGGTATTGTAACTCTTGACCTCAAATATACGTACTGTAGAGCCATAGGGCCAGAGACAGCTAGAGTTGGCACAAAATAGACCAACAGCACGGGAACCAGCCCCAGGAACCAATAGACAGGACTGCATGAACATACAGTCTGTACAGCAAAGGAAACAGCAGGGCACACACAGCCCACAGCATTGGAGGTAGTCCTCAACAGCTGCCCTGGAGACAAGGAGCTAATATCCAGAACTTACAAAGAGTTGCAGACCTTGAATACCAAGACTGTCAATCAGCAAATAGGCAAACGAACTTATAGGCAGTTTTTTTTTTAAAAAAAGAAACACAAATGGCCAATAACTATTCTAAAAAGTATTCAGTATCCCTACCCACCAGGAAAATGCAAATTAAAACTACTTTGAGATAACACCTCACCCTGCTCAGAATGACTACCATTAATTAATCCAACAACCAAGGATGTGAAGAGATATGAAGAAAAATGAACCCTTATTCACTGCTGGTAGGGATGAAAATTAACATAGCTGTTAAGGGAATCATTTGAACATTCCTTAAAAAATAAAATAATGCCAGGCGGTGGTGGCACATGCCTGTAATCCCAGCACTCGGGAGGCAGAGGCAGGTGGATCTCTGTGAGTTCGAGGCCAGCTTGGTCTACAAAGTGAGTTCCAGGACAACCTCCAAAGCTACAGAGAAACCCTGTCTTGAAAAAATCAAATAATAAGAATAAGAATAAGAATAAGAATAAGAATAAGAATAAGAATAAGAATAAGAATAAGAATAAGATAAAGTAGAACAGCCCATCTCTTTCACTCTGTGCATATGCCCAGAGAACTCCATACCCCACCATAGATATTATACCCCCAGGTTGTTGCTGTTTTATTTGTTATAGCTAAGAATTGACTTCAGTCTAGTTGTTCATCAACAGATGAATGGATTTAGTACACATACATGTACATTGGAATATTGCTCAGCTCTGAAGAAAAAAAATGAAATAAAAATTTGTGGGAAAATGCATGGACTTAGCATGTGTAATGAATATTAAACAAGGTCCCACACTCTCAGAAAGAAATTTATCATATGTTTTCCTATGAGGAACCCGGCCAGTACAATACATAAATCAATGTACATGTGAGTATAGTATAAGAAGAAAAAAGAGAACAAGAAAGAGGTTATAAAGCTAATTGGTTTCTTGGTGTTAATTCTGTCATGGACTTTTTGATTTTGGTGATGAGTAAGTACATAAAACACAGTTGATACTGTAAATGCAAACCAATGTGAAGCTTCACAGCTTCTGTTTTGATGCCAATTATGTGTGTTAAGTTATTTTGGTTTGTGATGTTTTTATTTGTTTATTAAGTTTATTAAAAATCATAAGTTAAATAACACAATAAACTAAGTGAAAAGGCAAACCAGGAAAGCTGAGACATAGGATAAATACTGTCATGAGCAGAAAACCCAATGTTGAAAATAGACATGGGACCTGAGTATCTCACAAAAGAAATTACAGCATGCACCAGTTGGAACAAGGCTTAATGTTGATAATAAGCAGAGACAGGTGCTGTGAAAAAGCAGAGCAACATCATTCTCAATTGTCCACGCCAGCAAGGACTGAGGGCATGCAGACAACGGGTGCTGGTCCAGTGCACATTTGGTCCCTGCTGGGAGGAGTAGAATCAAGACCAGATTGTTTTTTTTGTTTGTTTGTTTTTTTGTTTTTTTTATGACCTCCCACCTCAAGGGCTGGATCCTGGCTCCCTTGTTATGAGGCCTTATACTGTGGAATAATCCTTTTGTTCACTGTGAATATGTATTACTCTAATTGGTTAATAAAGAACTGACTGGCCAATGGCTAGGCAGGATTTTCAGGGCAGAGAGAACCCTGGGAAGAAGGGCGGAATCTGAGGAGTCTGGAGGAGACACCATGAGACAGAGCGAGCAAGACTGGAAGTATGTACATGAGGTAAATGAGCCTCAGGGCAGCACATAGATTAATAGAAATGGGTTAGTTTAAATTATAAGAGCAGGAGTTGGGGGGGGGGCGTTTAGCTCAGTGGTAGAGCGCTTGCATAGCAAGCGCAAGGCTCTGGGTTTGGTCCTCAGCTCCAGAAAAAACAATGATAAGAGCTAGGTAAAAATGAGCCTAAGTTATCGGCTGAGCATTTATATTTAGTATTAAATCTGTGCGGTTATTTGGGGAGCAGCTGGCAGGACAGAGCTGATCAGCAGTCTAAACAGAAAAGTCTGCCTACAGTTCTCTCTCTGAGCACAGAGTTCATTCCTAAATGGTTCTTTCTTTCCTTTTTTTCAAGACAGAGTTTCTCTGGGTAGCCCTGGCTGTCCTGGAGCTCACTCTGTAGCCCAGGCTGGCCTCAAACTCACAGAGATCCACCTGCCTCCGTCTCCTGAGTGCTGGGATTAAAGGTGTGCGCCACCACTACTCAGCCCTCAGCTCCTTTCTTGAACCTACCTGCCATCTCTCCATTTTGTTTCCTTAACACTAATATGGGAGTTTGCATCAAAAGTCTCAGGCATATGCAAGTTGACTTGGGGGTTAGTCCAGTGTAGAAGCCCAAGGCCTTGGGTTTGGTCCCCAGAACCACAAATAAACACACAAACAAATCCCTCAAAATTAGATACATACAAATTCTTTTACAGCCTTAGGACTTCTGTTAAAAAGGAACATTCTCAAATCTGCACATAGATTTTCAGCATTTGTTCATCTGAGCAGAGATGGGGCACAACATCCCCAGCCCCAGGGAACACCACCCCAGCCCAGGGAACACCACCCCAGCCCCAGGGAACACCACCCCCAGCCCCAGGGAACACCACCCCCAGCCCCAGGGAACACCACCCCAGCCCCAGGGAACACCACCCCCAGCCCCAGGGAACACCACCCCCAGCCCCAGGGAACACCACCCCCAGCCCAGGGAACACCACCCCAGCCCAGGGAACACCACCCCAGCCCCAGGGAACACCACCCCCAGCCCAGGGAACACCACCCCCAGCCCCAGGGAACACCACCCCCAGCCCAGGGAACACCACCCCAGCCCCAGGGAACACCACCCAGCCCAGGGAACACCACCCCAGCCCCAGGGAACACCCCCCAGCCCAGGGAACACCACCCCCAGCCCCAGGGAAAACCACCCCCAGCCCCAGGACCAGCAGCAGTGGAGCAGGATCGAGTGACAGGAAGTGGCAGAAACCTCACTCACTAAGGGCGGCGGTTCAGAGCTCGGTTTTACAATCCAGTTTGGGGTGGATGCACACTCTAGTAGGGCTAAACAAATCACGGCAAGGCGAGTTTAGGCAAGTTTAAAACTCTACAAACATCTTTAGCCACTTAGCAAGACCTCAGTGGAGAGACTTCACGGTAACAAGTTCCTCCCAGCTAATTGGTTGCAGGGAAATTGCTATGTCAAAGGCTGCTTTGAATAATCAGGCTAAGGATCCAGTGGATGTTTCCAAGTGAAATTCACCCTGTATTCTAGTAGATTTGGCAGCTAACTGAAGGCTTGTCTGCTTCCTCCCTTGGGCTCACATATTATCTCACAGCGTTCCCTTGGCACCCTTCACACACACACACACACACACACACACACACACACACGCGCGCACACACGCACGGTAAAAGGGGGAGATAAATGAGGGGCTGCCTCCTAGACCCCAAGCTTTGGATGTGCAGTACATGACACACAATTCTGACATCATTAAGAATAAAGGAATTTCACCGGGTGGTGGTGGTGGCGGCGGTGGTGGTGGTGGTGGTGCCGGCGGCGGCGGTGGTGGTGGCGGCGGCGGCGGCGGCGGCGGCGGCGGCGGCGGCGCACGCCTTTAATCCCAGCACTTGTGCGGCAGAGGCAGGCGGATCTATGTGAGTTCGAGACCAACCTGGGCTACAGAGTGCGCTCCAGGAAAGGCGCAAAGCTACACAGAGAAACCTTGTCTCGAAAAAGCAAAACAAAAAAAGAATAAAGGAATTTCATAGGACAGCAGAAACGTCAAGCGAGAAGTAAAGCCGACACTAGAAAAGAGTGGCATAAATCAGCGGTCCCTTCAAAGGAGCTGGCTCACCCGGCAGTGAGATCAGTGAGGCTCTGCACTGTGAGGTAGGAGAAACACATCACGCAGAGATCAAGTGTCCGTTGAGATTTATCTTAATAAAATTTGTTTACTCTTTTTGGTCATACAACTGAGAAAATTAGAAAGATGAGAACAAATGGTCCGTGGCGCCGCCACCTAAAAACCACCCCGGTGAACACACCAACACGGCACCTCTCTTTCAGTACGGCACAGTGGGGAGCATAACGTGGACCCATTTTTACCATCTGCTTTGTACTGAATACTAAAGCCAGAGACACTCCCCATCGACCACTCCTACACCTTTAAGTTTCTGCCTAACGCTCCACTGTCGGGATCTCCTAGGCTTCATTTAACCATCTCCATATTGTGGATCCTGTTATTATTAGTGTGTACATGGTGGGATGGGGTGTGTGTGTGCATGCCACGGCATGCATGTGGAAGTCAGAGGGCGACTCCGTGGAATCAGATCTCTCCTTCCATTTTTATGTGAGTTCCAGGGATGGAATTCAGGCTGTCTGTCAGGCGGGTGTAGGAAGTGCCTTTATCATTGGAGCCATCTCAATGGCCTGAGAGTTTGACAGCTTACCACATCTTTTTGCTCTTATAATCGACACGACAATGACTATAGATGTGTATGAAGTCTCTTGTTTCAGATTCCTAGAAATCCAACTGCTAAGCCAAAAGTATGAACTTTTAAGTGAGAATTTTCTTACGAGATTACAAAGATTATGTCAGATTCTGTAACAGGTTGGTTCTATTTTGATTACTTTTTTATTTTTTTACCTTGTATCTAGAAAAGCCAGTCTCGAGTCTGTAGAGTAGGAATATGTCCTTGCACATTCTAGTCATAGACTGCCAGCACTGTTAGAGATGTTGGCTTTTCTTCCTTCCTTCCTTCCTTCCTTCCTTCCTTCCTTCATTCTTTTCCTTCCTTTCTCTCTTCCTCTCTCCCTCCCTCCCTCCCTCCCTTCCTCCCTCCCTTCCTTCCTTCTTTCCTACTTTCCTTCTTCCTTTTCTCTTTTTTTTATTTTGGCTTTTCTAATCCAGCTTCTCTTTTACACAAAGCCTGACATTTTTAAAAACCACACAGAGGGGCTGGAGAGATGGCTCAGAGGTTAAGAGCACTGGGTGCTCTTCTAGTAGTCCTGAGTTCAATTCTCAGCACCCACATGGTGGTTCACAACCATCTATAATGAGATCTGGTGCCCTCTTCTGGCCTGCAAGGATATATGAAGGCAGAATGTTGTATATATAATAAATAAATAAATCTTAAAAAAAAAAAAAAAAAAAAGAACACTACACAGAGTCACCGAGGACAGAGGCTGTGGTAGCGCTGACCTCTGACCCCAGACGCAGGTAACCAACCTTTACTGATAGGGTGTGAAAGGAGAGCTGAGCCCCTAGAGATATAGTTGTAGGACATGAGGGCATCCAGGGCAGAGGGGGAGGAGGGAGAAAGAACGTGGCCACGTGAGTGTGAAGGACAGTTAATGGTGACTGACTAATGATGTGGATGAGTCCAAATGGTTTAGCATTTCTTTCTCTCTCTTTCAGTGTGTGTGTGTGTGTGTGTGTGTGTGTGTGTGTGTGTGTGTTTTAAGATAGGATCTTGCTATGTCGTCCAAGCTGACTTAGAACTTGTGGCAATCTCCTGCCTCAGCTTCTGAGGGCTTGGATTATAGGTGTGTACCACAACACCTGGCACTAAATGTTCTTATGAGATAAGAGCCTAGAAAGGCAGAAAATAAAAGCTTTGCTTTTCCTCTCCGGGATTTTACTAATTTACAGTGGTTTCCAGCATGTGTATAGCCTTTTGGAGTTTGGGAGTGATTTGTCATACATTACCTAATTTGAGTGTCACCTCAGACATTCTCAGGTCGAAAACAGAGCTTTTGTTTTGTTTTGCTTTGCTCTTTGTTTTTGGAGACAGAGTTACTTTTTGTAGTCCCAGCTGTCCTGGATCTCGCTCTGTAGACCAGGCTGGCCTCAAACTCAGAGATCCGCCTGCCTCTACCTCCCAAGTGCTGAAATTAAAGGCGTGCACCACCATCTTCTGACAGAGAATTTTAAAGATACTTGTCCAAGACATTCAAGCACATGGCTGAGTTGGGACTTGGAATTTAAACCACCAAATCCTGTTACCAGGTATAGTTTCCCCAACCAGAACCAAGACCAGGGGTCCAATTAGCAACCGATCAACACATAGGCTACCACCTCCCATCTTTGTAACTGTTTACAGACCTGTGAAGTTGCTTTTTTCACGCTGTCAATCTTGAAATAGAAAGAGTGGTTATTTTCTGTGTTAAGCTTTCTGATAGCATGACCAAGTGCCTCTGTCAGCTCCGGGCTGTTTACAGGTATGTTCTGGGGGCATCCAGGGCAAATCTCAGGAAGTGGCTGTGACAAATCTTCTCCTGGAAAAGCAGATTTAAAGTCAGTGGGTACACCCAAAGAGTAGTCTAGCCTGGCTCCTTTCACACACACAGAAGCCCAACATCTCACCGGGTTTAACCAGAGCAGGGTTAAGGGAAGGTGGTCCATGAGACAGTCACTTTCTTCCTCTTCTCTCTCCTCCTTGCAGCTCAGATGTTTAGGGGAGCGTGTCTTTGACCATATTGAGCCATATGCTGTACTTGGTTTGATCTCCGCCCCCTAGAAACAGGGTCTTATGTGTCCTAAGCCAGCCTTGAATTCTCTACGTAGCCAACGTTGACCTAGAACTTCCGATCCCCCTGCTTCCGTTTCCTGACTGATATGATTACAGGTGTGTGCCACCACGCCCAGTTTAAAATTTCCGCAACTTTGATGTAAACTACAGAGAAATGTGAACTTAGAGGAAGGCCAGAGTGAACCCAAAGGAATGCCCCTCCAGCAGGGCTCCAGTGAACAGGCAGTGCCATGGTGCTTCTCATCATGTGCACAGTGGTGCTTCTGGTCATGACCCACTCAGAACTGTGTATAAGTGTGAGAAGTGAGAGAAGCCAGCACCTTTTTATGAGGAATGCTGATTTAAGCATGAGCTTTCCACACAGCTCCCCCATCATAACACGCAGGGAAAACCACCTTTATCTGGGAAGATTCCATTGTGGGTGGTTAAAAATGAGATGCGGTTCTCTCCAACTCAAAACACCAGATTTAAGAACAATTTGTATAAAAGGAAAGCCAGCTGGCATTGCACCTAAAGACTGCCTTGGCCCGGAGAACACACATTGTTTCTTCTGTCCACTGTGTTGCCTTGGCCGCTTACAGACACAGGGCAGCTGGGTAAGAAGGCAGGCCCCACTACTTCACCATGGCTCTGTGAGTGCTTTCTTACCTGGATAAAGGTCACAGCTCTGGGAGAAGGCAGCAATTTTTTGATCGATATTCACCAAGGCATTATCTCTACACTCACCAACATCCTGGTGGTTCAAAATCAGAAATTGAAATCAATTTTTTGTTTTGTTTTGTTTTGTTTTGTTTTGTTTTTTTTCTAGACAGAGTTTCTCTGTGTAGCTTTTGCACCTTTCCTGGAACTCACTTTGGAGACCAGGCTGGCCTCGAACTCACAGAGATCCACCTGGCTCTGCCTCACGAGTGCTGGGATTAAAGGCGTGCGCCACCACCTCCCGGCTCTGAAATCAAATTTTTTAAAGGTTTATTTATTTATTATGTATACAGGATTTTAGGGATCCTGGGGCAGGTATTTCCAAAAGCCCTCAGGTGACTCTGGTAAGCTTTCCAGATTGAGACCAACACATGAAACCTCTCCAGTCATAAAACAATGTGTGTACAGATGTCATCTGAGAGGATTGTGAGGGTGCAGATGGACTTGGACATGCGGGTTTAGCTCCCTGCAGATGTGTAGGAGCAAGGCTTAAATCTTACCAACCATGGGCAAAATACTGTCCATTACGTTGTCTTTAGTTATCATAAAAACTGAGAGATCATTGCTAATGCCATTTCTTATCTTGCAAGGAAGGAAAATGAAGTCTCAGAGAAGTTATACCAAAGCTGTTGGTATTTCCTCCTTTTGTCAAGAGGTGACTAGAGGGATGGCTTGTAAAAAGATGCAGAAAAACAGTGCTGCATGGGATGCAGTGCTCCATGGCTACTGGGAGGACAGTTTGTGTCCTGGTGCTTGCTTTTTCCTTAACATAGCGAAATGTCACTAAAGACTCTGTAAAAAGTATTCTAATCTATGGTCCGCCATACTTTGCCTAACCATTTCCTAATGATGCATATATAATTGGTCACAATGCTTTATCATTAAAAATACCCAAAATTAGCCAGGCAGTGGTGGCGTAAACCTTTAATCCCAGCACTTGGGAGGCAGAGGCAGGCAGATCTCTGTGAGTTCAAGGCCAGTCTGGTCTACAGAGTGAGTTCCAGGACAGCCAGGACTGTTTCACAGAGAAACCCTGTCCCAAAAAAAACCAAAAGAAAAAAAAATTAGGGTCTGGAGAGGTGGATCAGTTGTTAAAAGCACAAGCTGCAGCCGGGCGGTGGTGGTGGCACATGCCTTTAATCCCAGCACTTGGGAGGCAGAGCCAGGCAGATCTCTGTGAGTTCAAGGCTAGCCTGGGCTACAGAGTGAGTTCCAGGAAAGGCACAAAACCACAAAGGGAAACCCTGTCTCGGAAAAAAAAAAAAAACAAAAAAAACCCCACAAGCTGCTCTTCCCTAGGACCTGGGTTCAATTACCAGCATCCACATGGGAGTTTACAACTGTCTGTAACTCCGGTTCTAGGGCTTCTGACACCCTCACACAGACATACGTGCAGGCAAAACACCAATGCACATAAAATAAAAATAAATTATATAAAAAAATTACCCCAAATTAGCATATTGTGGTCTAGATTTCCCACTGTTCCGTTCATAAAACAGAGCTACCACACTAAAGAACTCTCTGGGGAGGCTTGTGCCTCAGTCACCTCGGCATTCACCAACCACAGCCAAGTCACCGACATCATTTCTATGTAATGGTGGTTGAAATGACAAGATGTCATTCACAAAGGGAGAGAATCTCAGAATGTGTTAATTAAAATGAAAGTAGACAAAGGAAGAGGGGGAAACAAGAAGAGAAGAGCTTGGAGTAAGGAACTCAAGTCTAGAGGACCCTGTCGGCACCCTGAGCACCCACAACACTGGAGGAGACTAAGAGAGTATGACAACCTGAACCCTGTTCCCAATCCCTGACAAATGTAAACACTCAGTGTGACATGTGCAGGGTCTCTGACCAGCAACTCAGGGTCCAAAGATCCCCAGTGAACATGAATGGGAACTACTGACTGACTGTCTTCCCACAGAGCTTGACTGTCCTGCAGATGCTGTTAATACAATGTTAAAGACTGGTGTTAATTATTCCCCCACTTACACCATTCGGAAGGGATTTGCACTCTGGAGTTAAGAGTCGAAAATGCTTCTTTGAACAATTAGTTTGCACAATTGAGTAGGTAATTTCAAAGTTCACTCCAGACACCACCTGAAACGGTTTTAGGTTGAGTAAGTACTGGAGGTTCAGCTTGAACATCATTCATATTGAGTGAAAGTTATAAACATCTTTAAACATTGAATTGGATATAATAAGTGCTCAAGGAATACAAACCATCGTTATTACTAGGCAAAGGTATCACTGAGTAAATATTGAGTATCTACACACACGCACAGTCCCCTGATATTTTCAGTATAACTGCAAATGAATATATACATGTAATACGAAACATTATATTTTGTCAAACAAAGACCCACAATTTTTGCCTTTCCGGGTTACTAAGAGGGCATGGTTCTCCCAGTTTTGTGAAGCAATATGATTTTCTACACCAGAGGAGTGTGAAATGGGAGTGGCCTGTCCTGGTGAGTCCTCTGGGTCTCAGGTGATCAGATAGTGAAATTCTTCTGCTTTGCTCTTGGCAGGCTCTATGCTGACCACCATCCCCATGTGACCACCATCCCATGCTGAGCACCATACCATGCTGACCACCATCCCCAGGTTGACCACCATCCCAGGCTGACCACCATCCCCCTCCATGCTGTACATGAACACTGGTGGATAAAGTACAAATCTTACCTAGTAGCAATTGAACTAAAGGAAGACAATGTTGCAGAGGCAGAGGCAGGCAGATCTCTGTGATTTTGAGGCCAGCCCTGTTTACATAGTGAGTTCTAGGACAACCAGGGCTACGTAGACAGACTCTGCCTCAAACAAGCAAGCAAGCAAGCAAACAAACAAACAAATCAGATTACTAGCTATTTCTACCCTACCTCCTGATTTACATAGTACAGCCAGGGCTATGAAGACAGACTCTGCCTCAAACAAACAAAACAAGTAAATAAATAAATAAATAACAATCAGATTACTAGCTGTGTCTACCCCACCACCAAGATGAAGTGGGCAGTATAATTTAGGGTGTACCCAGAAAAATCATGTTCACCTTTTTAGGAACAATTTAATATTCTGAGGCCATGTTTCATTAATGACAACAAGATAGTAATACATATTTGTTAAAACCTTAAATCTAGAATGACATTTTCATTTTTCCACCTCTGGGAAAAACACGAGATGCTGACTGTTAAAAACAAACTCCAATAGAAAAAGATGTGAAAGTCACCTTCTCCTTTTACATGTCACTCTGTTCACTTGGACCCAGGAAAACGCTCCTTGCCTTATGAGTCCTTCTCATGAAACCCCAGAAACTCCAGTCCCATGCCAGCATGTGGCCAGACAGGTTCCTCCTGCCCATGGTTTATCTTATGTGACAAAATGCTAATCTAACATCTTTTTAAACCATACCACATGTCATGAGAAACTGAAAAGACAAACCTGTCTCTGGGCTCTTTTTACTTCGTCAAGAACAAAGAGATGGGAGTGATCTGTGTGGTTGTTGAAATGTTGGATGGCGTGTTTCAGGATAGGTTCCAGTTCGGAGCTATTGGTCGATATGGGGTAAACACAACCCAAACAGGTGTACTTGGCTGTCATTACGGGGCCATTGCCTTGACAAAGCAGACAAAAAGGCAGCATTAACAACTGAAAACACCTCTCATACACGCGCTCTTAAGCCCCAAACCACTTAGAGATCCTGATAAGCTAACTTTCCAGACTCTGTGTGAGTGAAAGAGTTTAGGACTCGTGAGCAGTCAGAGGAGAACACGGACAGTATTAGGAATAGTTTTTTATGTTCTTTTATTTATTTTGTTTTTTTAGACAGGGGTCTCATATACCCCAAGCTTAGTCTGGAACCCTCTGTGTAGCTACGATCCTTCTTCCTCTATTTTTCTCTACAGGCTTCTGTGCCTGCTTTATGAGGTGACGAGGCTAGGAACTCAGGCCTTCAGCCAGACTAGCTCGTCAGAACACAGTCCCAGAATGGAGTCGCGTGAGGAGAATTCTGAGTGCTTAGGAGAACAATCCAAGAAAACAAGACAAGAGTCTTGTGACCTCAGTTTCTTCAAAACACAGAATTTTTCTGGGACTGTGTCTTTTGTGTTCCTCCTGGGTGTAGCAGATAGGGGTGAGTTGACTTCAGATGACTCATTATTGCTTGCTGTTGCTATTCAATTAAATGTTTGAATTATCCTTTATGTGCCTCTATATAAAAACAGGTTTCGCTGCAGTGTGTCTTGTCCGTGTGACTGTACACAGTTTGAACTCATGAGAACGTTACTCATGTGACCTTTCTTACCCCTCAGAGTAGAGGTTGTCTGAAGCTCGGAATAAAGTTGGCTAGTGCATGAGACTTTAGTCTGCCTCATTTATCAGCTCCATTCTCCCAGGTCCCAGCACCTCCAAATGGTGACTCCAGCTGAGCTGCATCATTAGGCCCTTATTTTAATGCCTTTTTAATGATCACGGTAATACATTAACTCACCATTTTATAGAAGGGAAAACATTACAGATGCATTGTTATTTTTGGTGTTAACTAAAGCTCCTTGATGCCTAACTCCATTTATTTCCTGTCATTGACCCTGACAAATTCAACCTGCTGCTTTGGCCGTTGGAGAAGAACCCTCCCAAACAGGTTTCTATTTCCGTTTTTTTGGTTTTGTTTTGTTTTGTTTTGTTTTGTTTTGTTTTTTGTTTTGTTTTGTTTTGTTTGGTTTGGTTTGGTTTTTCGAGACAGGGTTTCTCTGTAGCTTTGGAGCCTGTCCTGGACTAGCTCTGTAGTCCAGGCTGGCCTCGAACTCACAGAGATCCACCTGGCTCTGCCTCCCGAGTGCTGGGATTACAGGCGTGCGCCACCACTGCCCGGCCAAAGAGTGAATTTCATCATCATCTTTTTCCCCCGCTTTTTTGTGGAGCTGAGGATCGAACCCAGGGTCTTGCGCTTGCTAGGCAAGCACTCTACCACTGAGCTAAATCTCCAAGAAGTGTGCAGTTTTACTATCTCCCTTCTGAGACAAGGGAAGAAAAAGTGAGGCTGATAAAAGTCTAGAATGATTTCAGGCCAGGGCAGACCTCAAGGCCCACAGTCTCCTCCCTATAGGGTGCTGTGCAGGACGGGAGGCAGGTCCCGGTCCTCATCCTTTGTCAGCCAGCCCCCACCCCCCAGTCCCTGCTGACACGACACAGGAAGAGTTAGGATAGGTCTGAGGGGATGATTGACACAAGCCTGACCCAATCCAAGAACTTGGTGCAGTGCCGCTCCACCCACACATCCACCACACGCCCACCACTGCAGAGGGCATTACCATTGTCACCTTCTGGGAGGGTGAAGTGGTCTGGCCTGGGTTGTGTTCCTGGTACACAGGAATAATTAACGCCAACATACCTACCCTCCCCTAATCCCAGGCTCCTACCCACTGCCACCACCAGGCCGGGTCCCCCAGATGAATCACCCACCTGGAGTAATCTCGCATGACTGGGTAGCTACGGAGAATTTCTTAGTTCCTCTCTTTCCCACGACTGCTGTACATTCTCCAGTGGCCTAAAAGAAAAGAAAGAGGCCATTTGCCCTAATCTTTCTTCCTAATGGAGACATCTAGCTAGTACTAAATGTGGCTTAAAGGATTTTTTTCTAATAGAGGTTTTTTTTTTTTTCTTTCAAGATTTATTTGTTGGATGTGTATGAGTGTTTTGCCTGTATGTGTGTATGTATGCGCCTGGTGCTGTAGAGTCCAGAGGATGGCATCAGATTCCATGGAACTAGAGTTACAGATGGTTATGGGCTCCATCTGGGTGCCAGGAACCTACTCCAGGTCCTCCACAGGAGCAGCGAGTGCTCATAACGACTGAGCCCTTTCTCCAGCACTCCAACAGAGTTTTGAGACGTGAGAATGAATGTTTTTGTGACCTAATGATTGCTTCCATAGGCCGCTGATCTTCACGGGGCAGGGAGAGGCAAGCTTCTAAACTTGAGCCTCTATGTGGAGTTCTGGAGGTGCTTCTCTGTCACCAAGACAGACTGTCTGTCCTTCAGGACCAACAGCCTGCACTTCCTGCTTGGTTTCCTTTTCAGTGTCAGTGGGTCCATGCTCTTCCCAGGAACTTCAGTTCAACCTCTTAGAATATCCTGTTTCCATTCTGCTGCCTGCTAGTTGTTCCCTCTGCCCTGGTGCCTCTCAGTGCCTCAGTTTACCCACCTCGTAGAGATACATCACGTGTACTTAACGGATTACCGTGAGGAGTAAATGTGTGAACACACAGAAAGCACCTAATGAAGCAGCACACAGTTGGTGCTTGCACGGTGGCTGTCCCCCATTAGCAATATGGCTGTCCACTGTTAGAGATGTGGCTGTCCCTGTTAGCAATGTGGCTGTCCACTGTTAGAGATGTGGCTGTCCACTGTTAGAGATGTGGCTGTCCACTTTTAGTGATGTGGCTGTCCACTGTTAGTGATGATGTGGCTGTCCCCTGTTAGTGATGTGGCTGTCCACTGTTAGTGATGATGTGGCTGTCCCCTGTTAGTGATGATGTGGCTGTCCCCTGTTAGTGATGATGTGGCTGTCCCCTGTTAATGATGTGGCTGTCCCCTGTTAATGATGTGGCTGTCCACTGTTAGTGATGTGGCTGTCCACTGTTAGTGATGTGGCTGTCCCCTGTTAGTGATGATGTGGCTGTCCACTGTTAGTGATGTGGCTGTCCCCTGTTAGTGATGATGTGGCTGTCCCCTGTTAGTGATGTGGCTGTCCCCTGTTAGTGATGTGGCTGTCCCTTGTTAGTGATGATGTGGCTGTCCCCTGTTAGTGATGATGTGGCTGTCCACTGTTAGTGCTGAACAGTGTTTTTTGTCTTCCTTTGTCTTCTTGTTCTTCAGTCTTACCTACTCTCCTGAGCATCAGGGGCCGTTGTGTGAGGCCAGAGCTCACCCTGATGTGGATGACCACAGTTGTAAACAGACACCCAACCTGAGGGGAATCCCAGCCTTTGCGAACAGAGGCTTGCTTCTCAGGTGGATACTTGCCCACCGTCCCCTCTCACCAGCGCCAGGCAGCTATCAGGTGCTAGATCAGGTGTTTCCTTAACATACTTAAACTGTCAACAAGATCCTTTGTAAAATTCATCTTGTTTCAGCCTCCTACAGCCAGTGAGATCAGCGTCGTCTCATTTTAATAGGGCAAAGCACCTACTGAGGGAGGCAAAGTCCAGATTTGTACTGAGGCTCGGTATAACTGAAGGTGGCATATTTTTCCTTCACTAGCCAACTCACTAGTTCACTTCCTCGAACTCAGCTAAAATGTCTATCTGTTGTCTCCCAGAGGTCTGACACAGGAGTTTTGTGTGGTTACTAGGACCACCTGCTTATGAGTGGACAACGAGCCTGTTTGATGATTGGCACATTCCTGGTTTGTCTGTCTTTCCAAGAACTCAGATACAACGTGGCTAAATTTTCTATGTATTAGAAGGTTTATGTGCATCCTTCATAAACCAACTCAGTAATATAAATCATCCCCTTGCAATTAAAAGAGTCTGTAGCTGATGAGTGAACAAGGAAGCTGGTGTATACACATCATGGAAAGAACTGTAAGGAATTAAAAGTTGTCACTTGCAACATGGCGGCAGGGGTCGGGGGACAGACTGGAAATCAGCAGGTGAGTGAAAGCATGTAGGCACAGGACATCAAAAGCCAACAAAGGGTGATGTCACAGAAGCTGGGCGTGGACACTCCAGCAGCTGGAGGCTGGGGCCAGGACAGGGCTGGCAAGAATCCCTGAGTGACAGACAGTTCAATAAGGGCGGTGTGAATGCAGATGACAATTTGATATTGCTCATTGCAGATGGCTGGAAGGATTTTGAATTTTGTCACCATAAAGGACTGATGACAGTCTGAGGAGTCATGTGACCCGGTTTTACACAAGTGCACGGGGATCAAATCGTCAGGTGTACAAGTTTTACGTTATCAGTTTAACTGTTTCCTTTCAGCTGTATAGAACCCTGAGGGTTACATGGGGCAGGCTGGGGGCTTTCGCCTGAAGAGCACACTCACAGCTTCCTCGGCATCCTTGTAGTGGCAGTCTTGCCAGGTGAGGCCACTTTGAACAGAACAAGTCCCCTCCTTGATCTGATACTTGAAGGAATAAAATGTTTCAGAGCCAACCTGGGAAAGCAAGGGTGACACTCGGAGTCATTCAGGGGACCCAGCAGCATGTATGTGGGACCTGATGCATTACAAACACCTGTCCTGACTAGACTCAAGGAGAGTTGAGTGTCTACTAAAATATCAAAGTTTACAGCTGCAGGAATACTCCTTGGAAGAATGTTCATAATACACTTTCTTTCTTTCTTTCTTTCTTTCTTTCTTTCTTTCTTTCTTTCTTTCTTTCTTTCTTTCTTTCTTTCTTTCTTTTTCCAAGACAGGGTTTCTCTGTGTAGCTTTGTACCTTTCCTGGAACTTTGTAGACCAGGCTGGCCTCGAACTCACAGAGATCTGCCTGCCTCTGCCTCCCAAGTGATGGGATTAAAGGCGAGCGCCACCACAGCTTGGCTTACACCTGTATTCTTTTTTTTTTTTTGAGCTGAGGATCGAACCCAGGGCCTTGCGCTTGCTAGGCGAGCACTCTACCGCTGAGCTAAATCCCCAACCCTACACTTGCATTCTTAACGATTCCAAAGCGGCATTCATAGTATCAGTCCTGCCCTCTTTTTTTTGTAAAACCTGGTTTACATGTGCATATATGGGTCTTCAAAATGTCTGGCTGAAGCTGAGCATAGTTCGAAGCCTGTAATCCCAGTACCACACTCGGGAGACTGCCACAGGAGAACCTTGAGTTCAAGGCCAGCAGAGCTACATAATGAGGCCCTGCCTCAAATAAACCCAAGGGCCAGAGTGTGGCTTTGTGCTTGCCTGATGTGTGCCTTGGGCTGGATCCCCAGTGATGGGGAGGGGAAGGAAGCCCACTACATGAACATCGTACAACACAACTCCCATGTAACCCATCCATCATCCAATGGAGACACTAGTGGACTATGGCTCCAGAGTGCCAGGAAGCAGAATGTACACTGTGCTGAAGTGAGAAGCAAAAGGCTTTGTTTTACCTTTCTTTAGAAAACAAACAAGTCCACAAACATTAGGGTTTTTTTTTTGTTGTTGTTTTTTAGCTGAGAATTGAACCCAGGGCCTTGCGCTTGCTAGGTGAGCACTCTACCACTGAGCTAAATCCCCAACCCTAGGGTTTTTTTTTTTTTAATCCTCATGTCAAATGATTGGATTTTTTTTTTCTGCTGAAGTAACTTGACTTATTCAAAGAAAGAGTGTAAACAAAGGCTTTTCTCTGTCCTGCCCCATCCTGCAGCTGTTTTCAAATAATCATTCAGAGGCTTAATATTACTTATAAATGCTCAGCTGGTAGCTCAGGCTTATTACTAACTAGCTCTTACACTTAAATTAACCCATAATTCATATCTATGTTTAGCCATGTGGTTGGTGGCTTGCTACCTCATATTTACATATCTTGCTTCCTCGGTGGCTGGCTGGCGTCTCCTCACTCGGCCTTCTTCCCAGCATTCTCAGTTTGGCTTTCTTGCCTAACTTCCTGCCCAGCTATCAGCCTGTCAACTTTTTATTAACCAATGAGAGCAATACATATTCATAGTGTAGAAAAGGATTATTCCATAGCAAAAGAATCTTTGAAAGTGAAATTTATTATATTGTTTATCTTTTTGAAAGCTTTTACATTTTTTTAAAAAGTTTTTATTTTATGTGTATGAGTGTTTGCCTGAATGTATGTTTGTATACTACATGTGTGCCTGGTGCCCATTGTAGCCAAAAGAGGTACCAAAAGCCCCTGGAGCTAGAGTTATAGATGGTTGTGAGCTACCATGGGTGCTGGGAATTGAACCCAGGTCTTCTACAGGAGTAGTCAGTGCCCTGAACCATTGAGCCACCTCTCCAGTCTGTGAAGTTTATTTTTAAAAACTCTTTTTTGTTTGTTTGTTTGTTTGTTTGTTTGTTTGAGACAGGGTAGCTCTGGCTGTCCTGGAACTAACTCTGTAGATCTCAAACTTACAGAGATCCACCTGTCTCTGTCTCCTGAGTGGTGGGATTAAAGGTGTACATCACCATTAACCAGCTTTTTTTTTTTTTAAACTCTTATAGATTTTTGTCTTTCTCTGCTTTACAGATCATTTGTCTCCTACCTGAGTGCATTAATGCAGAAATGAAAGCATAGTAAGAACTAGCCGAAATGGGCTACGGGTATAGTTGGTGAAGCCTGGCATGTCCTTGGTTTGATTCTCTAGTACCACATAAACCTGGCATTGTGGCACATGCTTGTAATCATAGCACTAGGGAGATGGAGTCAGGAAGATGAAAAGTTTATCATCAGCTACATAGCAAGTTCGTGGTTAGTCTAAAGCTACCTGACACCCTGTCTCAACCTCTCTGCATCCCCGCCTCCCAAACTGAAGAAAACTAATGGAAACATTGCTATTAACCTCGAAGAATCAGCCACACATACTCGGCGGTATTCACTTGGTCCAAGGCAATAATGCCAACTTCTTATTCCCTTTATTCATCCAAATACAGAACTCTCACTTAAGGCTGGGAGGTCACTGAGTTCGCAGACCCAGTGCATTCTCCTGTTGCAAGCTGATTAAGCTGCTGGATTCCCCACCACGCCTTGTCCCTTTCAAACACCTCCACCTCCTGCTGTTTCTTTCTTCCTGGGACATGGCTTTTATTACCCAAGGGGCCAATCTTGCTTGCCTAAGGACTAACCATCTCCTGTCCTCTGTCCCCATGCTAGGAAGCACAAATTACCAGTGATTTCACGGCTAAGCAGTCACTCACCATTTTAGTGCCCTCCGTCACTCTGTACAACACAAACTGATTGCCGTTTAGTTTCCCAGCGTTGAACTTCTTCAGAGCAACATCCACAGCCTGAAATACATCCTCATCATTGCAGTCGATTTCCTGGGGGGCTTCTTCCTGCGTTAAGCTCGGTAGCAGCCTGGAGCAGAGGAGCAGGACAGTAATTAGCTTCATGATTTAAGTTTCCCTCTAGAATCGGAGGGATGCTTTTGCTGAGCACAGGAAGCCAACAACTCAGAAGCTGCTTTTAGCAGCCTCTCTGGTCTGTCTTGCCTCACCACTGGGACCCAGTTTGGTTTTCTGCTGTCACAAGCTGCTTGACCTTTCCCCAGAGGGCAAATTCGACTCTGCTCGATGTCCAAGCTGGTTTCAGGCTGGAACATTGCAACACTGGGCTTGCTGACCTTCGCATTTGCCTTCGGGGGGAAATGTGGCACAACTTTGCCCAGTGAATTAGAGCAGAAACCAATAAAAGAGGAGCTAAAACCAGCAACCAGTTCCGTTATCCTCTTGTGACCTTACTGGGCCAGTTACCAAGGTCTCTCCGTGTGTGAGCAGTGAACAAACTCTTCCCACACAGTATTGCTTGTGGGATAGTGGTGTGTACAGACACAGGCTTCTGTCTGTTCTAGTGAGTTCCTGAAAAGTGAAAGCACAGGAATATCACTCCACCCAGGACACTGACCTATCTGAAAAGCCAGCCTCAATTCTCTTAGTTCAAGTGAAAAAGGAGAAGAAGGGGCCAGCAGAAGCCCAGCAGGTAAAAGTGCTCGCCTGCCTCAGGAGCCTCATGCTGACAACTTGAATTTGCTGCTTGGAAGTCAGACAAAACCCCTGAAGGTGGCACACATTTGTAATCCTGGCATTCCTGCTGGGAACCAGTAGGTGGAGACGTGAGAATCACCGGGAAGCTCACAGGCCTGCAGGATGGGAGGAGGAGAAGCAAAGAGACCTGTCTTACCAAGGCAGATGTTGAGGCACCCACTCCTGAGAGTTCACTGACCACATGTGGGCTGGGGCTTTGTGTCCCGTACTCATACATTCTCATCCTCTCTTTCTCATAAACACACACACACAATAATAATAACAAAGAAGATAAGAAAGTAAGGACAGAGGGAGGGGAGGAAGGAAGAAGAAAAAGAGAAAGAAGGAATAAAAGTTCCAAAGGTTGAATTCTGTGTGGTTGACGGGCATCTCTAGTTTCCGATGGAGTCTGCCTGAGAGGCCCCGAGGCGGGTTGCTGTCAGTGTGGGGGATGGGCACTTGGGTAGAGGTCCTAGATGGATGTCAGTCTGGCTCTACTCCTGAACTTCTGTATGATTGTGTCTGTACAGGCATGTGCATGTATGCCAGTGTGTGTGTATCTGTTTCATGCTTGGCTGAGTGCGTGTCTCCATGTATGTGCGTGTCTGAATGAGTGTAAGTTTGTATGTATGCCCATATACGTATTTGTAAGTCAGAATCACATAACCTTCCCATCTCAGTTTCTTCATCTGAAGAATGCGGAAATTATAGTATCTTTGTTTGTTTTTGTTTTTTAAGATGGTTTCTTTGTGTAGACTTGGCTGTCTTGGAACTCACTCTGTAGACCAGGCTGGCCTGGAACTCACAGAGATCCATCTGCCTCTGCCTCCTGAGTACTGGGAGTAAAGGCGTGTGCCACCACTGTCTGACTGGCATTATTATTAAATCATAATATCTTAATGGGGTTGCTTTTGGTTTTTTTCCACTGGAAATCCTTTTATTTAAGCAAGATTTGAAAGTAAAGACAGAGACATGTAAGCTTTTATGCAAATGAAACAGCCCAGCACCACAGGTCACAGAGGTAAAGGGAAGAGAAGGTGGGAGTTGAAGATAAACCAAGGCAGAGAACACAGGCCTTTGAGTTTAGTTTCCCCAAAGTTGAGCCCAGAAGCAAAAAGTTTCTACAGTCAGAAGGCTTATATAAATTATACAGATTGCAATGTCTGTAAAAGTCAAAATGAGATGTACAAGGCCACCAAAAACCATGAAGATGAGTAATGAAAAGAGAAGCCTAGTTCTGTAGCAGTCTGAGTAAAGAGTTCAGCATGATGCTCCAATAAACTCAAAATTGGAAACTATTCTACAAAAGCAGCAATTGTGGGCAGCTTGTGTAGGAAGGCGCGTGCGCCTGGTGGGTACATTATCCACTTTCTAATAAGGGGGAATTCATACAGACTTCCGTAAAAGTTTGCACAAAACCAGTGCATTGTCAAAAAAGCATGAAAGTGAATGCAATAGCCAGTGCACAAGCACCCACACGCGTGTCTTCAACAGAGAGGGCTCCCTACACCGCAGGCCTTCAACAGTGCTGCTGAGAACGGGAGCCCCACAAGTCACAGTGGAGCAGGCAGACATCACCCAGGTGAGGTGCTCTTGTTAAAGCTGGGACAGCAGTTTAAGGCCATCACGTCCAAGCAGTTCCTTTGAATCTTTTGGAGCCCATCTACATGAGTCTAAGTTATGTGACTTGTCTTCCAAACTGTGGCAAAAAACTTCTGCCTTACAAAATCCAAAAAGGAAAACCCAGAAGTTATCAACTCAGCGGAGGTCCTACTGAATAAGAGCAGCACACAAAGCTGTAGCTCTGAGGAAGCAAGGAAAGCCTGAGCATTAACGCTGTAAAACTTGCTTGCTACTTGTGAGAGCCAGCCCGACACCAGCTGTGCAATATGTACAATTACTGTTACATTACTTACCTCGCTGTTACACATCTGCTGTATCAGTGCACAGTTAAACTAGCCAAAACCTCCCCGTGTGTAGGTTCCCTATAACGACAGCACACACTGCCACTTCAATTAGGGTACAAGAGTTTCTTAGTGTTTCTAACAAGTCTGGGCAGTACCCTACTTATCTTCCCATCATATGGGAGGCAGCACTTCTTTAACTAAATTCTACTTTGTGTAACTTAATATTTCCTAAAGGATGTTTATTAGTAAGTCCTTTATAGCATTAATGTTAATCTTGATATCTCCCTTTTTCTCAACTCTTCACTCAGGCAGCTGACTCTGGGTTCATGCTTCTGTAAAAGAACATGGCTCCCTAGGGCAACATTTAGCTGCCCGCCCCCCAATAGAATGGTCACACTGGTTATTTCTGGTTGGTAAATGTTCTAAATGGTTGCCGGAACTGGTCAGTACCTGGGCCATGCCTGTTATTCAGTAGTTAGAGTACTAATGAGCATTGTGGCTGGGAGGTAGAGAAAATCTGAAATTGATTAACCTGGCTCCAGGTGTGTTGAATTCAGATTTAGAAAAAAGGGGGAAGAGTATTAAAGTGGAAGAAAAACAGTTGTTTAGCACCAAAAATAAATAAGGCAAACTCATCTGAGACTAGAGAGAAACCATCTTGTGGAAGAGATGAGACAGCGGAAGTATAGGATCTAGGGTTCCTGGGACGTAGCAGAGCTTGGCCCTCCCTTTTGAAACACTGTCTGGGCAAGATCCCTGGAAGGAATGGCCATGGATGCATCATCTTGGCACTTTTGTCCATGGTGATCTTCCGGGGACTCCTTCATCTGTAGTTGGATCTAGAAGTGGTCACTGACCCTCAAGGAGAGATGTGCACAGGCCGATGGCCCTCTGTGTTCACCCAAGCATGGCACTATGTGGTACAAGTCTGTATGGGGAGAAGCAGGCAGCAGGGACTCCAGTGAGGACTAGGATTAATTTCCCCTTAGCCCAGAAGAGTGCCTTCGTGAAATGGGAATTAGTAGGAACGTGAGTGATATTTCTTGAATTGATGATTATGCTAAAACTTCCTTACAAGTCAGTTTTATTAAGTGCTTTATAATGGAATGTAGATGAGAAATCACTATGAGACAATGTGAGTCACTTTCATAATCATCTTTTATTATTATTATTATTATTATTATTATTATTATTATTATGTGTTTTAATTTTATACATCACCCATGGGTTCCCCATCCTCCCACTTCCCACCCCCACCTCCAACTTCCCCCCAGACCCTCCCCTCCATTCCCATGTCCTCCAGGACCAAGACACCCCTGGGGACTCATTTAAACCTAGTGGATTCAGTGCAGGCAGGTCCTGTCCCCTCCTTCCAGGCTGAGCATGTGTCCCTGTGTAAGCCCAAGGTTCTAAACAGCCAGCTCATGTACCAAGGACAGGTCCTGGTCCCACAGCCTGGGTGCCTCCCAAACAGATCAAGCTATTCAATTGTCTCACATATCTAGAGGGCCTGCTCCAGCTGGGGGCTCCACAGCCATTGGTTCATAACTCATGTGCTGCCATTCGAATAGATACTTCCTTGGTCTGCCTACTGCAATGGTTTGATGGAGAATATCCCCACTGGCTGATATTTGAACACTGGGTCCCCAGTCTGTGGAGTTTCTGGGGATGTTTGGGAGGTGTGGCCTTGCTGGAGGAGCATGTCATTGGACGCAGCCTTTGAGATTAAAAGCCCCTTTCTGCTTTGTGCTTGTGATGTGAACTCTCAGCTCCCTGTTACCACACCTGTCACTGGCTGTCACCCCTCCCTGCTGTGATGGACTCTCACCTCTCTGGAACCATAAGGTCAAATAAACCCTTTCTTCCGTAAGGTCCCTTGGTCATGGTATTTTATCACAGCAATAAGAACAGAGCTATAGCTAACGCACCCAGCTATAGCAGAAGTGTGAACAGAGACTCTAGAATTAGGGAGTTCACCCGAGGAAGAGAGGAATTCTGAGTGCTAGAGATGTGCCCCGTCTGATGCAGTGACAGACTTCAACTCTGGTTCATAGCGTTGATGTACTTCCTCTCACTTCCATCTGTCTGTCTTGTGCTGGTTTCTTTCCCATACTTCCCTAAGTATGATAATAAAGTTAAAATAACCACACTTTTCATTTCTTACTGCTCACATTTTATTTATTCAGAACATTGTCCCTTTTCCCCCCCACCACCAAGGAATCAGGTTTTATTTTGGAGGCATATTTGCAAAAAACTTAGAAATTTGTGGAAACTCACTCTTGAATTTCCCTGGACATGACTCTGAGGCTGCCTCGGGGAAGGATTGAATCTCTGGTTGTAGGGGATTTTTGCAATTTGGCAATGAGACGCTGGGGAAATTGGCCTCAGGACTAGCTAGAACTTCACCTGTATTTAGTGGAGGGAGTCGGTAGATGTATCCTATTTGTCGTTGGTGGAAAGGAAAGAACCCTTTACCTGGGCCTCTTTTTCTTGAGTGGCCATGTGGTGGGCCATGGAAATGTGGTGGGCCGTGGCCATGTGGTGGGCCATGGCCCTGATGATGTTGGTCTTTGAGTTCTTGGCTATTAGAGGGTGGGTCACAGGGTCCATAGTCATGGAAATCATGTCCATGGGGATTGTCTGCAGGGGGATGGTGTCCATGAGGAGGGTGCCTATGATGCTCATGTCCATGAGGAGGGTGTCCATGGGGATGGTGTCCATGAGGAGGGTGCCTATGATGCTCATGTCCATGAGGAGGGTGTCCATGGGGATGGTGTCCATGAGGAGGGTGTCTATGATGCTCATGTCCATGAGGGTGGTGTCCATGTGGATGATGTCCATGGGAAGGATGCTCACAACTGTGATTATGAGGGGGTCTATGGGAATGGCGCTGTGGGAGGAACCCTTCTTGATGTGGTGGTCTGTCTGAGTCAGCTGCTCCTTCTGATAGAGGTGGGTGGCCATGTCCATAGGCCTTGTGGGTATGATGATGACCCCTGGATCCACTGAACTTGCACATATGTTTGCCACAAGGAGAATGCTCATGGCCCCAGTGGGGCTTTATGTCACTCATGTTTCTCTCCTGGTAAAGAACACAGAAAAGCAAATATAATTAATTCTGTAGGAAATTAGATGTTAGGCTTGACTTAGATTGGAGACTCAAAGATTTCACAAATCTCCAGGCGGTGGTGATGGCATATGCCTTTAATCCTAGCACTCGGGAGGCAGAGCCAGGCAGATCTCTGTGAGTTCGAGGCCAGCCTGGTCTACAGAGTGAGATCCAGGACAGGCACCAAAACTACACAGAGAAACCCTGTCTTGAAAAACGAAAAAAAAATTTATTCTTATTTTTTCATTTCAATGAAAAGTGATGAATCTCTATCAAGGAAGGGTACTTGTCTATTAAACTAGCATCCTATGATGGGTCTGACATTCCCAACACATTACCAAGAAACTCTTCCAGAGGACAGACAGACACTCTTCCAGAGGACAGATGACACTGTCTACACCCTCAACTTTAGCTCTTTTTTAATTTAATTTAATTTAATTTTTGCAAAACAAACAAAAAAACCCAGAGTCTTTCCCTGTAGCTCAGGCTGGCATGAAACTTGGATGTTCTTCCATTTCACATCCCATGTGTTGGAATCACAGTTGTATACCAACAGACTTTAACTTAAAAAAAAAAAATCCATGGATGGGCATGGTGGTGTACATATGGCTGGGTGTGACGGTGTACACCTTTAATCCTAGCACTTGGGAGCCAGAGGTCGGCAGATCTCTAGCAGTTTGAGGTCTGCTTGGTCTTTATGGTGAGTTCTAGACCCAGCCAATGCTGCATAGTGAGGCTTTGTCTTAACAAAACAAACAGACAAATAAATAAAATAAAATTTATGGAACCTGTTCTTGGTGACAACAAACCTATTTTCTGTCTCTGTCTCTCTCTGTCTCTCTGTCTCTCTGTCTCTTTCTCTCTCTCTCTCTCTCTCTCACACACACACACACACACACACACACACACACACACACACACACACGACATAAAAGCCAAATGAACCAAAGGTACTATGTGTGGAAATATCATTTGGCCCGGCCCTTCTGTCGACAAAGGAGGCTCAGGCAGCCCACCTTGAAGTCGAAGACTTCACAGTTGATGTCAATGTCTTCTGGGGCTTCCGAGTCAGAGGCTTCTGCATTGTAGGACAGAAGTGCTCTGCAGAATCCAAAGACCTGCAGAGGGAGAAGCCTGTTAGTGTATGTACAGTGTTTGTTTGTTTGTTTTCGAGACAGGGTTTCTCTGTGTAGTTTTGGTGCCTGTCCTGGATCTCGCTCTGTAGACCAGGCTGGCCTCGAACTCACAGAGATCCGCCTGGCTCTGTCTCCTGAATGCTGGGATTAAAGGCATGAGTCCCACTGCCTAGCATGAATGTACAGTGAAATGTGTGTGTGCACGAGTGTGTGTGCGTGTGTCTGTCTGTCTGTCTCAGGACAGGGGTGTTAAGATTTCCCATTGAGAAAAGCTTGAAATGAGTGAGAAGAAAGGGGCCAGCCAGTTCTGTAACTTCCTGATGGAGTCCTTGTGTCACACACATGACACCTAAACAAAACCAGGGCAAACTGAGGACCATGCTCATACACCTCCAGTCAACATTTGGGTCAAGTCCAGGTGTCACAGGTTTTTATTCAGGCGTCTCTGGATTTCCACCATGAGCAGACATGAGGACTGTACTAGCCGCACGTTCCCGCTGCTCTTAGTCCAGTGATTCTGCACTAAAGATCTGGGTTGCTTGTGCCAGGAAGAAGGAGGACCACTGTAGAAGATGGATTTGTGTAACTTGCAAGCGCTGGGAAGGACAGTCACTGCAAGGATGAGCTTGTGTGGCCCTGTGAACGTGTCTGCTGGTCCTAACGGCCGGCATACCTGTGCTCTGGAAGTCCCTAAACCCCCTTGTCAAAGGATAAGAAGACAGTTCATCTCTAGAATAAGCTATTCGTTGAGGCTGTCTAAACAGTTTTGAAAACTAACAAAACCTACATGAATGTGGTTTTACCATTTACCAGCAATAGAGGACAAATTGCACAAAAGTTCTGAAATTTGGTGTTCATGAAATGAATGTAATGCTATCTACCCACAGATTATAAGCAGCTTTGGTTAAAGGAGGTGAGGCTGTTAATTTCCCCTTGTCCAGCCCTAGAGATTCTGCACTGGGTTTTTAGTACCACACAAACACAGTGAAGAGTTTGTTAGGGATGGGTTTAGGAGAAAGAATGTCTTGTCTTTTGTGGCTTCTGAGTAGGAATCTAAGACTGGCCCCAGTGGGAAATTTGAGCAGTTGGAACACGAAACAATTAATGCTTCTTTCCTTCTGGCCAGAGAAAGTGAAAGTGCCATTAAACTCCAGGAAAACCCTGGAGTTGAGATCAGAGTGGGGTTTCCATTCACTGGCATTTCCTAGCTAAGAGTGCACAGGTAAATGGCCTCTCTGGGTGGGTGGTGGTGCACCCCTTTAATCCCAGCACTTCACTCTCTGAGTTTGAGGCCACAGTGGACTACAGAGCAAATTCCAGAACAGTCAGGGCAACAAAAAACAAACAAACAAACAAAACACCATCTAGAAAACAAATAAAATAACAATAACAACAGGAAGAGATTTCAGGCCTCCTTATCCCAGGGTAAGGGAGGTGGACACTTGCATCCCCTCTGTGGGATTGCCATGAAGCAAAGCAGACAGTAGGTGGAGATGCTTTGTAAATGCCAAGACACCATGTGTATCAGCCACTTTCTCATCACTGTGACCAAATACCTGCTAAACAGTGACTAAAGGGAAGAACTATCCAGTATTGTCAGCAAGGTCTCCCAACACATAATGGGTAAGTTTGACTGGGGAAGAAGTCCTGCAGAAAAGACCTGCATTCTAATCCAAGCTTGGCTGTGAACCTGGGCAGGACCACAGTAACTTTTTCACTTGTCATTTGGGATCTCTGTGGGGGTTGATTCATGGTTGTAGATGGCCCTAGTACATGCTGGTTATTAGTTCACTAAGCTTTTAGTCTTGATGAATTGAAAACTCAACTTCAGGTATATATATATATATATGGCACCCCTTTAATCCCAGCACTTTATATGTATGTATATATGTATATATACATATATACATGGATATGCTAAAACCATCTTACCATCTGCAAACCAGAGAAAATATGAGCGCTTTCCTTCTACAGTGGTAGTGTGAGTGTCGGTAAGTGAACACGTGTATGAAACCTTTGGAAGGGCCTGTCAAGTAGTGAGCACTCTCAAAATGACAGTGTTTCACAGGTGTGTGTCATACTTACTGGAGGGTGTCTGGGGAAATGCTGTGTGGAACAGTTCCTCATCGAGAAGTCCACATAGTAATTGGTTCTTTCCCCTCCTCTCTAGAACAGAGGAATCAACATAGTTTCAGGAGCATACAAAGAGGAAAAGCAATAGACACCTATTATACAATATCTCTTAAAGCACCATGGGAATTAAAATGATGAATGCATCCCACTTTTCTATGGTTTCTGCCTTCTAAAAATATATTGCATCAGTGATAAGAGGTCACCACTTCACAGAAACTCTGATATACAGGCATAAACACAGCAGGGAAAAACACCTCATTCTTGAGGGATGTCACCATTGCTGATTTTTTTCTTTGATTTTATTTATGTTTTTATGTATGGAGTGTTTTCCTGCATGCATGTCTGTGCTCTGTGTATATGCAGTGTCCAAGGGGGTCAAAAGAGGGCATAAGATCCTGTGGAATAAGAGTTACAGAGGGTTGGGAGCCATCATGTAGGTGCTCAGGATCGAACCCAGATCCTCTAGAAGAGCAGTCAGTACTCTTAACATGTGACCCATCTCTCCAGCCCCATTGCCGTTGGTCTGATGTGTTTCTCCATCTAGGCTTTGTCTACATGCAGAAATAAATAGATTTTTAAATACTTCGTTTACATGGGCTCATGAGCTAAGTATGCTTCTTCCCTCTTGCCAATACACTTGAGTCCAGAACATTCTTCACAGCAAAAAACAGTGTATGCATCCCATTGCACAAAACACCACAGTCTAGTCAATTTTCCCTTTCCAAAACACTTGGCCGTGCTGGAGAAATATTTCATTCAGTAACTAAGAGTACCTGCTCCTCTTTCAAAGGATGTGAGTTCAATTCCCAGTACCCACAGCAGGAGATCCAATGCTCTCTTCTGAACTCTGGGGGCAGAGCACACGCAAGCTGCACATACATGTATGCAAGCAAACACTCACACACATACAAATAAAAAAAATCTTAAAAACAGTTCTAAAAATATTATTTTTAAAAGCAAATGTCAAACATCAACTGGCTGCTCTACCTGACAGTTCTGTGGGAGGCTCTAAAATTCTTGGTCAGTGAGGCAGGGACTTTCAGCATCGGCTACAGTGCTGGTCATGGTGGGGATCTTTATTTTGAGCCTCAGTATTATTCTAACCACAATATAGGAAGGCTGAAATTGGATGGTTTTTAATGCTCAAATAACCCCATCATGCTCTTGTCTTTCCTTCAGACGTTCTTTTTCTTTTTCTGTCAGCTAGTCACTATATCCTCATTCCACACTCTCTCAAGACAAAGAAGCTATAGAAGAGCTGTGCACTGGGGTTGCCGTCTGCCAAGCAGCAAAGGCTGTGGTGATTGAGAAGGCAGCTGGCCAGGCGAGGCAGGCTTACAGGGTGTGCCCCTCAGCTCAAACCCGCCCGCCAGGTCGGCGGCGTGTTGGAAACTCACCGCTCTTACAACCCTCTCCACTTTCTCCGCTCTGAAAGAGGCAAAGTCGACGTTCTCCCGTTTGTACCTGTCAAGGGCTTTGTTGGCTTGTTCTCTGTAAAGCTCTGGATCCTCGAAGAAATCCAAGAGCACAGGGCTGTCTTTGGTGTTGCTTAGGGCTGAAGAGACTAAGAAAGAAGAATGATGGCCCATGCCATGGCGTCAGAGGGTCAGCCGCAATGTCAACGCCAGGTCTGAATGCAGCAAATGTAAGCACGGCGCAGAGGAGGACACTAGCTAGGTTCCACACGACAGATGGACCAACGGATGGTTCAAGTAATTTGTCAAGATCAATCAGTCAAGCAGCAGCAGAGATACCTAGCTGTTCTTCCTTGCTGGCACTTGTGACCTGGACCCATGATGCCCTGCCCACTCCAGCCTTTCAGCATACTGATTTAGTTGACACTTCTTATCTTTGTCAAGGAGACAGCTTTAAGTTAAAGTTACAAAAAAGGATTCAGCTCTCGCTCTCTCTCTCTCTCTCTCTCTCTCTCTCTCTCTCTCTCTCTCTCTCCCCTTTCTTTTTGACCACAGGAAATCACTCTGAAGCTGACCTCACACTCACACCTTGGCCTTGTGATTGCTGGGAATACAGGCCTGAGCCTCATTACTTCTTTCCTTCTTAAAGCAACTTCCTGTAGAAGCTGCTGGGTTGTTGCCTAGGTTCAACCATGCTGAAATATGCCCCTCTCAAAAGTAATTCTTTTGGCTGGGCAGTGGTGGCGGTGGTGGCTCACGCCTTCAACCTCAGCACTCGGGAGGCAGAGGCAGGCATATCTCTGTGAGTTCGAGGCCAGCCTGGTCTGCAGAGCGAGATCCAGGAAAGGCACAAAGCTACACAGAGAAACCCTGTCTCGGAAAACCAAAAAAAAAAAAAAAAAAAAGTAATTCTTTCAGAAAAAAATAAGTAAGAGGAGTATGCTCTGGAATGCACACTGTAGAGAAGTAGACATAGTCATCTCTGTCATGTCTCCATGTGCTTCTGAGGACACACATTGTAATCTTGGCCAGCCCCAATTATTCTTATCTCTAAAGTAGGAAGTTTTGCAATGATTACTTCATAGTCTTGTGAGATTAAACAAAATGATTAATGCATGATATAATACAATATATGACTACTTTGTACACTGTAGAGTAGTATAAAACTTTTATCTGTTGAAACCAAGAGTACACATTATGTTTAATCTCAACAAGAATCCTAAATGAGGAAAGCCTGAAGAGGTTAAGTAACTTGCTCCCCAAGTCACAGTTATTTGGGAGATAAAATAATTGGGCTGGCAGAAGTTCATGACCTTGGAAACAAAATCTAGACACAGTGAAGACAGGGTTCTATCCCGACAGCCTTGGCTCTGAGGTAACTAGTCAGTAACAAAGTTTGAACTTAAGCTCAGGCTGGCCTAAACTCAGAGCTAAGTCTCTGCGATGGTGTGTACTGCCTCTTCAAGTCTCTATATTTATATATCAAATCTCCTTAAATGGCATATACCAGAGGTGGGGAACTGTCGTCTATTTTCAGGAGAGTGAGTGCTAACGGAGAACTCAAGGGTAGGGCCCTCTGATGTCTGCCCTGCGTTAGGTAGCAAACACTACTGTGTGATCAAGGGCGTGTTAGCTCAGAATTAATCAGCGAGTCGGTGATGGCCTTACCAGAACTTGTGGTACAGTTGTAGTTGTTCACTCTGAAATCCTGAGAGTCGTTTGAGTATCTTGTAGCTATTACCTTACACTGTCCAATCACCTATAAAACAAGACCATCTTCATTTTAAGCCCTTATGTGCCTCAGATGGCCTTACGAGGGAACACAGAAGCCATGTTATACCATCTCACTTAATGTGTATTCGGGGATTCCTCCATCAGTCTAGTCCCAGAGCAGCCTTTTCAGCCTGCTCTGTGGGCCGCACACCATTGACACCCCAAACCCTTAAAAGAGCAACCATTTAAGTGCATCTTGACCACATCCCAAACATTTTCAAAGGAGACAGCACTCAGACCCTTCCACATGTTCCACTCTCACTCCCGGGAACTGACATCCCATGTCTGCTTATTTCTTTATGCTCTCGCCTGTGACAGGGAGACAGACTGGCCTCAGTAACCAGGTCCAACATGCACAGCAAAGCTGTATTTCTCACTGCAACTGGGACCATTACTGCTAACGGACCACTCTTGAAGGCACACAATTCCTAGCTCATAAATTCACAGACTGTGTGGTCTGGAAAGGACACGGGAGTTCCCCTACCTTAACCCTCTCCCTTTAGTGTGGAGGAGACTGAAGTCTAAGATGGTTGGTGATTTGCTCAAGACTCGCAGCTGGTGATGCTATCCTGGGGGCGCGGGGGGGGGGGGGGGGGGGGGGGGGGGCAGCGGACCACAAGCCCTACCGACTTACTTTCAACAGGGTTCCCAGGAATGGCTCTTAGGAGAGTGCTATTTAAGGTTGACATCATCTTCATGGATCTTAAGACATAAGCAGCTTTTGCTTGCCCACGTGTGGCTCCTCTGAGTGAGCGGAGTGGACAGAAGAAAGAAAGGAAGAGCGGTGGCCCAGTTACTTACTATTTCAGATGGCCGTGGAGAAACAGCTTGAAGACAATCATCCTGGGGTTTTGTGGATAAGACCCAACAGTCAGACTCCTTCACATCTAGGACCAAGTAGTAGACGGTGGCCGGTTCCTGAGGATGACAAGTAAGGAACCGGTCAGTCAGATGTGGGAACCCAGAGATTTCTTATTTTGGTTTGTTCTTGATTTTAATGAAAGCAATTTCTTCCTTCCCTTCCTGTCCTTGCCCTCCTCTCTCCGTTTTCCTGTCCCTTGCTCCTTCTCTTTCCTTTTTAAGAACAGTATCTCAGGATGTGAGAACCCAGGCTGGCTTCTTCCTGCTTTACACTCCCAAGTGCTGAGGTTACAGGCATGCACCACTATGCCCAGCATCAATCTCTCCTCCCTCCCTCCCTCCGTCCCTCCCTCCATTCCTTCCTTCCTTCCTTTCTTTCTTTTTTTTTTTTTTTTTGAGACAGGGTTTCTCTGTAGCTTTGGAGTCTGTCCTGGATCTCGCTCTGTAGACCAGGCTGGCCTCGAACTCACAGAGATCCACCTGCCTCTGCCTCCCGAGTGCTGGGGTTGAAGGCATGCACCACCACTGCCTGGCACAATCTTCTTTTTAAAAAATTTCTTGGCATACTTAAATCTCTGCAGATATTCTATTGTGTCCTTTCATCTACATATTTCAAGAAACAGCTTCAAATAGTGATTTCTAAATCCTCTTTTTTTTTTTTCTTCGAGACAGGGTTTCTCTGTGTAGCTTTGCGCCTTTCCTGGAACTCGCTTTGGAGACCAGGCTGGCCTTGAACTCAGAGATCCGCCTGCCTCTGCCTCCTGAGTGCTGGGATTAAAGGTGTGCGCCACCACCGCCCAGCTAAATCCTCTTCTTAAGGATCAGGGTGTTTCTTCTCTCGCCTTTAAATGACGGTGTTGGTTTGGGTAGAGGTGTTTGGTGGCTGTGCCCAGAGTTAAAGTGAGCAAAGCCACCACCGTCTCTAGTCTGTATCTGTGGTCTGCTGTTCCTGAACTGGCTTTCCCTCCTTCATCTTATCCGAAGCTAAACCTGTCCCTTTGCTCCGTCTCCCTGGACTTCCTCATCCTCCTCAGTGGCTCCATTCAGTTTTTTACTTGGGTTCTGGCAACACAAGTGTAATTTGCATGGGCCCAGAGCTCACACTGATGATCCCAAAGCTCCGGAGGATTCAAGGTCAGCTTGAGCTAATAATAGCATCAACAGCAGCCAAACAAAACAAGCAAGGGAAAAAAGCTAAATGAATCTTGCTTTGATCAGTTTCTTTGTTTTGGCCAATCACCAACCAGGCCAAGCGACTTTACATAGAAATGTTTCTGGTGTCCTGTCTGTCTATTCCTTTCGCTTTGCCGCCGTCTTGGTCTGGCCCTCCTGCCGGAATTCCTGAAAACAGCTTTTCGGTTCAGGTTCCTGTCACCTGCCTCTATCTTTCTCCTCTATCTCACTGTGTCCCCCCCCCCCTCCTCTCTACTGCCATTCAGAAGTAGGGCCATGCTCTTTCATCCTGGGTCTGACACGTGGAAAAGAGCTTCGAGTGGTAGAGACGGTCATTAAATTGTTCGTTATCTTAAGTTCCTGTGTTCCCGTTCTCCACATTTTGCCATGCCTCCCCATCTCCAAGGCTGTGAAAAGTATAAATTGCTCTGTGTGTTGTCTGCAGTTGTCCATGGTCTGGCTTCCTGCCTTTCAGACATTCCATTTCAGAAAAGGTAGGATATTGTTACTGTTGTGCAGTGGGAGGAACCAGCATCTTTCCATAGTCCCTGTCAGCCTATCAAATCCATTCCAAATGACCATATAATCTAAACGAAGACAGCAAGCTTGCTTGCCTTCAAGATGCGCTGTGCTCTCTTCCAGCTTCACACTGAATTCCCGCTTTTCCAGAGCCCCGTTAAACTTCTGCAATTCCTCCCTGCTTATTCAGTTACTTCGAAACACACCTCTTTCTGATTCCCTCCTAAAGGACATGATGTGTTAGGACATAGCCATCCGAATCCTATCCATCCTCCAGAACCCACCAGCACCTTTCTCTTTCGGTGTTAAGAGATCTGTCATTCATTTGCTCCAATATCTTCGGCAGGCACATGGCCACAAAATGCGTCCTATTTTACACAGTTGGCCTATGTGCTTTTAGCAGACTATTGTTTCCTTAAGGCGCGAAGGTATTCTAGTTTTCTTTTCAAAGTGCCCAGTATTCCGTGGGCTCAGCACAGTACTTCTAGGTACTTACAGACTGATGACATGCCAATAACAAACATTAATTTAGAGGCAAACCCAATAATTTCAAGCAATCTCCAGAAACTAAACAGGAAAGCCAGATCAAAGCCATTAGTTATGCAAAGCAGTCTGCTCAGGGGCTCCAGTCCCTTTTCCCCTTCACACACGGTCTCCCAGCTCAGCTCCTCATTGGCCGTTTCTCACCACTACATCCACGTGAGCATCAGAGACTCGCAGCAGCTGGAAAGCATAGCCATTCCTCCGCCCTTTATTGATCAGCTCTAGAACTTTCTCAGTCAAAGGCTCGGAAGCATCACAGTTGGCGGGACTCAGGGCATGGGAATACTGCAGGGTGATTAGAAGCAGTACTATAGTAAGCCCCTTCATTGTGCTAAGACATCCTAGGCTGTGGTCCACCATGGCAGAACTCTATAGCGACACACACTCAATTGATGAAGGTCTTTATAGAGTTTCGTTGTATAACTGGGGGTGTTCACCTTGACCCCAGGTTCAAATAACTGTCAACAGTCTGTAAATGATTAGTGTAGAGAAAGTTGAGACACAACACTGATGAGTCTGATGAGTGGGTAAGATCATCATCCACACAACCTTCGCTATATCCAGTGGGCAACTGATTCAGAGTGTGTTTGACCTTAAGCACATACTGTGTGGGTGTGGAGATGGAGTTGGAAGTAATTTTTCTTCTACCTGTCTCAGCTGGAAATCTCTACCATCGGCTGTCTGTCTCTTTGGATTATGGCACTAAAATTCTGCAGCGGAACACAGCCTCATTATCTGAGGGAAGTAACACCTTCAACAGCCTGCCTCTTGAATGGCATGGAATTCCTTCAGCTGTGGCTGTAGAATCAGATGGGAATGTCTAGCCCTGACTCTGTTACTTCTTTATTGTGCAGTGCTGTAGAACCCCTCTGTCTTAGCTACTGTTTCATTCCTGTGAAGAGACACATGACCCCTAGCAACTTTTATAAAGGAAAACATTTACTCTTGGGGCTTACTTACAGTTTCAGAAGGGTTGGTTCATCATGGTGGAGTACATGGTGGTGCAAAGAAGGAGATGGTGTTGGAGAAGCACCTGGAAGTTCTACGTCTGGATCAGTAGGCAGCAGGAAGAGGGAACCACTGGACCTGGCTTGGGTTTTGGAAACTTCAAAGCTCACCCCCAGTGACACACTTCATCCAACAAGGCCACACCTCCCAATCCTTCTCAAGTAGTGCCACTACCTGATGACTAAGCATTCCAATATATATGAGCCTATGGCAGTGTCTTAGTAAAGTTTCCATTGCTGTGATGAAATTCCATGGCCAAAAGCAGCTTGGGGAGGAAAGGGTTTATTTGGTTTATATACTTCTATATTCCTGTTCATCATTGAAGGAAGTCAGGACAGGAACTCAAACAGGGCAGGAAACTGGAGGCAGGAGCTGATACAGAGGCCATGGAGGAGTACTGTTCCCTGTGGATTGCTCAGCCTGCTTTCTTATAGAACCTAGGACTACCAGCCTAGGGGTGGCCCCACCAACAATGACTGGGCCCTCTCCCATCAATCACTAATTAAGAAAATGTCTTACAGGCTTCCTACAGCCTGATCTTAAGGAGGCATTTTATTTTTTTAATTAATTAATTAATTTTGTTTTTTTGAGACAGGGTTTCTCTTTGTTACCCTGGCTGTCCTGAAACACCCTTTGTAGATCAGGATGGCTTTGAACTCAGAGATCCACCTGCCTCTGCCTCTGCCTCTGGAGTGCTGGGATTAAAGATGTGTGTCACCACCACCCAGCTTGGAGGCATTTTCTTAATTTTCTTTCTCAGATGACTTTAGCTTGTATCAAGTTGATATAAAAATATCCAGCACAGGTGGGAGGGGGGATATTCTTATTCAAACCACCATATCTTCTGACTCTTAGTTTCTTCATTTATAAAATGTGAGCTGGTAGTTCTTGGCAATATCCTGCAATGACTAAGAAACAATGTGTAAGTCAGTCAGTGCACAGAGTAGGTGCCAAATTACTGATGCCACTCACTATAACTAGTGTTTGTGTTATAACCAAGGGCACTCCTGTGCCAGCCCAGTCTGAGAAATTAGGTGACTGTCCCATTTGGGGAAGGGCTCAGCACAGGGAGCAGGGATGAACATAGCAGCCCTGACTCGACCCCTCCAAAGTGTGGAACCTCCATCCTTGCAGAGGCTGCAGCTTCAGAAAGAACGCAAGAGAAGCTGCCTAGATTTCTTTCTTGCTGTTACACACAGTGTCTCTACAGCATGTCACCTCCTCCTGAACGCTCTCTCCAGTGAGGATCTGCAGCAGCGGTGACTCACCTTGCCTTTCTGTCAGGCACACTCAAGGAACTTTAAGAAAAGCCCCGGTTTGGGGCTGGAGATGCTACTAGATGGTAGATTCTTGCGGAGCATGCGCAAAATCCTGGGTTCGTATCCAGCAAAAGGAAAAATATCAGCGCATGTGTCAGAATCCCTTTAGTCAGAATTAGTGTATGTAGTGGTGGATCTGGGTGCTGGCAGTTTTCAAATTTCCAGATAATTCCAAGACTGAGAAAGACTGGGCCTCTATACTGAACTGAAGACACAGAAGTAAGACATAGACACATCTATGGAGTCCATAGGTGGTGATACAATATTATGAAAATATCTCTTCATGCTAAGTAAGACACTGGAACTCTTGCTGGGCCTCACAGTCAGAGTTAAACTCTGAGGTCACTTAAGACCTAAGAACTGCTATCCCTACTGTGAACTCAGCCTGTTTATTTAATGTGCTTTTAAGAGAACAGTGTGACCATCAAACTTATTTGCCTTGGATTTCCCATGAAATCAACTTTTTATTTGTTTTTTATTTATTTATTTTGTTTTTCGAGATAAGGTTTCTCTGTGTAGCCCTGGCTGTCCTGGAACTCACTCTGTAGACCAGCTGGCCTCTAACTCAGAGGTCAAATGTTGGGATTAAAGGTGTGTGCCACCACTGCCTGGCTGAAATCAACTTTTATAACCTACACTAATGTATAGCTGTAATCTTAACATATATACACTTCCATGCCCCTTACCCATGAATAATGCATGTGTCTTTGTAGGTTGGAAACAGCATTTTATAATCCACCATAAATATTGGATGTAATGTGTGGATATTGCTTGAGAAACGATGATGTTTATAACAATGTTTGTTGGCTGGGTGAGTTGGATCAGTCGGAGTCAGTGGCTTCATTCCTTGTAAAATTCTGTTAAAGATTTCTGTCAAGTGCTCCTCATTCCTTTCCCATGAGTGCTCTTCAATAAATACAAAACAGAAGCTCTTTGTTGGGGACACACAGAAAGATGGAGACAGACAGATTGATAAAAGAGCCTTCAGGCAGGCACAGATTCAGACTCATACCACAGATGCAGGGAAAACAGAGTAGATGGTTCAAATATGGGCTCATTCTCAGTTAAATGACACCAAGGGGAAGTGCTTCAATTTCTGTCCTTAATACAACACCGATGCATTATCGGTGACGCTTGTTATTACTAATGTGTTGAAAATGACATTGTTCACCAAAGGCCAAGGCTGATTCTAGAAGTATAAGGAACATTTAGGACAATATTCAAGACTGAACTTTTAGAATCACTACCATTGGCCTTTGAAGACCCAACACTCAGAATCACAGGACTAGCAGTGAGATCCCAGAATAACTTTCAGCGGTTGGCTCTCTCTTGCTACCTTGTGGGTCTTGGAGATCGAACTCAAATCATCAAGCTTGGTAGCAATCACCTTTCCCCACTGAACCATCTCACCAGCTCAGCAATAACCGGAATACCACAAAACTAGAAATGCCCATGGCCATCAGTATGAGCAATCTGCAAATCACTGATTATTTGACAAGGCTGATACTGGTTGGCTTGCTCACACAGAATTTGCAGACTAAGAAAAAAAGATCAAGAACTGAAAACTAGATAAACTGCATCTAAGAGGTGAGCCAGAGAAGAGGAACTTGATTTTGGGTCTCAGAGGGTGTTGTCAGCAAGGCAAGAGGCACAGGGATGTGAGACGATGTCTGCTTGAGGAAGCTTAAAGAGTAGACAAGCCGCCCTTTCGGCAACAAAAGGGTGTAATTAAATGTAAACAAATATTCTGTTTTGACTTTAGCCTAAGGATGTTCTTAGCATCCAATTAGTAGATTGTGGAAAAGAAAGAATGGTGGATAAGGGGAGTGGTGAGCATGGGAGCAGCCCACTTCTTTAAGAACTTATTCAAGAAAAGAAGGAGGTCATGGAGGGAGTCACAAAATCCCAGGCCCTTCCCTACTATTCTTTCAGTGTGTGTGTGGCTTGTACCCTTGGGAAAATCCTCTGCTGGGGCTGGTGATGGTCTTTCTGTGTTTGTCCCCAGGTCTACCTGTTAGATTTTCTCTGTCTGACCCTATGTCCCAGGATTCCCAGGGATGAGTGAATGCTGGCTTCCCTGCTGGCTGGTTTACTATTGAGTTCAAAGAGCTGAGGTATAGAGAAGATTGGCAGGAAGGAGGAAGAAGGTAGCGTGTTTAGCCAGTTGATGAGTCTCAGGGTCTCTATCCCATCACCAAGGATGCTCCTGCCAGGCAGCCCCTGCTCCATGCTCAGCTCACACGGGGCTTGGGTAACCTGACACTTCTCTTCCTGCTTTCTTGGCCTGGGGTGCGAAAGGGCCTCCTGTTGTGGCTATTCTTCCAGTACCTCAACGTATTTTGTCCTTCCCTTCCCCAGCCTAAAAGGATTTATTACAGACGCCCCCTGATGCCATTTTAGTTGGGTTGAGTATGATTCTGCGTCTTGTCAGACCCTGACTGATTTTTGCATGCATGTGTGCATATGTGTTTCCAATTAAGAGGAAATTGGTTGCATGATTTTTTTAAATACAGTGAAAGGAAGACCCCAGTTGAATGTCATGATGGGCCCCTCAGTTCCATCAGTGTTTGTTCTGAGGGTTTATATAACAATGGAGAGTGGTGTGTATGGTGTTCCCAATGGATGGCATAGAATTCACACACACACACACACACACACACACACACACACACACAAAGAGACAGGCAGGAGAGTAGGCAGAGACTTAGAGATGTGTGTGTGTGTGTGTGTGTGAGAGAGAGAGAGAGAGAGAGAGAGAGAGAGAGAGAGAGAGAGAGAGAGAGAGAGAGAGAGTTCTCTTCCTTGTGTCCCTGTCTCAGTGAGGGGTCCCACTGTCAAGACCCCAGACTTTCAAAGTTGTTAAAAAGAGGCTGAGGGTTGGAAATAGTTCAGGCAACTCAAACTTTGTTCTTTAAGTATAAGGAGGCAAAGAGGGGGATAGGGAGATGTGTTTATTGGTGCACATATTTCATCATAAGGCTGAGCATATACATTGGCTAACATGGTAAGTGAGAGGTCAAAACCAGAAAGGTAGGGTAGGGTGAGTCCATGATACAGAACTCACAAGGTTCCCATCTGTGATGAGGTGGGACTTGCTGTGATGTGGCTGGTTGGGGACCACCCATGTTTCTAAACATCAGTTTGAAAGTTATTCATTTGTGGAAATTCTACCACAGGAGTAAAGGAAACCAGACTGACCATCACACTCAAGTACAAGGCTAACTGTCCAACAACTCTAGAAGAAAGTCCATTTGTTAGCCAAATCAGGTGGCCTGCCAAGAAACTATAGACATTATGACTACAATGACTCTGACAAGTCCACAGTTCTTCAGACACCCAGGCACTAACAAATGCCATATTGTTCAAATACAGTCATAGGAAGTGTTAAGTTTCAAACCTGGGACAAATGGCTGAGGTGCCTATTTAACATATCAAAACTGGACCTGGCCACCAAGTTCTCCCAGCATCCCTCAGTCCCTACCTGCTGATGTACCCTGCCCTCTACCCTGAACTCTTCATCTCCAGGGGCTGGGCTGCTCTTCCCCTAGAGGCTCTTCCCTATATAATCCAGACATTTTGGTTACCTGCCCCCCTTTTGGACCTTTGACCTTCTGGCTATGCACCTGATTTCCTCTCCCCATCTCCCATATGGCCCAAATCAGTCTGGTCATGTCCACTCTGGACTGTCCCAGATATCACTGCCTCTGACTATGCTCTCCCATTTATCTATAATAAGCCTTCTCCTCCACCATACTTAGGAGCAGTCATGGAGTTTCCTTTCCTTTTTATTTATTTTTCATTCAGAGAGAAAGTACTAGAAATCTACCACACACAAAAAAAGTAGAACTGTGAGCTTCTTGACAAAAAGATCAAAATAATTGCTTTAAGAGAAATGTTAAGAAATAATTAAATGAACTAAGAAACAAAACAGTAAATATTTATGTTATCAAACATGGAGAAGTTGAGCTGGTCCTCAACTAGAAGCTTTACTCCTAATGACTAACATTCATGGTGCTAGAAGGTACCCTGCACACTACTAGAGAAGAAAAGTAATCATCAACCTCTCACAGCTACAAACCCTGTGACCTAAAATAGCAACTTGTCTGCAAGATATACCCGCTGGTGCAATAATGGTACAGGTGTTGATGGGAGCAACCACCTACTCCTTGGGTGGATCCAAGTCCTGCTCTACAAGACGGAACAAACCCATACCCAACATATTAATAAGTTCAAGAACCTCAGTGGATCGGTCATCTGCTCTAGGGGAGAATGATTACTATTGTTTTATTGCTTAATAAACATAGCAATAAAATAACTCCAAATGACACATTACTGCTGTTGGATAATGCTTTTGTACACTGGTTTAATAAAATGCTGATTGGCCAGTAGCCAGACAGGAAGTATAGGCAAGGCCAGCAGAAGAAGAGAATGCTAGGAAGAGGAAGACTGAGTCAGGAGACGCCAGCTGCCACCAAAGGAACAACATGCCAGCAGACCGGCAAGCCATGGCCATATGGCAATTTATAGATTAATAGAAATGGGTTAATTTAAGATATAAGAGCTAGCTAGCAAGAAGCTTAAGCCATAGGCCATGGCCATGGAATTTGTAATATAAGCCTCTGTGTGTTTATTTGGGTCTGAATGGCTGCAGACCAGGTGGGACACAGGAAAACTTTCAGCTACACATCATTATCCCCACAGATTGGAGTATTGTTCAGCCTTCATCAGAGAAATTTATTTTAGCACTAGATGGTAGTTGACACAGAGACCCACAAATTAACAATGTGCAGAAAGTGAGAAACTTCGTGTAGCACTAAGCCTGTGCCTGTAGTGGTTTGAAAGGAAATGGTACCCAAAGGGATTGGCACTATTAGGAGGTGTGGCCTTGTTGGAGTAGGTGTGGCCTTGCTGGAGGAAACATATAATTGTGGAGGTGGGCTTTGAGGTCTCCTGTATGCTCAGGCCACGTCCAGTATCTTAATTCACTTCCTATTGTCTTTAGATCAAGATGCAGAATCCTCAGCTCCTTCTCCAGCAACATGTCTGCCTGCACGCCACCGTGATTCCTGTCCTGACGATAATGGAATAAGTCTCTGAAACCGTAAGCTGCCACCTCAATTAAACGTTCTCCTTTGTAAGAGTTACCATGCTCCGGCTTGCTCTTCACAGCAATAGAAACCCTAAGACCAAGGCCTTGCTAGGATGACATCATCAAACTTAAGGCTTGGGGATCTATGTGGAAGAGGAGGTGGAGAGATAAGAGCCAGAGGTGGTGGAGGGAGGACTCGGAGGAAACAGCGTTTTCCAGATTCAATGGGGCGGATGCAGGTAGGATCTCACAGAGGCTGTGACAGCATTCAGAAGGCCTGCAGAAGCTCAAGCCAAATACAATTCTAGCATGGAGAAGGGGACGTGGGCACCCTTAACCGAGAAGCTCTCTGCAGTTGATGATGACTGCGTAGAGATGGGAAATTCATTTTCTTCAATGGAGTGATGCTGGGTATGTCAACCACCCTCTAGGGCAGACCTCATGCTCAGGAGGAGTTAAGTCACGCAAAGTGGACTCTGTGGTTTCCTTTGTTCTTTTTGCTTGTTTTGAGCCTCAGAGGGGAAGATTAGCTTTGTGTGTGTCTGTGTCTCCCCTCCCCCTTTTCAAGAGCCAGAAGGAGCATGAAGTTGGGAGGAATTCAGGAATGAAAGAAATATGATTAAAAGAGACTCTATGGGGGCTGGAGAGGTGGCTCAGCAGTTAAGAGCATGGGCTGTTCTTCCAGAGGTCCTGAGTTCAATTCCCAGCACCCACATGGTGGCTCACAACCATCTGTAAAGCGATCTGGTGCCCTCTTCTGTATACGTAATAAATAAATATATATATTTTTTTAAAAAAGAGACTCTATGAAAATATTTTAAAATATTTTTTTAAAACAAAGCTGGAGGGTATTGATAGAACCTCGTCTAACAACATTGTCCTTTATCATTTAGAAAAACAAACAAATAACAACAACACAACAAAACAGACGAAAAGTTACCAGAGACTGAAATCGTAGTCACAAGCTATACAAAGAGCTTTTGGGAAAACAGTAGGTCGTGTTTTATATTACAACAGACCCATTAGATTGAATCACCTAGTGAAGTTATAGCTATTCTGGCTTATGTGTATCACGTCAAGTCTGCATGAGTAAAGATGTTTAAAAAGATTAAAAGGAAAGAGAGAGAGAGAAGTGAAAAGGTAGGTGGAGTCTGAGCAGTTTGGACGGGATACCACCCAGCATACAGCACCCGACAGTGTGGCCCAGAGTGGGGATTTCCTGTCCTTTCCATTTCCAGTCAACACACTGAGATCAAGCAGCAATAAAAGGATGCATTTTATTAGCCTTTCTACATTTGATCATCTGTCCCCTTGCCATTCCCACCACCTCTCATCTCGTGCACACCACTATGAGGAGCCCTGTTTGTGATTCTCAGGGCGGGAGGATCAGAGGGTTGGTCTCCCCTGCGGGCCCTGGGCACTCAGGGGAGCGACTTTCCTTCCCAGGGAAAGGAAAAACCACCAGCTTCTTTTCCTCAGGCCCCAGGTAGAGGAAGGAAACATCCAGCTTCTCCCCCTGGGGATCCGTGGTTAGATCGAGCTGCACAGGGAAGGCTTCCTCAGGACTCTTTTCCTTGGAGGCTTCCGGCTTCCCAGCATCCAGGTCAGGGAGGTGCTGGACAGATCCCTTTGGCGCAGTTACGGAGGGAGAGTTGACGGAAGCTTTGTTCTTCTGAGCGGCCTCGTCCTCCATGGAGGGCTGTTTCTTGGACTCCTGGGTAACAGCAGTATTCTCACTTCCAGGGACCTGAGCCTGAAATAACAATGTTTCCAAATGCACAATTCTACAGGGAATGCCCTGCCACATCCAGCACCAGGCAAAGCAGTTTTGTGACTGCGTATTTGTAACATGGTGTTGGATAAGCCTTACAGGCTTACAGGATGCTTACAGAAACCAGCCACAGCCTCGGTTCTCAGCCTTCCTAATGCTACCATGCCTTAGCACTACAGTTCCTCATGTTGTGGTGACCCCCAATCATAAAATGACTTTTGTAGCTACTTCATAACTGTAATTTTGCTACAGTTATGAATTGTACTGCAAAAACACCTGTGTTTGCTGATGGTCTTAGACCAACCCTGTGAAAGGGTCCTTCACCTCCCCTGGGGCTTGCAAACCACAGGTTGAGAACCATTACAGAAATGGGCCTCCTGTATCAAAGATTCATAACAAAACAGGTAGTTGGGTCAAGTGGAACCAAGGCCTGCAGAAGCTGGTCAGCAGGTCTTCCTTTTCAGAGCAGTGGTCCCGAGGGGCTTAAGGAGGGACCCGGAGTCCCCAGGAGTTGCCTCTGCTCCAGGGAGCGGCAGCAGGTGCCCCCTTTTACTGTGTGTTTTATGCCAGGCTGGGTATGGTTGGTTCCCTCCATCCAAATTCTCTCACTGGTCCATCTTAGGGACCAGAACAGTCAGATGATGGAGGGTAGGTGCCAGTGGCCACACAGCTCACAGGGGCAGAGAGCAGGGGGGAAACCCAAGCAGCCTGTCTGATGGAACAGGCTACCTCATAAGAAGTACTTAGTATTGTGGAGAGGGATTGGACGTTTTCACAGAAGTGAGTCTCCCTGAGAAGAGAGAGGCCTCTCTGAGATAACTGAATTTCGCACCTTGAAGGCTTAAGCTGTGCATGTTTGTGATTCACTGTTCCTGAGTTCTCCCATATCCTACAGGGCCACACTGTGACTAAAGAGTAGGGTAACTTTCTCTCCCGTAGGTGTGGGCTTAGATAGCCTAAGTAAACTGACCCTGGATCTTGGGAAAACCAAAAGGGGGTGGGGCATAGGCACCTAGAGATGGATCATCTGATTCCATTGAAAAACACTGGGGTTAGGGTGATAGGGCTCACTGGGGAAAGCCATGCTCCTGCAAGCCCAGTGGCCTGAGTTCGAGCCCCCAGAACCCACGTAAAGGTGAAGGGGAGAACAAGCTGCATCATGTTGCCCTCTGACACCATGTGTGTACCACGGCACACGTGCTCATACACTTACATTGTGAAAACACACAATAGTGATAACATTAAAAAAAAAAAAACAAAAAAACATAGATACCTGAGATTCGAAAAACTCACACGTCACAGACACAGACTTTTCTAAGGGTCCTTGCATCAGGGAACCGTGGCAAAGACCGACAGGCTAAAGGAAGAAAGATGTCATGTGAGTTTTAAGTTACTGGTAAGCAGAGCCCTGGCTTTCTGCTTGTGTAGATACACAGGTGCACCACGCTTTTCTGCTCCACGCCAGTTCCCTCTGAATTATCTAAAAACAACCAAGTCCAGCTTGCTTCTGGCAATGGTAACAATTTCAGGAAGTTTCTCCTGTGTCTTTGCACTGCCCACCGCCTGGCCTGGGTCTGCCCTTACACGCTGCTCACCGCCTGGCCCTGGGTCTGCCCTTAAACACTGCCCACCACCTGGTCCTGAGTCTGCCCTTACACACTGTTCACTGCCTGACCCTGGGTCTGCCCTTACACACTGCTCACTGCCTGACCCTGGGTCTGCCCTTACACACTGCCCACCACCTGGTCCTGAGTCTGCCCTTACACACTGTTCACTGCCTGACCTGGGTCTGCCCTTACACACTATCCACTGCCTGGCCTGGGTCTGCCATTACACACTGTTCACTGCCTGGCCTGGGTCTGCCCTTGCACACTATCCACTGCCTGGCCTGGGTCTGCCCTTGCACACTGTTCACTGCCTGGTCCTGAGTCTGCCCTTGCACACTATCCACTGCCTGGCCTGGGTCTGCCATTACATACTGTTCACTGCCTGGCCTGGGTCTTCCCTTGCACACTGTCCACTGCCTGGCCTGGGTCTGCCATTACACACTGTTCACTGCCTGGCCTGGGTCTTCCCTTGCACACTGTCCACTGCCTGGCCTGGGTCTGCCATTACACACTGTTCACTGCCTGGCCTGGGTCTGCCATTACACACTGTTCACTGCCTGGCCTGGGTCTGCCCTTGCACACTGTCCACTGCCTGGCCTGGGTCTTCCCTTGCACACTGTCCACTGCCTGGCCCGGGGTCTGCCCTTGCACATTGTCCACTGCCTGGCCTGGGTCTGCCCTTGCACACTGTCCACTGCCTGGCCTGGGTCTGCCCTTGCATACTGTCCACTGCCTGGCCTGGGTCTGCCATTACACACTGTTCACTGCCTGGCCTGGGTCTTCCCTTGCACACTGTCCACTGCCTGGCCTGGGTCTGCCATTATACACTGTTCACTGCCTGGCCTGGGTCTGCCCTTGCACACTGCCCACTGCCTGGCCTGGGTCTGCCCTTGCACACTGTCCACTGCCTGGCCTGGGTCTGCCCTTGCACACTGTCCACTGCCTGGCCTGGGTCTGCCCTTGCACACTGTCCACTGCCTGGCCCGGGGTCTGCCCTTGCACATTGTCCACTGCCTGGCCTGGGTCTGCCCTTGCACACTGTCCACTGCCTGGCCTGGGTCTGCCCTTGCATACTGTCCACTGCCTGGCCTGGGTCTGCCATTACACACTGTTCACTGCCTGGCCTGGGTCTTCCCTTGCACACTGTCCACTGCCTGGCCTGGGTCTGCCATTACACACTGTTCACTGCCTGGCCTGGGTCTGCCCTTGCACACTGCCCACTGCCTGGCCTGGGTCTGCCCTTGCACACTGTCCACTGCCTGGCCTGGGTCTGCCCTTGCACACTGTCCACTGCCTGGCCTGGGTCTGCCCTTGCACACTGTCCACTGCCTGGCCTGGGTCTGCCCTTGCACACTGTCCACTGCCTGGCCTGGGTCTGCCCTTGCACACTGTCCACTGCCTGACCCTGGGTCTGCCCTTGGATCAATGAGGAAGGTTGGTGGTTTCCTCCCTACAACAGCCCTTAATGTGTTCTGAATGAAGTTTTGTCTTCTCAGGCAACAACACTCTCAGCTCCTTCACCTTCTGTCTATCTGAAAATGAAATTACTTTTTAAAACTTATGAAAATAATGAATCATTATTTAGAACTACATAAATGAAAAGAGAGAAACCTGACCTGTAACTCCATGAATGGTTCTCATTACCTGCAGTCCTTTGATCCTTTTCTTCTATTCTTTTTTCTATGCATGTATATTTTTCTTTTAAGCACTAAGACCATATTGCATATGATATTTTATAACTATTTTGCCACTGACAATATATTGCAAAAAAATTTGTGTGACATTGCATAGTCTCCTGTGTTTTTCCTGGTTGTTGTCCTTGTTTCTATGATTACCTTTATAATGGCTGTGGCTGCCTAGTATTCCTCTGTATTTAGTAGAGACTCTTGTCAGACAACTAGATTTGATCTAATTTTTTAAAAAAATTTATTTATTTATTTACTTATTATGTACACAGTGTTCTGCCTGCATATTTGCCTGAATGCCAGAAGAGGGCACCAGATCTCATTATAGATGGTTGTGAGCCACCATGTTGTTGCTGAGAATTGAACTCAGGGCTTCTGGAAGAACAGCCAGTGCTCTTAACGTCTGAGCCATCTTTCTAGCCCCTTGATCTAATTTTTAAAAAATATTGAAACTATCTTTTCATATATCTCACTCTGTAGACCAGGCTGGGCTTGAACTCAGAAATCCTCCTGCCTCTGCCTCCCGAGTGTTGGGACTAAAGGCATGCACTACCAGACCCAGCCATCACATATCCCTAGTTTCTTCCTTAGAGTAAATCCTTACGTGCTGGTTTGAATGAAAATGTCTCCTATAGGCTCATATATTTGAATTCTTGGTCCCCAGTTGGTGGAACTGTTTGGAAAGAATTAGGGGGTGTGGACTTGTTGGAGGAGGTGTATCACTGGGGGGTAGGCTTTGGGTTTCAAAAACCTACACCATTTCCAGTTAGTCCTCTCTGCCTTCTACTTGTGGATCAAGATGTAAGCTCTCAGCTACTGCTCTACCACAATGCCTACCTGTTTTTTACCATGGTCCTCACCATGATGGCCATGGACTCTAACCCTCTGAAGCTATAAGCCTCAAATAAACTCTATCTTCTATACATTTCCTTGGTCATGGTGTCTTACCATAGCAATAACAAAATAGCCAAGACACCCTAGAAGAATTATTTTAAGGTCATAGTGTATGTACATTTTCAATGAAAAGTTAACTATTGTACTAAAATGCTGCCTCAAATTCCAAAGAAGAACTCTTAAGTACACATAAGATTTACCAAAATACATCTGAACTGGTTGTCTGAATATTACTCTACATCCCTTTCCAGGTCACATGAAGAAAAGACCAGAAATTCTTCAAGGCGGGAGAGTCATTAATGTAACATGATACCCCAGCCTTCCCTTTTGCTCTTCACCACTGTGGCTCAGAGGCTCTAAGAGAACCTTCCAGAGAAACTGCAGATGCTTGTGGCAAGAACAGCTGGCTCCTCCACGGTAGCTAGAATTCTCTGAATTATCAGAGCGTGTGCACTCCTGGGTGTGGTACTGGAGTGGAGGGGATCATGGTGTCTGCACTTCAGCGTCACCACTCACTGGCTGGTCTGATGGAGTCAATTGTTTCAGTTTCTCTTTAAAATAAATAGCTCTCCCTGGCCCCCTCTCTGCATGCTGCCTGATTCCGTTTGTACAGACTCTCTAAATGAATAAAGCTATTGAGACAGGAATCGGGTTCACCGTTTTCAGGGGCTTCAGAGGACAGCAATGGGGGTTTCTTTTGAGAGTTAATAAAAATATTTAAAGATTATGAAGTGGTTATGGTGGCATATTACAAAAATGGAATTATCTGACTTACAAGGATAAATCTTATTGTGTATGAACTGTATCTCAATAGAGCTCTTACTATAAATAAATACATGAAAGTATTTTTAGTGAGCTTTGTGGAATTGTGCTCCAACACACCATGCTGATTGACATTCCCAGTATATTTCTGAGAGTTTTGGGGAAGCTCTTCTCTTATTTTACTTAGCCTTTCTTTTGTGAAGAGTGGTCCAAAGAATGGAACACCATGCTGTATCCCATGTTCTTTTTGCTACATTGATAATGAAAATCACTCTTAAATTCAAATAAATCCCATCACCGAGTGGAGACCCGTCCAATTTCTAACTATCAAGGGATGCGAAGCACCCTGTGCTCTGTGATATCCCCAGTGTAATTTGTGCACAACAAATACTGGTGATCTGAGAACACATACAGATTATATAGACAGCCGGGGCACTCACCTCAGAGTCAGAGGACTGGAGGGAACAGCTGGCCTCGGATTTGGTACATGATGACTCTTTGATCAAATAATCCACAAAGTAAGAAGGGCCATTCACCCACTGTCATGAAATAAGAGTTGAGACATTAAAAATCTTACCCCAGGGAAAACTCAGGATTGGCAACCTTCCTTGTCTAGAACTGTCAACACACAAACTCACCACTCCTAAAAGTCCCCATGGGCACCATACCATGTTAGTAATTCTGCTATTTAGAAAACATAAATCAGTGCCTTTGCCTGTTAAGGATGTGAAGGGCACCATAAACATTTTCTCTTAGTTAGCTTATTTTTCCTTATGAAGATTTTAATTAATTAATTAATTTAGTTAGTTAGTTTTTTTCGAGACAGGGTTTCTCTGTAGCTTTGGAGCCTTTCCTGGACTAGCTCTGTAGACCAGGCTGGTCTTGAACTCACAGAGATCCACCTGCCTCTGCCTCCCGAGTGCTGGGATTACAGGCATGCGCCACCACCGCCCGGCCATGTTTATTTATATAAGAGAGATATCAACACAGTTGAAATAAAAATAGCCTCCTAGTCCATAACTCATAAAACTCAACACCTACCCGTGGCCTTCATGAAGCAAAAGTTGCCTCATTTAATGGTCCATAACCAGTCAGGAAACAGTGTCCCCCACGAACCCACAGGAGACTATGAATCTGTCCTTCTGGCTTTAAGGTTGGAGAAATAAAATCAAGTCACCTGACACTTATGCAAATCTCAAGGAAAGCCAGAAGCTGTGAACTGAAGGAATGTGCAGCAGATCTACTAGCAATGGGTCTGTAGAGAAAGGATCTCAGGTCCTAAGCAGACAGAATGCCTACGTAGCCTCCTTCCAACTGAAGACCTGCAGCTACAGTCTGCGTAGCTAGCCCGGCCATTGTAGTTTTACCTGGCTAGTAGCCCTGATGACTTTGACGAGTGAGTACTGCTTTGAGGGACTCTCGCTGTTGAACTTGGCAAGCGACTCCGTGGCAGCTTCTAGAACTCTGGGGTCCGACAAGTCAACAGGGCCCGGGCAGTCAGGGCACATGAAATGAATCTTTCTTTGAGAAACTATTGATGAGAAGAGTTTATTAATTTTCAATCCTAATCAGTCATAATCATACAACTATACCACAGTTTATAAAGACTGAACTAAAATGATAATACCCAGTGTTGGCAAGGTTGCAGTGAGAAAGACGTTTTCCTGAGAAAGCATTTAGTTGTTGGCAGTATGATAGTTAACAGTGGTAGTACTTTTTCTTTATCTTTCCCTCCCTCCTTCCCTCCCTCCCTCCCTTCCTCCCTTCTTCCCTTCCTTTTTGAGACAAGGTTTCATGTATTCCAGGCTGGCCTGTGCAATCAAAGGGGCCTTTGCCTCCCGATCTTCTGCCAGGGGCTAGGCTTGCAGACGTGTACCCTCGTGCTTGGCGTCTATGGCACTGGGATCTAAGCAGGGCTTCCTGTGCACTGGGCACTCTACCACTGCAGCTAATGTCCAGTCTCAGCACTATTACTTTTGTAATCAAAAAGAAATCCAAGTGAGATAGTCTTCCCCTCTAATGGACTTCTTTGCTATAGGAATTTTGATCAGAAGCACACAGGGCATGCCCCACCAACAGTCTGTGGGTTATACAGAGTCAGAGAGAACCATGAACGTGGCCCAACAAGAAATTGTAAACATAATTAAAACATTATGAAAAAAATTTTTTTGGAACTCAATTACACAGTTCTTAGGTGTGAACTTTGTAGATGACTATATTGTATTTCAATGCCCAAACAGTGGACACATCAGTGGCTTGTACAGCGTTTGCTCCGGGGCTTCCTTACCCCAAGGAAGCAGCAGCAGCAGCAGCATGGCCACCTGGAGCTTGTTAGAAACTCAGGCCTCAGGCCCTGACAGACCAATGGATCAGCATCTGCACTCAACAAGATTCACGGGGAGGGTGCATGCCCATAGTCTGTTATGTAGACATTTCCCGCCTTCCCATGCAAGGGACTCCTGCACTTCAGTGACCTTCTCTTGTACAAAGAGGGATCCAGAAGGAATGTACCCACTTATTTCAACTGTCTATTCATTCTGGCCTTATTCTTGCCTGCTATTCAGTAACAGTAATAACTTCTGAAACTTCATATGAACTTCATATGAACTGGGGGAGAGGGATGAGCACCCCATATGACAGATGATACACGACTATAATCAAGGTCCTGCATGTTCTGTCCTTTGAGTGTTTTAGCCAAAGTGGGAAAAATGTCCACAGTGAAAGCAACATTCCTTTCTTGAGTAGAGAGCACCAAGAAAGCAGCACTGGGGACCTTCCTTAAGGAAGGGGTTTGAGTTCCGGGACAGAGGTCAGCAAGGGCATACCCAGTGCAAGGAGAGGTGGGAACGTGTGAGGTGTGTTCAGACACAGCAGTTGGAAGGGGGGCAGGGGGACAGTGGTGTAGACAAAAAGGAACCTGGGACCAGCTGCTGGCATTGTGCCACTCACAGGAGATTGAGGATTTAGGATTTGAAGCAGGTTGGCACTGTGGCTCTTGATAGTGGTTTAGGGAGAGTTCCCTGGAGAGGAGGAGTATGTATGAATGTCAGCAGGGAGGCAGTGCTGGGGTTCTGAGCAGTGGGTGCTGTGGGAGTACAGAGCAAAGGAGGAGAAGCTGCGTGCCAACTTGGCAAAGGCTTAGTTAAACGTTTTTTTTTCTGTCTTTTATCAAAATGCACAAAGGCCTCTTGACTCTTACCTGGGCGAAGAGTACAGTTATAAGCAAGTAAATAGAGAACTCTTCTTGGCTTGTTAATGTGAAATAGTGCTTTGCATTGACCATAAACCTAGAAAAACCAAATACACTTTGGTTGATGCGTGATGGCGTGATGCGGAGACCCGTGAGATGAGGTTAACACCCCTACTTCCTACCCCACCCCTCATCCCCCACAAGTGGAATTTTAATGTAACAAGAAATCAAGTTCTGTGGTTTGGGGGTGGGAAGAAGTACTGTTTATCATCACACTGTTTAACCTACTCCTGAGACACGGCCACCTGCTCTGATCACCAAATTCTAACTGTAGGGACAGAGCAGAAACAGTTTCCGTTGCCACGCTCCAAGGCCACATCAGCACATTGTCTTTCTCTATCCTTTGTCTTTTGATAGCCTGATGCCAGTGAGCATGGGGACCAGGAAGCCACAGGTTGGAGGTGGCAAGGTCAGAGAGAGACAAGCACAGGAAAAATCGGGGCCTCGAAATCATGCCCAGAATAAACATCCCCTGGCCAGGAGCTTGAGGTTTGAAATTACATGAGAAATCAACTCCTAACCTGTGTGCTCATGACTCTTCTCTGTCAGTGACCCATATCACAAAACCAACTATAACAAGAGGGCACACAGACTATTTGTTTTTCAAAAGCAGGTGCAGGTTGGCATGTTTGGTCAAATAATAAGGAAAGGTGATCTTGGTCAAGAAGTTTATTCAAACCACCAAAGACTCCCTCTTGTCATCTGTGGCTGTCTGTGTCAGTGCATGGAAGAGATCCCAGAACCACTGAGAGGCAGGGCAAAACTGGCTCCCCTGGTTTGGCCATCTTTGAAAGGGTGAGCTCAAGGCCGGAAAGATGGCTTAGTGATTAAGATACTTGCTATTTTTCTAGAGAATCAGAGTTTGGTTCACATCACCCATATCAGGTGACTCACTACCATCCGAAATTCCAGTTCTGGGGTAGGGGGGTTCTTCATTTTTTTTTTTTTTTTTTTTTTGAGCTGAGGATCGAACCCAGGGCCTTGCGCTTCCTAGGCCAGCACTCTACCACTGAGCTAAATCCCCAACCCGGGAGGGGGATTCTTACACCATTTTATGGTTGCTGTGGGCATTGCATGAATGTGGCACACACACACACACACACACACACACACACACACACACACAGAAGAATAAAATAATTATTTTTAAAAAGGAAAAAGGATGAGTTCTGAGACCCTTTAGTTCCATGCTTCAGGAAGATCTCCCAGGAGCCCTGGTGATCCTGACACTGTAAGTCACCCCCTTTCCTATCTGAAAACCTCATGTTAATGTTCATTAAAACAAAAAAGCAAAAGAAAGCAAGCCACCCTCCATCTCCACATCTCCATTACTGCTTCTCTCTCTCTCTCATAAACATTGGCTCAGTGACTGCCAAAGGATATTAGGGTAGAAAAATTTGGGGGGACCTTTTGAAGTTGACTCAGTAAGACCCCAGTAGGACATCACAGGACCCTCCCTTCCCGAGTAAACTTGGTTCTCTCTCCCATACTGGAATAAGCACACAGGTCCTTTGCCAGGGAAGTAAGAAAGAAACGAACAGATGGCAGAGTGCAGGCACCTGGCAACAGTACTTACAGACTTGTGCAAAGCCCTCGGATTGCAGTCCTTCTGTGCCTTCTTGCTCAGCACGTGGCAGTCAGTCTCCAAGACATCCAGTGTGAGGTAGAACACAGATCCCATGTCCTCCTACAGGAGGGTTGGAGAAATACCCCACCCCACATGAAACAATCTCAGGACAACTAGACCAACAGCCTCTTCCTGAGTGAGCCAAAGCACGTGTGTACAACAAAGCCTTCTACACTGCTGGAACCTAGATGTGACACAGAGTGGCTCACTCTTAGCACTTGTTCCTAGGGACAGCAAGAGTGTCCTAGCACACCTGCTGACAATGGCGGAGCACTGTGTTTCCAGACTGGAAAGCACCTGTTGTCAAGTAGCCCTGAGTTGCCATCCCCTGACTGGTCTTGGCAGCCTGTCCAAATGCTGTCCCAAAGGCTGGCACTTGCCTGGAAGTGGTCCCAAGCATCGTGCACTCGGGAGAGGCTCAACACGTAGCCATCCTTTCGGTCTTGGTTGATGCTCTGCAGGGCGAAGCCTGCAACTGCCAGCACTTCAGAATCGTTACAGCTCCGGGGAAGCTGAAAGGAGGGGAGGGGTGTCTGGGGAGGAGAGTGAGCCACGCAGCATGCAGCCAGGGTGCAGAATACCAGAAGTCGAAGCAGAGCCATTCTGTGGAGAACCAAGGTCCAGGATGAGGTTGGTGTGTAGGGATGCTAGGATGGGCCCTGTTGTGGGCCCTCAAGATTGACTTGAGCAGTTTTATAATGGCGATCCCAATGGCTGAATGTGACTTGAAACACCATGTCCTAACATCACCTTGATCCAAACACGACATTTTCCGAGTCAACATTTTGGATAGGGTTTGTCAATGTTCTAACCTTAGACCTGGAGCATGGCATTCTTGTGTGCATGTAAACAGTTGTAAGTTTCCTAACCTTTTCCCAGTAATTACAGCAAATGTTTGATGAAGACACTGGAGATCTGGCTTCTGTCCAGGTCTCTATTTGAAACACAGGGGCCTGGCACCACTTCCCACCTTTCCCGAAGATGGTCTCATGTCCACACTGTTACCTGGGCAGGAGCACAGAGGCTTGGTCTTACCAGCTGACCTGCCACTGCCTGTCCAGATGAGAGTCCTAATCCAGCTGGAACTGAAAATAAGCACAACTCAGAATTTTCCCTTTCTAGGGCCCGTATCTGTCAGGAAAATGTGCTGCATCTCAAAATTGTATTTAAGAGGGAAAAGATGAAGAGATTCTAAAAGTTTTTCCTTCACACGCTAGACCTATTCTTCCTTTTGGGACCAAGAAGTAAATTCATTAAGAGACACAAACCTGATACTGTGAAGAGAACGATGATGATGATGATGATGATGATGATGATGATGATGACGACCACGGAGACAGCTCTGGCTGTCTTAGAACTTGCTTTGTAGACCAGGCTGGTCTTGAACTCACAGGGATCTGTACCTACCTCTGCCTCCTGAGTGCTGGGATTAAACTGAATGCTTCCTGCCTCTCCTTTTTAGCTTCCATTTAGAGGCCAGGAAGGTTCTACTTATTAGGGATATATGAAAAGCAATTTATTTATTTATTTTTATTGTTTTGACAGGGCCTTGAACTTGCTATGTAGCTGAAGATGGCCTTGAATTTGTAATCCTGCTGCATCTGCCTCCTGAGTGCTGGGATTAAAGGCTACAAAAACAAGTATCTTTCAAAACTTCTTTTCATCTAGGACTAGGCCTCGCATATGCTGGGCAATTGCTCTTCCGTTGAGCTCCACCACAGTGATTTTTTGTATGATACAGGGCCTCTCTAAGTTCCCCAGTTTGGAACTTCAACTCTGCTGTTTCAGGCCCTCAAGTTTCTGGGGGTACAGGTGTCCACCACCATACACACACACACACACACACACACACACACACACACACACACACTGTGTGATGCTGAGAGCCAGACCCAGGGCCTCGCTTATATCAAACACACATTCTACTGCCAAGCGACATCCACAGGCCACTTTTTAAAAAAGTTTCTATTACACACACACACACACACACACACACACACACCCCAGCAGAAGTTACCATGAAAGCAAAGACCTGAGTCAGGAAGGGAGCCTGCAGATTAGGCTGTCTCAGAGCGCAATCCCTAAGATAAGCAACACCTGAGTCCCTACCTCCACCGCCATCCCTGCCCAGGCTTTCTGTGCTCAAACAGATGGGGGTACTGCTGCGGCAGACAGTACCCATGTGGTGGGCCCTCCATGCACAGAGTATCTTAAAGACTCAGAGCTTTGGGGTCAACACTATTCCAAACCCAGTTCTCCACAGCTGCTAGAGCATATACAAGAGCTTTTCTGAAAAGTGCTTACTTCTAATCCACAAATATATTTTGGGAATGTCTGTGTTCATAAATAAGGGTTGCCAGTCTGTGAAGCTTTTTCATGGGAACTTGGTGAGAGGGACCACAAATTTTAACTGGGAGTGAGGTCTAGAAATGTCCCTCAATCCAACATGTAGTGAGCTGTGGCTGACCCTAGTGAGCTAAGTAAAAGGAGGCTGTTAATGCTGCCGAAGTATCCAAATTCACTTAAAACTTTGATTTCATACTAAACCTATATATAACACACTGACATGTTTTTACTACTGTTACTGAGAAAAAATTTTTTATGATGTTTACCAAATAACTTAAATTTACTACAATAAATTTAATTGCATCATAGTTGAGCAGAAAACAGATTTTTTTTTCCTTTTGATAGCCACTGACAGATAACCAGGTAACGGCATTTGCTCACAGACTCAGTGGTGATACAGACACTCACTAAACACTCTAGAGACAACTTAGTGAGTCCAGACAGGTGAGAAAATCGGAGTTCAGAGGGGTAAAAATCCTGACTGAATCAAGGTAAGAACCAGCCAAGGAGCCGTCCCTTTCAGCGCTTTTGAATCGAGAGGAAGGGTGCTGGCAGCCAAGCCCTAAGACCTGAATTCAATTCCTGGGACCCTCATGGTGGAAGGGGAGAACTGACTTCTGAAAGTTGTCCTCTGACTTCCACATGTGAGCCTGCATGTGGCGCATGCATCACCCCCGCCATGCACCACCCCCCGCCATGCATACGCACAAACAAAAGAGTGGAAAAGTATCTTTTTTTTTCATAGCAGTGACTAAACTGTACCCTTTCAGTTCCCCACCAGCGGAGGTGGGGAAGCCACTCACCTGCTGTGAGCCAGGCCGCCCGAAGCTGTCAAATGTGCTTGCTAATCATGACCCTGCATCAGAAATCATTCGTGCAGAAGAAGGCCAGAACAGTGGCTGGCACATTGCAAGACGTTGCATAATGCAGCTCCTAAGTTCCTATTGTGCAATTGCACAGTGCCAGGAATTGAGGTAGGCTGTTCGCAATCAAGAGGTAGGTAAGACTGACGTGGCTTGAGCATGTCCCCAAGGCTCAGAGGTGGGAAAAGCAAATCACCTCTTGAACCCAGTGGAGAGGTGATACCTTTAAGGAGGAGAGTAAGTCCCAAGGGCTCTGTCCTCCGTGAATGGAAAATGTCCATGTCAAGTGAGTGAGTTTGTTATAGCAAGAGTGCTCCTCTCGCCTTGGAGGTTGTGGGACACAGCCAGACAAGGCTGTCCCCAGTGGGAATCCCAGGCTCCAGAATGGTGAGCGGGATTCTGGGACAGCGGCACAGGATGGACTATGCTAATGCCATGCAGAGGCCGATATATATATTTTAAATAAACAAGTTGTTAGTAAAGATTGACTTACAAATCCAAATCTGAAGATGACAGTTCTTCAGAAATGGGGCTCTCAGCTGTGCTTTCAAATGGGAATAACATGAGAAAATGGTTACTTTAAAAAAAAGGCGGTGGTGGTGCACACCTTTAATCTCAGTACTTGGGAGGCAGAGGCAGGCAGATTTCTGTGAGTTCGAGGCCAGCCTGGTCTCCAAAGCGAGTTCCAGGAAAGGCGCAAAGCTACACAGAGAAACCCTGTCTCAAAAAACCAACCAACCAACCAACCAACCAACAAAAAAACCCCAAACAAACAAAAAGGCAGGCGGTGGTGGCGCACACCTGTAATCCCAGCACTCAGGAGGCAGAGGCAGGTGGATCTCCGTGAGTTCGAGGCCAGCCTGGTCTACAGAGCTAGTCCAGGACAGGCTCCAAAACTGCAGAGAAACCCTGTCTCGAAAAACCAAAAAAAAAAAAAAAAAAAAAAAAAAAAAAGGCAACACAGATTGGGAGCCCATTAGACTGGAGAGGGTCTGGAATTTAAAGCCCTACAAAACCAAAGCCAAACAAAGCCCAGGGTAAACACGGAGACTAGAAAACAACACCTACTCTCTAGGCAGGGACTTTCTACTCTAACCAGAAAAAATTCATGTTGCTTCTGCAACTACATTTTACAAATTTACCCTCTCACAGTCCTGGACTCGGGAATTGATGAATTAAAAAAAAAAATTTGTTTTAAGTTTAAATGTGCTGAAGTTTTCCTTTATCAATTCAAAAATCAGATATTCCAATTCTGAGGTTCAACAACAGAGACTCAGTGTCAGCCAGCAGTGGACACAGGTTTGTGGCGTTCTCTTTGCTAGTGTGTCTGAGGCCTCAGGAAAAGTACTCAATGCACTCAGTTTAATGAAAGGCAGATGCAAACATGATGATAAGGCCCTAAACCATATGGTAAACTGGACTTTGATGAAGACCCTGCGTCAGCCCTTGTCTGTGTGAGCTGGGCTAGTGGGATAACCGTCTTTAAGCCCAGTTTTCTCATCTGTGTGGGGTTTTGAACCATGTAATTGCTAAAGGCCCTTTAGCTCCAGTGGGTGGCGTCCTGCTTCTCTATGCACTAAATGCCATTCCATCTCCAGCGGCTGCTCTCACAGTTGTTAGGATGGAGCCTTTTACCACCATCCAGGCTCTAGGTTCCATTATACCTGGCATTATACCTGGGCCCGATCTCCTTCCAGGGGTCAGCTTATGGAAGCCCTGAGAGGGATGGCATAGGCCAGACTAGTTGTCCTACCTAAGGGTGGTCTCTAGAGCTCATTGATCCCCTCCTTTCTCTCTCCTTCTCACCCTTCTCTTTTCTTCCTTCCACAAACACAGAAGGAACTGGCAAAATACTGGGTTTCTTCTGATCCAGGGATTTAGCTAGTACAATGATTCCTATTGTACAGGAAAGGTTAGACATCTTGCCCAAGATTACAAAATTTGAGTTCCGGCTCTTAAGGATTGACACCAGAAAAGCACAGAGGAGACTTCCTGCACGAGGCGGCATTCAGCCAGAGACTGGAGCCACGGTCCAGAGTGTGCCTGAGTGGGGAGGATGTGCCAGGGATGAGGGGCAGGGAAGCGCTGTGTTGCCATGTCCTTGCACTTGAAACCTGCCCTCCTGGAACTTGAAGGGAGGCTTATAAGGCCTAGGAAGCTTGGGAGGTTTAGGAAGTTCACAGTTACAAGACTCACAAGGCCACTCCCCACAGTCACTGCTAAGATCAGAGGAAATGCTAGAGTGGAGCTTGCTCAGTTTCTGAGGGGAGATGATCCAGCTTTTGTGAGACAAATGTTAGGGCCATGAGGAAGTAAAGGAGCCCTCAGGCTGGAGTCTGGTTGAAGCCTCTCACCGGCCAGGCAGCAAGAATTTCAACATAATGAACACTTGCTGTGAACATTGCTGACACAGGGAGAGTATTTCTTTCATATATTGATGTTTCATGTCAAAATAGCAATGAACCTTGGTTTAGGCCTGCTCTGGAAGGTTGACGTTATTTACAGTAGTAACATCTCTCCTTCCTTCAGCTGTGACCTGGACTTTTACCTCACCAGCTGTAATTCTGTCAAGTCGCCAGGAACCACCCCTTGATCTCACTGAGGCTCACTAGCCACCCCTTGAAGACAGTAGCGTCTATACTGACAGAGCCACGTATCTGACTATTGCTAAAACAGTGAAGCGTCTCTGAGAAGCCCACACACACTCTGAGGGGTGTCTAACTTTCTTCTCAAATCTTTCCTATTAAGCTTTGTATTTAAAAATCATATTGAATATCTCTATCAAGTCCTGGCTGCTTCACGCTGGCTTGCTCTGAAATTCTTTCCTGCATCAAAGCTAAGGATCTGGTTCGACCCGAGCCAAGGGAAACTTGAACTCTAAAAGGCCAGGGGGAACTCCTCAGGTTACTGCTGGAAACAGTGGCCACCTCCAATGACAATCCCTCATGCTGGGGTGTGCTTTGCAGTGTAGCTGCCTTTGAGTAAGCCATGCTTCAGTGAATAACTTCCAACCCATGAACACTAGACACAAAGAGACCAGGCGAAATGGTTTCTTTGGTCTGCCCTTGATGTGCTATCTGGGGTGAGAATATATTTGTTGGTGTCTAGGCAGGAATGGTCACACACAGCAATTAAAGAAGGAAATGAATGGATCATGATATCTGCAGGAAGATAGATCCAAATGGAAACCATTATGAGAAGCAAAACAAGTCAGACTCAGAAAGTCAAATACAACATGCTTTCTTTTCAGTGTGGAATCTAGATTTAAAATTATGTGTGTGTGTGTATGTGTGTGTGTGTGTGTGTGTGTGTGTGTGTAGTATGTTTGTGTGTGTCTGTGTATGTCTCTCTCTCTCTCTCTCTCTCTCTCTCTCTCTCTCTCTCTCTCTCTCTGTGTGTGTGTGTGTGTGTGTGTGTGTGTGTTTGCTGTGCTTTCCCTAATCCATCTCGGCTTGCTTTCTAGAAACTAGATGCTATTTATTGCTCCCAAACCACCCAGCCCGAGGCCACCTCTTGCCTGTCTGTCTCAGGCCCCTCCTCCTAGAACTTTAGTCACACTTAGACGCTCTGGAAAAATTGAGATCGTTTAGCGCACATTTTCCTGTCGACGGTGCTTGCAGAGAAAGCCTGCCTGCTGCATTAAGTGGGATTTCCTGTCAAAGTCCTTGCTGTGGAGAGGTCAGCAGGACAGACGCTGCCTGCCTTCAATCAGGCGGAGGTTGAATCCAGTTCCGTACTCGCCAATGGGAACCCAGGAAGCTTTATCCACACCACCTAGGCTAGGTGTGAGGACCAGTGAAAAACAGTGCTTGGCTATGGGCTTGACCTCTGTAACTTAATCAAAAACTATTCTAAATAGTAAGGAAAGGGCAGGGAGGTATCCACCCACATCATATACTCACAGTCCTGAAGAGAGATGTCTTCACAGGGAAACAGCCTTCAAGATGGGGCTCAGTCTTGTAGCTCTCAGAGCCAGGCTTTCCTGAAGACCAGTGGAGGGAGTCACTGAGGCCAGGGGATCAACTCACATAAGCCACTGGTGTGTAACCCAGAAGGCCGTTTGTTAATTTATGTGCCAGAGAGGTCCTCTCCCGGTGTTCCCAACAGAGCTGGAGAGATGCTGGCAGACTCTCCCTCTGATTGTCTTTTTATAGCCTGCAAACAGAGTGCAGCCATCACTTCAGAATCCAGGGAACAATGCACTGCTTAGCCAGGTTTCAGGGCTGGCATACACCCTGAATACTCATTAGAGGCAAGGTCTTAGAGAGAATAGGCTCTAATTGGGTTTCGTGTCTTTCTAAGGAACCACCCAGCACTTTGTTCTCACCTGGGCTTTTCCCAGTGTGCCTCACCAGCCCTTTACAATCCCACACACAGGGTGTGGCTGTCTTGCCCATGTCCTTCTCCACCCATAGAGAAGCTGGTTCCCATAGGTCTCACTCAGGAGATGGCTTTATTGCCAAAATCCACTATAATCAGTACTGTATAAACACGGACCCAGAAAGGCTGGCGGCACCATGCCAGGCATAGGTAAGTGCAGGGCACTCACATGGAATGGCGAGGAGCAAGAGCATGTGTCAAAGGTCTTGTCATCCCCTGGAATGTTACCACACAGCAGGTGCCTTTTCTAATACATAGGAGGACAGCTATGAAAGCCACAGAAGCAATGTCTGGCCTCAGCCCCTCCCACCCCTCATGCTCCTGGAAGTCTCCGACTCTGGCACAGTTCCAGTGGAAGCTTGGCTCATTTGCTTTTTTGGGAAATGAAGAAATGCAAGGATAGGTCAAGCAGAGCTTAGGGGAGGTATGCCCATGGGAAGCCCAGCAAATCCCCCACTGGAGCAGTGATTCAAAGAAAATTCGAAGCACAAATAAACAAAATCAATTCCTCAAAATATCACTATTTTCAGGGCATTCTTTTTTGAATAGTTTTGAATTTTAGGGCACTGCTAATGTTTTCCATGTCCAGAACTGTAAAATTAATAAACGAAACTGAGTGGTGGAAGAATGAAATCCAAAGGACCAAGAGTGAGCTTGTGCTCCAGAGGAGTCCTGGGCATGGCAGGGGGAAATAAAGGCAGCTCACCCTGCTGACACAGCTCCTTTTGAGCGTGGTTCATTGATCCTATAACAGTCTGAAAAAAGAAAATGTGAAGTGGAATGGGCACAGTGGGTCTAAAAACTATTTGCATGTACCATGATGTTGAGAAACTTCACTGGGAACCAAGACTATGACAGAAGACGCAGAGAGGCTTGGGCTTTGGTTGGGTACCAGAGGCATCTACTGAATTCCGATTTTGACATAGATCCTTCTGAGATGATTAATCTTTCTATTATGCTAGCTGTAAAGGCCTACAACCAAGGAGACTTTACTCTATTGAGTCCACCCAAAGCTGAGTCTGGTTTTTCAATTCCAGTCTTTTTCTTTTTTTTCTTTTTCTTTCTTTCGAGACAAGGTTTCTCTGTGTAGCTTTGTGCCTTTCCTGGATCTTGCTCTGTAGACCAGGCTGGCCTCAAACTCCCAAAGATCCCCCTGGTTCTGCCTCCCAAGTGCTGGGATTAAAGGTATGCACCACCACCACCTGGCTCAATTCCAGTCTTTATTAGAAACCCAGGCTCTTTGACAAGGTCAGTTCCAGGGAAATGGAGAATGGAAGCCGACCTTATGCAGAAAGTTAAGAATGAATTCAGAGTAAGTTTCTGAAAAAGCACGCATTTGCAGGGAAGCCATTGTCAACCCTTGGACAACCTGAATATAAAAATAAATAATGACAGTAATCTAGTAAACTGACAAAATAGTGACCCATATATCCTTCAACGTGTAGTCAATGGCATTTAAAAGTCACTGCTTTGCACCACCGTTGTAATAACCAATCCAGGCAAGAATCACCCACGTGTGTAAAACATAGTGAGCAAAAGCTTGATGTAGAACAGGTTGCCTACAGTCTCTTAATTATCTCCTCATAGATAACTCCTTTTGTTTTTTTGTCAAGAGTAGTGTCTGTGTATGTGTGCGTGTGCGTGTGCGTGTGTGTGTGTGTGTATGTGTGTGTGTGTGTGCATGTGTGTGTGCGTGTGTGTGTGTGTGTGCATGTGTGTGTGTGTGTGTGTGTGTGTGTGTGTGTGTGTGTGTGTGTAGTGCCCTTGGAGGCCAGAAGAGGGCATCGGATTTCCTAGAACTGGAGTTACATGCAGTTGCGAGCTGTCTGAAGCAGGGGTTAGGAATGGAACGCTGGTTCTCTGCATCACTTGCTCTTAATTGCTGACTCACACAAATTATAATTTTAACGGGGAAAATGCAATTATAGAACAGAGAAACCTGAAAGGTACCACATTAATCAAATGATCAATAGAAGGGCACTGATACTGGGAGAAACTGATCTTATAGGTTTCCTGATACAACACATTGACAAGGACGTGACATCATTTTTGTGTTACTATGGGAAAGGTGATTGGTTTGAAGGACATTCTACAAAACAAAGATATATTAGTGTGCATCCACACATATATGTGGCTTAAAAATGTACATACGTAAGGGCACATGTATTCATTACCATGTTGCCATGACCAAAAGTGACTTTTGGAAGAAAGAGTTTATTTCAGGGGCATAAGAGTCTATCATGGGAGGGAGGGAGGAAGCTAAAAGCTCACATATGCAAACATAAAACAAGGCAACGCCACCTAAACCTCCCCAAACAGTGCTACCAACTGGGGACTAAGTGTTCAAATACCCAAGCCTTTGTAGGGCATTTTATTCAAACTACTACAGCACAAGTGTGTGTGTGTGTGTGTGTGTGTGTGTGTGTGTGTGTGTGTGTGCGCGCGTGTGCATGTTTGAGCTATGCTATGAGAGCGTAGAGGAAAGACAAGAGTAAGTGTGGAAGGGAAGACGTAAGGCAAGAGGTGACAGCCCAGGGTAGACTGACAGAGAAGATGGAAAGTGGGAGATTCCTACTCTAGACCTAGACAGGGTGGGTGAGCTCTTTGATTCCTGCCCTTCCTTGTTGTGGAATATTTGTTTACACTGTAAAGATGTGTCGCTGCCTAAGGAGCCTTCTGATTGGTTTAATAAAGAGCTAAATGGCCAATAGCTAGGCAGGAGAGGATAGGTGGGACTTCCGGGCAGTGAGAGGAGGATTCTAGGCACATGATTTCACCCACAAACTAGGAGCAAGTTGGATGTGCCATACTGAGAGGTAACCAAGCCACACGGCAGAACATAGTTCTGAAAAATATAGGTTAATTAAGTTATAAGAGCTAGTTAGGGAAAGGCCTAAGCTAAGTTCAAGCTTTCATAAGTAATAATAAGTCTCCAGGCCATTATTGCAGACTGGCAGTCCAAAGATAGTTCAACAAGACATTTTACTACACTTCCTCACCACTATTCAGTAACTTTTAGTTAGTGGAAACTGAGAAACTGTTTTTCTCTTTGAAGTTGCAACCTTCCTATTTCTCAATGTTCATGAAGTGTGTTTAATATCCTTCACTCTCCTTCACAATTGAGACATACATTGGCGTCCAGATTCTCAGAGCACACAGAGAGTAGAGTCTGTAAGAGATTTGTGGTTGGAGACAGTGCTCTGCAAACCTCAGAGTTTATTTTGGGTGAAATAAATAAAGAATGAGCATCAGAAAATGCTCCTTTCTGGAGCTGGAGAGATAGCTGAGGGCTTAAGAGCACAGGCTGCTCTTCCGGAGGGTCTGGGTTCAAGTCTCAGCACCCACATGGTGGCTCAAAATTGTCTGTAACTCCAGTTCAAGGGGACCTGACACCCTCTTCTGGCCTCCATGAGCACTGCACACACATGGTACACAGACATGTATGCAGGCAAAACATCCATACACATTAAAAAAAATAGAAAGAAAATTAAAATAGGAAGAAATTAAAGTAGAAAGAAATTCCCCCTTATGAGCTTTGATTTTTCCAACTCCTGACCCAGGTTAAAGGCTCTGTAGCTGAGCCAAGCAGACTCCTGTGATTCTGGCCTAGAAGGCAATATGCCAGCCTTCAGTCTCTTTATCAGAGAAAGTATTAACTTACCCTTCATAAATTTCCTAGGAAACAGAGATATACTTACTCATCATCATTTAAAGATATGTGTGGTGGCGATGGGGAGAGAGCATTGAGATTACATGAAGGAAGCTACTCCAAAGTCTGAGAAACCATTTCTTTCTGAGAACCAGTGTCCTCCTCTTGGGTATAAGAACATCTCCCTCCCTCTGAAGGTGGGTGGGTGACATGAGCCCTCTGACTTCCTACCTCTAATACGATCTACATTGGATCAGAATCACAAGGTTAGAGGTTGACAGGCCCTCAGAGAGGCTGTCGACCAAAGCTTGCTTTCTTGAAATGGCACAGCCAAAGTCCCGAGAAATCAGACATCTACCTAAGAGCACACATCCAGCCACGGAGTCAGTGAACCCCAAAATCCCCAACCTTTGTGTGCTCTCCAGCCAGTACACGATGTTTGTTGTTCTTGGCCATCATGGGTCTTGTTGGGTCAATCCTCAGACAAACACACAATTATCCTTTAACCCCAGGGCAAACCCCAGGCTTTGATCTGGTTTCCTGGATGCAGGGATCACTGACCTCTGGTGAGCTTACATCAGAGGAGGATGAGCTCAGGCTCAGGTTTGTTTTCACCCTTATCAATAAGTGCTGGTGCTGGCCTAGACCGGAGGCCCCTTGTTGGAAGGAGTACCTGGAGGGGTGCTCCGTTGGGACAGACAGAGCCAGACTCACAGATAGTCGACCTGTTGGATGGAATTTGTGACTGGCTGAGTGACTTCAGGTACAGGTATTTCGCCCCCCTTGATATCAGGTTTTCTTAATGAAAATGTAGAGGCTGGTGAGATGGCCCAGTGGGTAAAAGTGATGCTACCAAGTCTGGCAGCCACATGTGCTCTGACTGCCACACCCAGCCATGCCCATATCCTCTCCCACCCCCAGGCACTCATGCACATTAAACAAATAAGTAAAATTGTAATTTAAGAAAAAAATTAAGTTAAAAAAATAGACGACATTCATATTTACACGAGACCATGCAGACAGCACATGCCTAGTGAATGGTGATGTTTAATAATTGACTTTTTTTTCTTTTTTGTTCTCTGTCCAAAAATATCTATGCCTATGAATAGGACTGGGCCTCGAGGGCTTAAATAAAATCCACTCCCAGCTATTCAAACTTTTCTTCTCATTGAAGATTATCCCCAGTGTGAGCATGTGCTCTACTGGAAAACCTGCAGGCAGCTGGAAAACAAGCCTGCTCCATTGCACTGCTCAGTGATTGTTCAGTATCTGAGATTTTCTTCTATGCATATACCGCACCCATTTTACAGGAAAGTAATATAATACCATAGTTCTATATTGTAGCTTGATTTTAAAATCCAACAGTAGATTGTTAATAACCAACATATAAACAAACCCATTTCTATAGTTTTAATTATTACATGGAAGCTTTTGGATAGTTGATGCAATTATCCAAACCAGAATTCTCTTTGTAAGACATTTAGATCGTTTCTATTTTTTTTTTTTTTTCACTGTGGTAAGCATTGCTTCAGTTCACATTCCTGTGGGTAAATCTGTTTAATTGTTGTTTCAGTATCTTCATTGTTGTCTTAGTATAAATGACTCAAAGGGGAGCCACTGGGTCCAAGGCAATCTCAGATGTGAACTCTTTTGCTATGAATGCTCGCCAGCCACATTGGAACGACAGAGTCCACAATGGCAGTGAGTGAGTCACCAGCAAGGAGCTTCCTGGGGATGCTGTAAGCACAGTAAACAGGAACCTTTCTCATGAAAGGGCAGGGAGGGGCTGGGGAGCCTTGCAGGGCTCATCCTTGTGGGATGGATCTGGATTCTGAGGGATAAGAAGGACGTTCCTCCACGTGAATAATGCCCCAAGCTTTTCTCCAGTTAAGAAACCCTACAGCATTGTGCAGGCACCGAGCTAGGTGCTGAGGATGCAGAACTGGAAAGCTTATCCAGCTGGCAAGATGGCTCAGTGAGCAGCGCACTTGCTGTGTGACCCGGATGAACATACACCAAGGTGGCAGGAGAGAACTGATTCTGAAAGTCGCCCTCTGACCTTCATGTGCCCTGGCCTGCAGGCCTGCGTTCACACATCGTACACACAAAATAATAAAAAGTTTTTTTGTTTTGTTTTGTTTTGTTTTAAAGCTTTAGACTGGATAGTGGCATACACCTTTTATCCCAGCACTTGGAAGGCAGAGGCAGGCAGATCTTTATGAGTTCAAGGCCAGCCTGGTCTATAAAGTGAGTTCCAGGATAGTCAGGGCTACACAGAGAAACCTTGGCTTGAAAAACAAAAACAAAAACAAAGCAGAAATTATAAACTTTGAGTCTAACCACAAAAGAAAGACTAACGGTTAGACCCTGATTCAGACATGGTGGGTAGGGGGTTAGCAAGGACTCCTGGGGGACTTGGAATCTGAGACAAGCTTTGAAGAATGAATAGGAGTTAGTTCCACAAAAACCCAGGGAGTTTAGA